>NC_056627.2:283062800-283405300 GCF_002870075.4 Lactuca sativa | reverse complement strand
GTCTGAAATGGCGAGAAACATTATTTCTTTTCATGGTTTGTATAAACAAGGTTTTAGCTTTTCGTTTAATAATGAAATTGGTTCTATTAATGCTTTCTTGAATGGTACTTTCTATTTTAAAGCATTGCCTTGTAATGGTATATATGAAACTGTGATGGTTGTAGACAACTTAGGAAATAATGTGTTGTAAATCGATTCGTCTAATGGTTTGGACAAAGCATGCTTGTGGCATTATCGTCTTTGACATGTCAACAAGAAGCACATAGCCCAACTCCAAAAGGATGGAGTCTTGGAGTCATTTGACCTTAGGTCCGATGACAAGTGTGAATCTTGTTTGCTTGGAAAGATGACCAAGTCACCCTTCACTGGTACTTGTGAAAAGGGTGAGGGTCTATTGGATCTCATACATAATGATGTTTGCGGGCCCTTTAGATCCACCACAAGGGATGCAAAACGCTTCTATGTGACTTTTACCGATGATTATACCAGATTTGGGTATATCTACTTAATCAAGCATAAGTCAGAAACCTTTGAAAAGTTCAAAGAGTTTAGACAAGAAGTGGAGAATCAACTGGGCAGGAAGATAAAGATGCTCCGATCCGATCGAGGTGGTTAATATCTTAGTATCGAGTTCCATGACTATCTTAAGGAATGTGGAATTGTTTTGCAATTGACGCCACCTAAGACACCACAATTGAATGGTGTGAGTACCTTAGTATTGAATTCCACAATTACCTCAAGGAATGCTGAATTTTTTCGCAATTGATGCCGCCTAGGACACCGCAGTTGAATGGTGTGGCCGAGAGGCACAATCAAACCTTGTTGGACATGGTTCGTTCCACGATGAGTCAAACTTCGTTACGTATCTCATTCTGGAGGTATACCTTAGATACTTCCGTCCATATCCTTAATCTAGTCCTAACTAAGAAGGTTGCCAAAACACCTCACGAGATGTGGACAGGGAAGGTTTCCTCGTTGGCACATATCAAGTTTTGGGGCTACGAGGCTTTCGTAAGACGAGAGACCTACAACAAGCTCGAACCTCGTAGTGAGCGGTGTATTTTCATCGGCTATCCGCAAAAGTCCTTTGGATATCCTTTCTATAGACCATGTGACAATGTTGTCTTCATTGCAAGAATATGGGTTTTCCGACAGAGAGAAATCATATGCAAAAAGGACAGTGGGAGGCAAATTGATCTTGAAGAGCTTCAAGAGTCAGGCAATGAAGGAACCTCTAACACTGGCGCTCAATCCGAGGAGGAAACTTTTGTTGAACCGATTGGCGAATCCCTACCTCTTAGACATTCCAGTAGAGTTAGTGTTCCACTCGTATTATATGGTTTCCATATAACTGTTGAGGGTGATACGTTCATTAGTGATAGTACACTAATAAATTTGGATGAACCTGACAACTACAAGGAAGCTATTGCAGGCCCTGAGTCTGCGAAATGGAAAGAGGATATGGACAGTGAGATTCAGTCCATGTATGAAAATCAAGTTTGGAACTTGGTTGACAATGTACCAGGTTGTAAGACGGTCGGGTGCAAATGGATCTTCAAGAAGAATATCGACATGGATGGGAAAGTTCACACGTATAAGGCGTGATTGGTTGCGAATGGCTTTACTCAAACTCTAGGAGTTGACTATGATGAGACCTTCTCACCAGTAGTGAAGATTAAATCTATAAGGGTTATGCTAGCCATAATTGTGCTTCATGATTATGAAATATGACAGATGGATGTCAAAACTGCTTTCCTTAATGGAAAGTTGGTTGATGATGTTTACATGAGTCAGCCAAAGGTTTTGTCGATACGAAGCACCCTAATAGAGTGTGTAAGCTTAAGAAATCCATTTATGGATTGAAACAAGCATCTTGTAGTTTGAATCTTTGTTTTGATGAGAAAGTCAAAGAGTTTGGTTTCTCGAGAAGAGAGGATGAGTCATGTGTGTATGTCAAATCCAATAGGAGCATAGTAAGTTTTCTCGTTTTGTATGTGGATGACATACTGCTCATAGGAAACGATGTCCCAACCTTGCACGAGGTTAAGTATTGGCTTGGGAAGTGCTATGCTACGAAGGACCTCGGAGAAACTGCTTATATTTTAGGGATAAGGATATTGAGAAATAGGAGTAAGAGACTAATAGGACTTAGTCAAAGTACTTACTTGGATACACTGTTGAAACGTTTTAGCATGGAGAATTCCAAGAAAGGGAGTTATCAATCCAAAGCAACACCAAGTTGAGTAAGACTCAAAGCCCAAGTACCGATGTTGAGATAACAGAGATGAGAAACGTACCTTATTCTTCTGTGGTTGGCTCAATCATGTATGCTATGACATGTACTTGCCCTGATGTGGCCTTTTCGTTGAGCATGGTCAACAGATATCAAGGGAATCCCGGTAGAGCTCATTGGACTATGGTGAAGAACATTCTTAAGTACATGTGGATGACTAAGGACTGTGTTCTTATCCTCGGTAGGAGTGACGGTTTGAGAGTGCGAGGGTATAGTGACGCCGGTTTTCAGACCGACTGAGACAATTTTCGCTTTCAGTCGGGTTGAGTCTTTACCCTGAATGAAGGAGCAGTGACTTGGAAAAGTTCCAAGCAGGAGACCGTAGCTGATTCAATGTGCGAATCAGAGTACATAGCAGCGAGCGAAGCGTCGAAGGAGGCGATATGGCTAAATAACTTCATTGGAGACCTTGGAGTTGTACCTGCCATAAAGGAGCCTATGGAGATTTTCTATGATAACGAAGGTGCAGTCGCCTTAACCAAGGAACTGAGGGATCATGGCAGATCTAGGCATATTGACAGAAAATATCATTTTATTAGACATCGGGTAGAAGATGGACTCCTCGCAGTGAAGAGGGTATCGTCAGAGGATAACACAACAGATTCCATTACAAAGGCACTGAATAGGGTTAAGCACTTGAAGCATGCTAGAAGTATTGGGCTGCAGGACGATATTAGTTTTGGTGATTAGATAGCTTTTAAAAACATGTAATAGATAAATTGTAATTAACATTTGATGATTAAATATATGAGTATTATCTATAAGTAATGTTACTGTCTTGTGTTAATTATTTACTATTGTTTCACTTTGCATGTTTTGACTTCATAAATAATAAGATTATTTAAACTATCCACAGTCGATCATACGTTGGAAGTAAGTATGAAAGAAGATTGTCATGAATTGGCTTGTAGATTGTCTAAAGCGTTTATACATAACAAAAGTTTGTTGCAACGTTCATGAGTGCTTCTGAAATAAGATTTGAGTATTGGATTAAACCCACGCTCACATGAATTACTTCATGGAATTTAATCACGAGTGATTGTGAGACGATAATGTCATATAGTCTTTAAACCTAGATATATGAATTGTTGTTTATGAGTCGGTTGTGCATTGATAACGCGTAAACGCATCAGTAACTTGATGTTATAAAACGTATTGTTGTATACGATTTGATGAGTAAATAGTACAAGCATATAAGTCGAAGTTTATGTGTTCCTTTTATCCTACGAGGTTAAAAGCGATATCGTGGGCCCCTCGATGATTTGGTTTGACTTATGTGTCGGGCCCGATCAGCACTGAGTTGATGTGTTCATTTAAGTTCTATGTTAGATAAATCGGAAATTGGAAAACAAACTGTTGGACAATAAGTATGACTATGTTCCATGTATTTGTCCATACGATATCTTGAGAACGGAGGACTATACAATCCCTTATCTAAGGGACGTGTCAAAGTTCGACGACTTTTGAGAGCTATGATTGCTAATTGGATTTTGAAGTCATACTTGCATTTATAGTTATTAGACTTATCCATGTGGGAGACTATTGGATTAGGTGTCTAAGCCCATATCTATAATTGGTATGTACTTGACCCGATAGTAACATGGTCCTTTTGGGTTGCCTTCACCAAAGCAACTTGACCGGATGAATGACAGATAAAAAGGTTAATTATGATTTATTATTGTATTATGTGAATAATATATTAAAAGAGAAATCATATTATTTTATTGATGTTGGTCAAGAATTAATTTAGAATTAATTTTGTGGTCAAAAGAGATTAATTAAATTTAGGGGACTGATAATGTAATTTTAAGATAGTTGCAAAATGGGCTGCGGATCTCTAAGATAAGAGATGGATGAAATCTTATGGATAACCCATAAGGATTTCGTCTAAGGATAAGGTTCTAGAAGGATCCTATGGGCTGCTTAGGGGTTAAGCAACCAGATTAGGTATTTGGCTGAAACCCTAATACCTTAGCTATATAAGGAACCCTTGGGGCATCACACTTTCGGCCACTAAAAACCCTAAGAAGAATTCCAGCCGAAAATTAGTATCCCTAGCCTCTCTCTCATATTCTTCCAACTTGCTTCTTGGTGTTTGTGATCGATTAGAGGTATTACACTTGTGATACTAAAGCTCTCAAAGGTTAAAGATCAAGCTACAATTGAAAGGTAATATCCTAACTTTGTTTTTGTTATGATTTTCGATTTTTGTATGCTAGACATAGGGTTTATAAGCTTTGGATGATTATTGCATGACAATTAGAAAACTTGATCCAAAGCTTTTGGGTTTGTATGTGTACCATAGGATTGTTGTTATGCTCAAAACCCATCACTCTATGACTCCGAAGTTTGATAAGAAGGTTGAAGAAGATGTTACTAGATTTGAGAATGTTTCGAAGTTGCTGACTGAATTAAAGGATCAAGTGTCACAATCTATATCTTCTTCATCTTAGGGAGGTCAAAAAATCCCGTGGGACCCCGATCCCGTGGGTCCCCCGTCCCGTATGGGGGCATTTGTTGAAAAAAATCGGGGGCGGGGGCAAGGTTAACCCCCGTTTTAATATCGGGGGCGGGGGCGGGGGTTGGTAGTCCTGTCCCGAAACCCCCGTGGGGGCCCCGTTAATAAATTATATAAACTGACATATATTAATTATATAAGTATAATAAACAATAAAATGATTTTTACGTACAAAAATTCAACAAAAAACATGTTTTTAAGTTGTTTGTAACATGTAAAATTATGTTATAAATATCTATTTGTTATCCAAAAAAATAGTTTCTTTTAGCCCATACAAGAACTTATTTTAGCCCAAATAAGTTAGCCCAAAATCAATCGGGGGCGGGGGCGGGGGTCAGAAGGGGAATTCGGGGGCGAGGGCGAGGGTGGAAAGGATGGAGATTTTGGGGGCGGGGGTAGGGCGGGGGAACGGGAAATTTTTAGGGGCAGGGGCGGGGGATGCAATCCCCGTCCCGTTTGCCCCTGTTGACATCCCTACTTCATCTTCACTACTTACTCCTGAGTTCCTGACTCAGAAATTTCGTCTGTTAGAATCAACCATTCAAAACGAATAGGTTCCACTTGCGAAATTTGCAAGTTTTATGCCAACAAATGCCCCGCCTGTTGTCACAGCGGTGTAAGGGGGAGAAATATGAAGTGTTGATAGCAATAAAGGAGAAGGAGGTTCAGGCAATGCAGGTGGTGATGCGAAAGTAGCTGCAAAATTTTTAACTACTCAGATTCCAACTACTTTACCAAAAACATCTACGACAACATCAGCAACAACAATAACAACAAGGCCAATAACCAAGGGTATTGTGAATGGTTCTGGTGATGGAGGTTCAAGTTCTTCGAAACCACCTCCTACTACTCAAGAAATACAGAACAAAGGAAAGGGTGTTTCTACTGAGCTTTCGAAAGTGGAGAAGAAAGCTACTTTCGAACAAGATAAGGAGAAACAGAAGCAAATCCAAAGTATTCTTCGACAACGTGAAAATGACCCTCACGGTCTCAACAAATGTGATCCTACAAAGCTTTATCATTACGAGTATATCGAAGATTTGGGTATGTCTAGGGAGATGCATGATTTTGATAAAGTTCTGAAGAAAAGCTACGATGCTGAAAACACTAACTTTAATCAATTGGACTTCCCAATCAACAAAATGATGTTCATGGATGAGCAGTTTGAGGTTATAGATCAATACAAAGACAAGGTGGAGTACAAACGTATGAAGTTTTGATTTCATGTTGTACTTGGAAAAAAGGAGGATGAGATATGGTCCTTAGTCAAGATAGTTCATGTTCTTAATGTATCCAAAGATGTTTTATTTAAGGGTATTTTACAGAATTATCGATATCATGCAGTTCGAGCCAACAATGTTAATTTCGATTTCTCGGTTGCAGACTTCCCATTGATGAATCTGTATGATTTGATGATTTGTGTGAAGATAATGAAGAATGTTGATCTTTCGAAGCTGCAAGTGACAAACAAAGAAGATTTTATGATGGGTTTTTTCTCACTTGAAAGTTTTTATTGATGGATATTATGGTTCTTTGGCATTTGTGACAACCGTCAATTTTCGGTCAAGTCAAAGTCAACTGAAGTCAACAAGTCAAACCGTTCGACTCAATTTGCTCGTGGGTACTAGAGTTTACGTTATGTAATTTCTAAACAACTCGTTATTCTAATGAGAGATCATAAATCGAAAAGTGCGTACATCTAGATCTCCTTAACCTAAAACTGTGGTACGTGGCGAGCCAAACCGATAAAACAATGTTGCATACTCATCGGGAGTGTGTAAGATCCTTAAACAAGGCTTAACAGGGTTTACGGACCTTGCATTGCGAAGCCGGACACTCAAAAAGGTCACGAATGAAACCTCTCTCAATCGTTTTAACTCTATCTCTCTCTATTTTGAAATCTCTCCCAAATCTCTCCAAGAATGTGAAATCTCTCCCAAATCTCTCTTTGTATGAGAAATCTCTCCCAAATCTCTCTCCATATGAGAAATCTCTCCAAGATTGTAAAATCTCTCCCAAAATCTCTCTCAAAACCCCTTTCGATTTATTTTTATCATTGAGGGCATCCTGGTACTTAGTTTGATGAGAAACCACTCAAAGAGGGGAGATAGTTTGGAAAATAGTTCCTTTGGGCCGAAGCCTCTCTATAGGGGCCAAGTCCTCTTGGATCCGAGGCCACTTAAGCTGAGTCCGCGGTCACCTAGCCACAGCCGCAGCCAGCAAGCCGCAGCCACCGATCGCAGCCGCATGGAGCAGCCGCATCCGAGGTTCGCTTCTGATTCCCCTGGCTTCGGACCGCAACGCCTCTTCTTAATCCGCGGCTAAGCTTCCCGCCTCCTTGGACCGCACCCAGGCGACTAAGCCACCTCGGTTCTTGACTGCTGAGCCGAGACCTCGCCCAGAACTTCGGATTTTCACACATTTCACCCGGTTTTCAATATTTTTAACATTTTAAGTCCGTTTTTAATCATTTTAACGTGGGATTTTCTCCAGAAATCATATTTTAACATATAAGACCCTAAATAATCATAATTTGGGCATATTTTCATGAAAATATTTATTTAAGAATAAAATCTTTAAGTGAGATCTTGAGGTGGAGTGTGAATCTTGCCATAATATTTGGCACAAACCACCACCCCATGCCCATTCCTTTGACCAATCCTTGTACTCCTCTCCACTCCTAGTCACCTCAAGGCCTTACCCCACTCATTCTCCCAGCCACCCACGTCCAAAAAGAGCTGGAGAACCCTCTTTCACTCTTCACTTCACTCATATTTCCTCATTTTCACCAAGAAGATCAAACACTTTTTCTCTCCAACTTCCTCCCACAATTTCGAGATTTCCAAGTCATTTTTCAAGCTTTCCATATTCATTTAGTAAGTATCATCACTCTCCTTATGATTATTACATTCCTTTTATTCAAATCATTGATTCCTTACATAAACTCCATCATTATTGTGTTAGATTCTTGAATCTTCAAAGCAATTCTTCAAGTGTTCTTGAGTTGAACACTTCACTTCTTCAACATTCACTCACTGAAATAATATAAGGTGAGTTCATACCCCTACATTTTCATGTTTTCTCAAGTTTTTAGGGGGGGGGGGGGGGGAATACAAGTTAAAACACCAAGAACATAACTAAAATTTTCTAACAGCTTTCATGAGAAAAGTTGGACTCCATTCACAGACTGTTTTGGACAACTTAAACAGTTTTGTTTGAAAAACTGTTTTAGGTGTCAGTACTTCCAGTTCTTAGCTTTAAAATGACTACTTGCACATCTCCATACGATTTTTCTACAATTTATGGTGATTTTTACAAAACTGCCTATCATTGCAAACACCAATCCGGTGATTATGGACTATTTCACCCAAGTTGGAGGTCATTAAAAATCATGATAAAAATTATGAGTAAACTAGACACATTTTGGGAACTCTCAGAATTTACGGATTTAGTTTTTGACTTCGTATGATTTTTCTATGACTTTTCTAAAACAGCACAGGAAGGTTAAATTTAGTTAACAACATATAAATTTCATAACACTTTGTATTATGTTGAGCAAAGTGTATAACAATAAGTTCTAAATATTGAATGTGTTTCCTTGTTAGTTTATAATCATAAACTGAAACTTAGTCATTCATGATAAGATTATTCATTCATTTAGAACACGTATATTAAGCTATAATAAGCATAGTTTATGGATTCATAACACAAATGCATTTTCATAAGGGAAATGATTTGTACACAACAATTTTTCTCCATACACAACAATTGGTACTTTAAAATGTTGTACTGTACAACTCTATAATGCATAAATTATTGTGTATGACAAAAAACTATTGTGTACGAATCACTTTCCTTTTCATAAAAGAGTTCTTATACATTACAAACGTTTTGGGATAAACTATAATAGATATGGTTTATGTTTCCATTAACACAACAAACACATTTCGGAAGGTTTTATTCCCACAGAAGAAGGTTATACACTCATGCACACCACACGTAAACTTGTTAACCTAAATTGTGAGACAATCTCTTCCGTATGTCCGAGTGCGGAATCTAAATTCCTGGTAGTTATAATCAGAGTCTCCTAGAGGGAGAACGTGATAGTTGTGTATAGATCTATATTGGGTTTGACAAACCCACACCAGAGCTGCTTGCAACAGCTAGACCGGTAGGTCTGAGGTGACAAGTGTCATTTCAGTTTCGCGACGCCTGAGAAACGTCGTGGCAGGTTTATTCAGTCATTAGTATGATTATAGCGGTTCACATAGGGATTTAACAACATAAAGTTTACAAGGATTGTCATAAATCAAAAGGGGTTTTATGTCTATTTAAAATCACTTTTTATATCAATAATTACAGATATTATGCTATATTTTCAGTTTTGGTATTTAAGACTACACATCATTTATTTCAGGATTTTTCTCAAATCAGAAAGGGTTTTACGCCAATTTAAAACCACATTTATATCCTTAAGTATGACAAATACTTGTTCATTTTCGGACCTGGCATTTAGGACCACATAACTTTTATAAGAAAAATATTGGATTTTTCTTGGTAACATACATCTCATTACAAAGATCGATTTTCAAACTCTTACTGTCAAAAGCTTATGAACTCACCAACCTTTGTGTTGACACTTTTCAAAACTACTTGTATTCTCAGGAATTCAGTGAAAACAGGAAATCAACAACGTTTTGAGGATGGGACGATAAATCGTCAAACAGTTCATTTTGTATCATAATGTAATTGATTCGAATCATGTAAACATATACTTTGGTGTAACTTTTTCAATTATATTTATGATGGTTGTATTTACTCTGAGCACTATTATACTCGTTGTTGCGATACTCTACATGAAGTCCTCCACTCCCAGACGTTTCTGCCATCCTTGGTTTGGGGGTGTGACAGCATTAACTGATGTAGAGTTAGCCTTAGCCTTGGGTAAAGAAATCATTGTTCCTCAGTCCATTTTAAAGAGTAAGGCTAGCTTGAAAGATTATGAAGACGGAGAAATTTGCTTGAAACCTTTAGGAATTGTGTTTGTTGGCAATAATAAGAAGGGTAACAACATATAATTCTTGTTTCAAGTATGTAATGTTGAGAGGTACTCTACTTCTCATTATACAAATCTCATGATTCGCATGAATAACTGTGACAAGAACAATGAAAAGGATAAAAGTGAAATTCGAAAGGTGATCAACTGGTATGCAGAAGTTCGAAGAATGATACACCAAGGTGCTCCTTTGTTGTCATCTTAGATTCGACACTTCTCACAAAGGGGGAGAATGTAGATGTCGAATTATATTGTAAGGTGTCGAATGTTTTGAATAGTTTCGTTAGTTTGTAATGTTATTATAAGGACGCTTTTAGTTTCGAAACTTTCATGTAATGTCCCTTATATTTTTTGTGTGCTTTCATGTTTCCTATAAATAGGGAGGTGTACTAGAGATAGATAAGAACTCTTCGTGATTTTGTCTAAGAACTCTCTTTACTCTTGAAAGCATAATCGAGCCAAACAGACTTTATTTAGATCTCGTGTTCATCATCCTTACTTTACTCTGATCTTGTAATTTATTCTCGATTTCATTACAAATACAACCACAATTTTAACTTGATTTCCAAATACCTAATCACCCAAAAGACCATCCCCATATCCACCCTAAGCCAAAAACCACCTATACACCATGACCCAACTTCTTACATCACCTAGACCAGCTTAAAGTGCATGACCACAAACAACAAGCAGACCAGAGCAATCAAAACAACCTTTTCAACATCTTCTTCAGCCTTTCAATCTCAATGATTAGTTCTTGGATCCTATCTTCAACAAGTTTGTGACAACCCGAAATTCTATTCTATACAAACAATATCACTTCAATAGAAGTTATAACAGTCACAGTAAATTTTCAGACTTTTCCGTATAAGTTTGAGTAATTCAGGGTTTACACTTCAGGAGATATCAGGAGAGTGGATGCACTAGGGTTTTGTGCAACACTGTTATTCCAACACTCTATTATATTAGAGATCATTTCGGGAATAAAATATTTTCTGCCAAAAAATCTCAGGACTATAAATAGAATTCTAAACCAATTTCATTCATTATTCACATTTTCAACTAGAGAAAAACCATTTTCTCTCTCACGGATCTTCGGGTTTTCATCCCAAATCGTGAGTACCTCTCTCTAGTAGTTTTATATAGCTCTTAATGTGTTTATAACATATATTAGATAGCTAAACAACTAGATTTAGGAGTTTACTCCCCAAGGTGTTCTTGGGCGGTAAACTCCCGAAATGATGCCTAGCCTTTCCCCCGTGATATGTTACTACCTTAGGCTTGTAAATAGGTGTAATTGGGACAAGAAAACAACAAAGAAACACCAAAGTTTGGGTGTTCACAACCCAAGAAGATCTTGGACCGTTAACTCCAAAACCATGGACCAAAGTATGTTTTTAAGGCACCTAAAGCCTTGGACATTTACATAGAATTACTTCCACTTAAATCAAGGACTTTAACACATCAAAAACCCCTCTTTTTGGGAGATTACGGCCCTAAGATTGTGCTTGGGCCGTGAACATCAAACTAGGGCACCAAAGTGTGCCTAAGGCCTTCATTTGCTTTAGGTAAAAGTCTAGAACCTATCCTACATGTGTATGAGACTAGAAAGCATCAAAAACACCCTTCCATGTGAGTTTACGGCAGTAAACTCCAAAGGAATTGGCCTTGGGGCCGTAAACTCCTCAAAGGAGTGTATCTATGCCCTAAACCCTTCCATGAATTAACCCACCAAGTTGGAATGCTTCTAGGGATCATTTAGAACGTCAAAACAACAAAGGACATTAAGCCTAGGAGTTCACGGCCGTAAACTCAAGAGTTTACGACCATAAACTCCTTGTGTGGGGTTATATGGAGAGTAAACTCAAGTATGAGGTCCTTTGGAACCCTAAACCCAAGTGCCTTGTCCCACAACAACTTAGATGCAATCCTTAGGGCTTATAACACTTATATAAAGTGTTTATTATGTTATAGGATGTCTTAACATTATCAATTAGTAATTTAAGACTAATTGAGTGCATATATGTGTGATTATATGTTCATTAGGATCGTAGTGTGTGTACAAGTCCTCACTTGACGCCTAACAATCCTACACCGATCAGTTCATCCAAACCACCATCTACAGGTGAGTTCATACCCCTTAATCAATGTTTTAAATGATTTTAAATGCTTTAATGGGGGGGGGGGGGGGGGAATACAAGTAGAAAACAACATGTTATTAAATCATCCATATGTATTTTATAACTGTGTTTTCATTCAGCAGATTTCACATACTACAAAATGTGATGCATGAAATGGTTTTCTATCTTAAAAGTACTTTGTTATCAAATGTATTACTTTTGAAATGTTTATTATAATGACATCAAGTCATTGTTAATTATTGTTCAAAACTCTTAGATATCTTACAAAACCATTATTTTTACCTTCTTGAAACAAAACTATACTTATACACTTATGTTCATATAAATGTTTTGAGATTATAGTTTTCATCCTTCATTCAGTTTCCCACACTCTTGTGTAGCAAGGGTGTATAAACCCACTTGAACAACCAATTACCTCTCAGTTAACTATCATAGGGATAGTTAGAAGATATCAAACATTATTCCTATTACAAGCAATCACACAAGAGTCAATTCATTCATGAGTCTATACCAGTACATTACCTGATACATGAGTACATATACATATACTTACCTGATACATGAGTACGTTTACATATGCTTACATGATACATGAACACGCTTACATGAATACTTGTATCTCGGTTTGCGAGGATGATTTATTAGTACCTTCTGTGTAAATTGTCCGGCCTATCCCAGTACCCGGGATAACTAGGCAGGACTAACCATTCCGAATCCCAGCTGATTAGCACCAGTGGTTGATGACCATCTACGAAGGTCTACGGTTAATACTTATACTAGGTAGATCGATTACGAGACTAACCCTTCCTGCCACCTGCTGCTGCTACAGAGGATAAGTGGACAATCTTCGGATGTTCATTAGGTTATACTTTTCGCTTATTGTGATGTTGTGTTAATCCTAGTACCCAAGGATAACACTTACATTAGTACTTTTCCTATTTACTTTATTTTGTGATAGGATACACATTTTGCTTACTGTGATGTCGTGTTAGTCCTGGTACCCAAGGATAACACTTACATTAGTACTTTTCCTATTTACTTTATTTTCTGATAGGATACACATTTCGCTTACTGCGATGTCGTGTTAGTCCTGGTACCCAAGGATAACACTTACATTAGTACATTTTCCTATTTACTTTATTTTGTGATACATTCACATAAACGAGGAGTTAGACTAAGTACTTTTAGTACTAGTCAATAGAAAGGAAAAAACTATCATTTTACTTACAAAAACATTCGGGTCTTGGTTGAAGACTACATTTCATAATAATAGAAAACAAGGGATTTTCTAGGGCTTTTCATACTTATATCAACATTTTCATTTAAAGGTTTTTATGGCATTCATAACAGCTTTTCAAAGCAAGACAATGACACTTAAATACTTATGAATTCACCAGCTTTAAGCTGATACTCTCTTTCAAAATAACTTGTATTCTCAGGTCATCAGTAGACAGGTGCGGTGGCTAGGTTTTGAGAAGACGGAGCAGACAAGTCTCATCTTTTATTTTGATTGTATATTTTTGGTGTCTTATTACCATGAAAGAATACACATGTATTAAAACTTTACTTATAATGAAATGGATGATGTTGTTGCTTGTTTACTATTTTACACTGTTGTGATACTGTACATGACGTCCTCCACCCCGGAACGTTTCCGCCGTTCTTGGTTTTGGGGTGTGACAAAGTTCCTTCCGAGCTTTCCTAAGAAGGTTATGCTTCTCCACCTTATTCTCCAGCTCAACAACTTGACCATTCCTAACCAAAAGGTCGTCAATCCTAAGTTTCATGTTCCATAACATATTCTTATAGTGTTTTGGAAATGTCGGCGACGGTGTTATAGGATTCGGAGGAGGAAGATGTGGTCGAAAGGGGTTGGTGTTCGTCGGAGGGTAAGGAAATAGTGAATGTTGTTCTATTGAACCCTTGCAGAGGTAATGTAGTAGCCGAATGGACACCAACTGGATAACACAGACCACGTCAAATTTGACTTTCGCTGACCGACCGGGTAGCCGGTAAAAAATGAAGAAAACCTTATTTTTGCAGGTAATTTGTTACTTTAGTGGGGTCGGAGGTACAGAAATTAATTGAATGACATTTCAAAACCAAATGAAAAACATTATTGTGTTTCTATGTCAATAACTCTATGTTTTTCTGTCCATGTTATGTCATTTCCATTGTATCTATGCAAAAATGAATAAAACTTTTTTATTTTGTAACTTTTACTTCTATGGTAATCTTGATATGTATATGAGTGAGCATGCAATAACTTATACTTTGCTATTTGATGATATTTATTTATTTTTGAATAAATTTAGTTTATAATTTAGGATCACAAATTATTCACCATATATACAGATTAATCTTTAACTTGGTTGACCGACTATCCCCTATTGATTTTTACAACTTTGATACATACGTATATACATATATACATACATACATACATATAAAAACACACATACAAACACACGCACACACACACACACACACACACATATATATATATATATATATATATATATATATATATATATATATATATATATATAGGGAGAGAGAGAGTGTGTGTGTGTGTCTTTTATTATTTTTTGGGTTTAGGTCATTTTTGGTCACTTAACTTTTGATTTTGTGCTCATTCGGTCACTTAACTCTTTTTAAGTTTTAAAAGGTCAATGAACTTTTGACTTTGTACTCATTTAGTCACCTAACTTTTGGTTTGGTCACTTAATATTTGGATTTGTGCTCATTTAGTCATCTAACTTTTAAAATTGTGCTCAATTTTATAGTTTTATTTTAAAAGTTTAGTGACTAAATGAGTAAAATTATAAGTTAGATGATTAAATGAGTAGAAAATCAAAATTTAAGTGACGAAACCAAAAGTTAGATGACTAAGGCTGGAGGGAGTCGTGCCACCGAAACCGCACTCCCTTCACCGCCACATAAGCGTCACGTCACTTTTTAACACACAAGTGTGGTTTTTTGCCAAACCAAGGGAGTGGTGCCACATTTTTATTTATTTATTTTTTTGTTTTTTTAAACTATTTTAATTTAATAAAAGTCTTTTTTTAATAAAAAACATAATTTTAAAAAGATAATATTTCATTTTTGAAAAACAAATTGAGGAAGTGATAGTAAAAAGAAAGGAAATTATTGTGAAAATTTTATAATTAAGGGTAAGTATATATATGGTAAATTTAAAAACTAAAAAAAAAAAGAAAAAAAAAGAAAATTTCCTGCGCAGAGGAGGAAGAAGTAGCAGCCAATCACAAGATGCAGCCATCACTCGCTACACTGCGGCCAAAACCGCAGGAAACCGCACCTAGGAGGCGGTGTGCGCGGTCTAGCTGGCAAAACCGCGGTCCACTTCGCACAGCCTAAGAGGGTGTTTGAGGTTGCTTTTAAAAAAACTTTTAGCTTTTAACTTTTCCAAAAAGTTAAAAAAAAAAAAGTCAAAAGGTGGTTGGATAGTTCAAAAGATTTTTTGGAAATGACTTTCGGCAAGGAGAAAATAAAGAACTTCTAAAAGTCACAAAACCATGACTTTTTGTTATTTTACCTATAAAAGTTAAATCAAAAGTTTTTTTTTGTCAATCTAAACACATTTTAAAGACCTTCTTTTGCAAAAAAAAAAAACATTTTACAAAAAAATCTTTTTACAAGAAGGACTTTTGATGCTCAAAAGTAATCCAAACACCCTCTAAATAAACACAAAACCAAAAATTCAATGGCCTTTTAAAACTTAGAAAAAGTTAAATGACCAAATGAACACAAACCAAAAGTTAGATGACCAATAATGAAAAACCCTATTTTTTTTTTATAAAACAAGTATGCTTAATTGCACATTGCTAATTTAAATACTATTTTTTTTTTGTAGGTACAAGTTTTGGAGACCAAACTTCAAGAGGAGAAGACGTAACCATATATGAGATGTAGGAATGTCTTCAGCGACAAACACAAGAAGAACGTAAGGAGTCTTAAGCCCGTGTTTAAATGCACACATATATTTATTTTTTGAAAATTCATCCAGATGGCGTGGGAGGCAACCCACCTGACTCGTACTAGTAGTTTTGTTGTTTCTAAAATTTATTATTGGAATCATTCTAAATTTATGTTTATTTTCTTTGGTTATATTTGGATTTTGGATTTGTGTGTTTTTTATAATTTGATTTTCCTTACAAATACTTGATTATTTGTAGTTCTAAAGTTTATTTTTGAAAATACTTGATTATTGACGGCCTTCTATCACAATAGTTTGTCGCTAATCCATCGATAATCCCTGAGCCTTGCAGTACTAATCTGTGGTAAATGTGAGCGTTGATAATCTACTGATACAAGCTATTGTCTATGTTCTATCGCTAAATATCTATCACTATCCTAGATGAATTTGTTGCTATTTGGTTGGTAAACAAAATGTATTGGATTAGCAACGGATTGCTAAAATATTATCCATCAAAATTTATGTGGCACAGTGGCATCCGAAGGATATATCCATATAGGAAATTAATTATTCTAGTAACATATTTCGATGAAGCATATCATGATACTGTAAGTTAGTGTTAGTCCACTTGGTTAACTTGAAGGTTCTTATCTAACTAGTAACTATGAAGTTCTAGTTCAATTTCAAAGAGAGAAGATAGATAATTATTTGTTCGTTAAAAAAATTATATATATATCATCACACTAATTGGGAACTTTTTTAACGTTAATGAGTTGGTGATAATGCATTGAATGCAATGTTTTGATTTTATTTCGTAAATTTTTGAATCCCATTACTTGAAATCCTAATTGGTTGATAGCAACTTTTTAATATATTAAATTCTAGCAGTCAAACTTTATCATGTATAATAATTACTTAAAATGCTAAGTGGTTGACAGATTACAAGAAATCCAGAATTCTCAGAACAGAGCATAAATAAATAAAATTTATATATTTCAAAAGTTTAGATATGGATATAGTGAATAGAATTTTATTTAAAATTTATCGGTGTTTCTAAAATTTGTTGTATTAGATACGTGTAATTCTATCTTTTTAGTCATCTTTCACATGTTTCATTCTTTCTTATTTAATTATAGACTTTACACGTTTTGTGTATGAGTTGTTTACTATATTTGTATTTTTTATGTTTTTATCAGAATTTGCCTTTTATGTATAATTTATATTGTAAACATAGATACATGAGTAGAATTCATAGATCCATATTCCACAATATCGTTTCTTTGTCAATTAACATGATAATTACAAATCAAATAATGTATAAGAGATGCACTCGGCGAAGTGATAATCACTTGTGACAATAATGTATAACTAGCTGGTGATAGAAAATTCAAAATTTTCTATTGAAAATCTTTATTTTTAGGCAAAACTTCAAAAATGGTCCCTGTGATTTTCGAAAATATCAAGTTTAGTCCCTAAGTTCAAAAAACCTCACAGATGGTCCCTGTGGTTTCAAAATTTTTAACAAATGATCCTTTTCGCTAACTCCGTTAACATTTGGCCGTTAAGTTAAGGGAATTTATGTCATTTCACAACCATAGGGACCATTTATGAAGTTTTTCCTTATTTAAAAAAATATATATATGATTATTTAATATTAAAGTGTCCTCTCTCTCTCTCTCTCTCTCTCTCTCTCTCTTCAACTTCAATTTTTATTCTGTCTTCGAGCTTCATCAATCGAATGAAATAGCCTCTCGCCCTTGTCGGCTCCCTTCCCTCACAAGCACTTGGAGAACAAAATCCCTGAGAACGCAACACTCTAATCTGTAAATGAAGGTTATTCCTGGAGATTGAAGATAAAAAAAAATATGGTGATAACTACTGCTTTGCCAATGGATGGAAGCAGGTCGTTGAAGATACCCAGATGGATTTTGGGGATTTTCTTGTCTTTTGGCTCCTTGGTCGCTCCATCTTCAAGATCTTAATTTTCTCCTCTTCTCAATTTCTTCCAATAACAATCTCTACACCTGTGAAATTATTATCGGAAACAACGAGGAAAATCAAACTAGGAAGTGAAAGCAAATTGTTTGATAAGTTACCCGGAAGCAAATTGTTCCCGAGTGATAATCTTGATGGGTTTTAGTCATAAGAACATCTTATGTGCTCATACAAACCATAATGCTTGGATCTAGGTTTCTCTATTGTACATGCAAATTATCCAAGACTATAAACCCTAATTCTAGCATACAAGTAATCATATTAACATAAGAATGGGTTTAATATATTACCTTGATTGTTATGTAGCAATAACAATCACAATTCTCCTTGTAATGACTTTAAAAAGCTTAGAGTCACAAATGTCACTCCTCTAATGGTTCACAAACACTAAAAGCAAGATGATGAAGAGGAGGAGAAAAGGAGGCTGCCCAAAACGTGTGGAAACCCTAGAAGGAAGCTTGTTCACGTTTTTTAGCCTTAAGGGTTCTATATATAGTGAGGCTATTAGGGTTATCTAACAAGGAAACCCTAATTTGGATGCTTAAGCCCTAAGCAACCCATGGACTCCTTTCCTTAAGGCCTTGGACGATTTCTCATGGGTTTCCCCATAGAATTCGTCCACTCCTTAATATAAGGCAATCCATAGCCCAAATTGCAATTATCTTATAATTACAATTCCAGTCCCTTATGTTTAATTAATCTCTTTTAGTCACAAAATTAATCACCAATTAATTATTGACTAATATTAATTAAACAATATAATTTCTCCTTTAATATATTATTCTCATAATATATTAATAAATCATATTTAATCATTTTTCTCCATAATTCATCCTATCAAGTTGCTTTGGTGAAGGCAACCTAAAAGGACCGTGCACCATCGGGTCAAGTACATACCAAAATAGTTATGGCACTACAAGAAATCAAAGCCTTTACCCACACATGTTATGTGTTGGTAAAAGGCCTTTACCCACACATGTTATGTGTTGGTAAAAGCATAATATGTGTTGTTATTCAGCTTTACCTACACATAAGTTAAGTGTCACTATGTGTTGGCTCATGCCTGTTGAAATAGATCATTAACGACACATGGTTTATATGTAGATAAAGAGTAATCTATACCTACACATGTATGTGTAGCTAAAAGTGGTAAGTATGTGTGGGTAGAGGTATGTTGATTTGTTTGGTATGTCGATGACATGGATGTGGACGTGGCTGCTGACATGGATGTTGATGTGAACACTGACATAGCCTACATAGATGACATGGACTACACGTGTCATAAAAATGTGTGGGTGATATTGTTTTTATGTGTAGGTAATATTAGTATATGTGTAGGTATTTACTTTGATATATGTTGGTAAAATATATATGTATTTCTGGTATTAAAAACAATATATATATATATATATATATATATATATATATATATATATATATATATAAAAGTAATAATGTTCAAATATTTACATTTGTATAAATAGAAACATATGCATGCAAAAATCATTATAAATTAAAAATTATTCAACATAATAATTCAAACCACAATAAAATTACAAATCACAAAACTTGAAATACTTAAACTAACATAATATCAACTAGTCATAAGTAGCTACTTGAAAATACTAAAAATTCTTTAACGTTCATTCCATATCATATACCTATGAACATTTTCGCCACATTCATCATGACTGTCCCGAATGAGTATGGATGTATCACCAAGAGATCATCCTGATGATGTGCTTAGAGGAGGCATGATGTTTTTCTCAATCAACATTGGTTCAAAGCTGCATATTTTATTTTCAATGTTTTAATTCATTCGCAGTGTTACCAAATACAACATGATCATGTCCCATTCCGAACAAACGATCAGAGCTTCTCCAAGTACCTTCTCTTGAATAAACTTGTCACTCATTGATTCCATATAATGCTCATTTCACATCTTTTTCATTTCTTCCTGTTAGTGCAGGAAATAAGACGAGTACAACAAGTCCATTATATACCAAATTATTCATATTCAATGTTAGAAATAGTGTCACATATGAGTAAGTTTATTAGAAATGAGCAACAAAACTTATATATTTTGCATCCGTATCATTAGATCCCACGTGATGTAAGAAGCCGAGCCCCAATATAACCCGATGAAGAATATGTGTGCATATTCTTTCGAGCCTACATTTTTTGATAAAACGTTGATTTTGCATAGACAAGAAGGTCTCTGTTTGTTCAGAAATTACAGTTTTGGTCCCAAATAATTTTGTGACAGTTTTGGTGTTTGAGTAAACAACCAATTAATAAGAAACTACGAATCTCTACTTACCGAGTCCTCTGACTTGTTCCGAGTAGACAAGAAATTAATTCCTTGATCAGTTGGCTCTTCAAAAATCCACTTATGATTGTAATCTGATTCTACTTCCCCAATTAACCTGATAAAATATTGAAAAAATATAAAATGTCACCTCCTTAATTATATATACATGATTATTAATACTATTTACAATAATTAGCATACACATACTTAAATAACTATTAGGAATAGAACAAGAAAAATGAAGAAAAAGCAGTAGATTGCAAAAGTCAAAAAATACCCTTCACCAGAGTTTGTCTCAACTAGAGTTTAGGCTGCGAATTTACAAAAACCATCATCCCATGCTAGTATCTTATTTGTTTCAAATTAAGAAATCGAATATCGGTTAAAAAACTTGCAAATGATAATCAATTGACAATTAAAAGAAATTAAACACAACTTTATACAAAAATATGATGAAATTAATTAAGTTGGATTAAATTAGTGAGATAGTTAATAAACAAAATATATTTCTTCATAATAAAAATTAATGTACCAATTTCTTATGTTCCCTCTTGACCGGTCATATGCTCCACCTTGAGTATCCCATCTATAATTTACCAAAAAATATGTAAGAACATTAAAACACAATTTCATAATTTAATATGTTTTTGTGGGTGAGATTTGGGTATTTTAAGTTAATTTCTATTAAGTAATTAAATAGAAAATTTTACTTGGAAAGAGGGTAGTTTCTAGGCAAGATCCTCTAAAAAACAACATAAACCCACTGTGAATATTCATAATTCAAAAGCTTCAGAGTGTGTGTTAAAGAAGATGAGTTACCATTGATTGACTTAGCTCCTACATCGCTGTTTTCTCTTCTTCTCTTTGAAACACACACTTGTATTTATCTCTTTCTCTATAAGAAGTGAAAACCAGACACCCTTTTATGTCTCCTACAAGGATGTTTTACACACCCTTATATTTGAAGAACAGAGAAAAAAAAGGATCAAATTGAATGCTATGTGAAAATATGAACAAAAAATCAGAAATAAGCTTAGTTATCACGGAAATCAGAACGGTTCAAAATATAACCATGGGCTGTGTTCTTGCTGGACATCAGAAATCAAAAAACGTACCTAAGAGGCCAAGAATCAGAAAGAACTTGAGGCGGCTTTTTTTCTTACCAGTTGTGTGCGTCGACGTCTATTGTGTGCGCCGTCGTCGTCTGCAGTGGGGGTCATTGTGTGAGCGTCGTCATATGCTATGTGTGTCGTCGGTGTGTGGGCGTCATTGGATGAGAGGGAAGAGAAAAAAACGTGTTTGATTTTGATGTTGAGGAGGCTAGTGTCTTGAGCGATGGAGATTAAGGATTTAGGGCGCAGTTTGGAGACGGAGGGAAATCTAAAATCTCTGAAAATTTTGAAGTATTTTAAGTTTTGGCCTAAAGGAGCCAAAAAGTGATCTTTTTACGGTGTTTTAAAAAAATCTTCAAACTATCTATACATATATTATTTGTTTTTATTTTATATAAGTGTGGAAACAAACTTGCCAGGTCAGTTTTTTATTAAAAAAATTGTAATAAATTTACCTACACGTTTTAAATTAGCAGTATGTGTTGAAAAAACTTGAGTTATTACCTACACATAAGTAAAAATTTTGCATATGTGTAGGTATATATTTACACTTTAAGAAAAGTTGTCACATGTGTAGGTAAATAAATGCACTATTAATCATAAAATTTGGACGAAAATTTCCTACCAAAAATAATGTGTTACAAAAGGGTCTTACCCACACATATTAAATGTTGATGTTTTTGAAAAATATTTTTGGGAATTACCTACACATATAAATAAGATGTGTAGGTATTTAGCTACATTTATAATGTGTAGGTAATTTATGTGTAGGTAAATACCCTAATTTCTTGTAGTGTGGACTTAGACACTAATCCAACAGTCTCCCACTTGGATAAGTCTAATAACTATTATGCGTATGACTTCAGATCCTGATCTGCAATCATAGCTTTCCAAAGCCGTTGTCAACTCTGATCCTATCAGATACGCGTGTCCTTTAGATAAGGGATCATATATTCCTCCATTCTAGATATCGTATAAGACATGATTTCAAATCATTCTCTTTGTACTATTTCTCGACTTCCGATTTATGACCACTGACTAATTGAACAAATCAAATTAGCCCTAGCCCGGCCGAGCATTTACGTTTGTCATCACTAAATCATCGAGGGGCCCAAAGATATCACTTTTATCCTACTTTGGATAAAAGGAACGGATAAACTTTGATACAATGCTTGCTTGCACTCACTCACCGAATTACACACAACAATATGTTTTATAACACCAAGTTACTGGTGCGTTTACATATTATTAATGTGCAACCGATTTTCAAGATACAACTCACACATCTCGGTTTCAAGAATATAAAATGTTATCGTCTCACCAATCGCTCATGACACAATCCATGGAGTGATCCAAGTGAGCGTGGGTTTAATCCAATGCTCAAATTCATATTCATAAGCACTCATGAATGTTGCAGCAAACATTTGCTTATGTCTAATACTCTTTTAGACATTCCACACACCAATTCATGACAGTCTTCATTCATACCTACTTCCAACATATGAACGACTGTGGCCCGTTCGAATAATTTGACTGTTCTTAACCAATTAAATTATTCAGGAAGTCAAAACATGCAAACTGAAACACAAGAATAATACTAATCCCATAAGGCCTCAAACCTTTGAGCATAAATAAAACACCTTTTATTTATCACCATATCGATTACTCATTATTTGTCATTTCGGGTAATCTTGTCCCATGCTCCTAGCATGCACACAGTGTTTACCTATGGTTCTTACTTTGTGAAATAGATCACATTGAACACATTTCCAATCATACTCATTTCACAACTCCAAATCCTTTTTCACAAGTGAAAGAATATCAAATTCTTGCCACTTATAGAATATGCTAGATTCTAACATTTTATGCAATGATCCTTTCGTAATATCACTGCACCAAAGTCACAAAGACTATTGCCAATGATATTACAAAGTTATCTATCGGAGATTGTTACAATACAATTTCTTAGATATGATGTCTCTCACTCAAAGAACATTCCATTGAACATCCTTTTGCATAAAAGTTTCTAATCTACACATAGATTTTTAATATTCAATTCCCAGTTTGGACACGTTTCCATATTTTCCATATGACAACTCATTCTTAATAGAATCTTATCTATTCATAATAATGTCGATATGGTCCATCCAATATCATACTTCCAACTACTCACAAGCGACCAATCATCGGCGAACTTTGGATTTTCCTTTGATAGTTGTTTAATTATCTTAGTCAAAACTGATTCTTGTCCCTTTTCCCTCTAAATGCGCTAGACATTTGGAAAATTTTAGAATGGTCAAATATTATAGCCTATGTAATCGATCCTATACCCAAAGCGTATGGGACACAATGCATAATGTCTTACATAAAGATTTGATACTTCATCAATCTTCTGCCATAATATTTTATTTGTTATGTTCTCAAAATTCGAATTGTAAAGAGGAATGTCGTAATCATAATCTAAATTTTAAGAACACACTATGTAACCTTGACTAAATTTATTAACATTCCACAACCTAAGCCTTTAGATTTGAAATGAAGCATAATATTCTCTCCCTTAATTATAGTAAAACAACTTTACAACTCTTGCGACTTTGCAAAGTATAACTCTTGTTTTCTATAATTAATATTGCCAACTTGCAATACTTCTCTTAATAATCATACAATTATCACATTTATGCTCCCACTATCATGATGATTATTATAAACATAACGCTTATGCTCCCACTAGCTTTGACATGTATTTAGAAACCAACTTAACTTCCAGAAAAACAATACTCATTGAATTTCTTAAGTTCTTGTTTCTAATACCTAATACTTTGATATTTCTTTATCTAAGCTTATACACCTTTCCCTTAGATAGCTCATATGTGTGTCTAAACAATTAAGACTAATTGTCAAATCTCACAATTCAAATTATGGAGAGGGATACCATAATCGAATTCGAGAATACAATTTCACAATTACTATCTTCTAAAAATCTTTCTTAGTGAAAGTATTTCCTCACAGTCATTTTCATGAAGGAGAAAATCTTATGACACTTAGATTTTAATGGTGTATGTGTTCCTCTCCATGTGAATTTGTCAAAACCAAAGTTCACGACAAATTCAAACTCATATGGACCGAACTTTCTTAATCTTGATTTCTTGCCTTATGTTAGCACAACTTCCCACCATGTCTTCCAAGTAGTTAAGCAACTCACATTTTCCTATCAATGTACTTTTCATTAATCAAGATGTTTGCCTTTTAAGCGTTCAAATGAGAACTCATGGAACTCGCATGCATCATTAACTCAATTGGAATGGCACAGAAACAAAATAGAGTCAACACGATAGGTTGCAAACCTCAACTCGTGTGCTAGTGTTGATCGATAAGGTTTATTTGATTTGTTCTTGAAACCTTTCAAGACCATTAAGACTCTCACTGACTCCTTGACATATAAGATTCTCTTGTCAATAACCATTTCTTGACAAACAAATATTCAAGAGTTAGTGTAGCTTTTATCAAAACACTTCATAAATTGGTCCTAGTTGGTCTTTGTCTTATCCAAGACATCACAACTTTCCATATTTGATGAATATTATAAACGTTCTTAATACTTATCACTCAATGTCACAATCTTAACTCTAAGACTTGTTTTGGAACGAAGTATGATTGACTTTCTGATTTAACCATTTCTTCAATTCTTGATTCCTCTTCTTAGACATACAATTGCACTAAGACTCGCGTAGAGGATCAATTGAGATATGGTTCTTAATCATTAAGACTTATCATAAAGCATAAACGGTACTCTCCCTTCTTCTTAGAATGGAGAAACTTTTATCTTTCTGCCTACTTGATTCTTCTTATTCTTTTTGCTATTGATTTAAACTTTTTCAATCAATTCATAATTACACTTAATCTTGTAAGTATAATCATATTTACTAAACCTTTAGTAAATCATGACGAATATCATTGTTACTCTTATGGTGGACTTGATCAACACGCAACTTTGTGTGCTCGATCTCCTAGTCCTTCACTTGACACTTTGTCAATGAATTAGTCTAATTTCCAAAATATGAATTTTTTCATTCATCGTGCAACCAAGTTGCATAATTCCAAGTTTCTATCCAATTGAACCTTGGGCGATGAGAAACTCTCCCTATTTGGTAAACTCTCGACTTTCCATAAATAACATAATAAGAACCAAATCCATTATTGCTAATAATAGAAACATTCAAACATAAATTTTTCATATACGCCATTGCAAGGATAAATAAATAATATAAAATTAAAATTTATTTTATTGTGGAAAAATTCGTCCTTACAATGCAATTCATTGAAAAGCTATGCTAATACATCTTTCGTATCAATCTAATTCTAACTCTAAGTAGCAGCTCAAGAATCTAATCTTCATGTAATGCAATTGAAATCCATTCCTTCCCGGTTAGATTTTGCTCACTTCTTCCCTTAAGCTTCCTTTCTTTTCTTCGATCCTACAAAACATCAATTGTAATCTTATCACATTATGTATTAAGAATCTAGAATAGAAGCTTAAAAGAGTTAGTCAATGGATTTTACCTAAAGCAGAGCCATACGTTTTGACTCTCCCATCTCTTAGATCTCTTAGGTAAATAAGGCAGCTTCGTCTCCAATGCCCCTTCTCTTGGCAATAAAAGCAAATTGACTCTTTTGGAACAGAACATGGAACTACTTCAGACATTGCATTTCTCTTATGATCAAAATCTTCGATCATGGCATGTCTTTTGTTGCCATTGTCTATGTCCATAGAAGTCCTGAAGGCAGATTCACCAATCAACTTTGCCTCTCTATTGCGCCAAACCATTGCTGATTCAGCAGCAATAAGCATATAGGTGAGATCTATAAGGGTCACATCGCAGTTCATCATATAATACTCTCTTACGAACTCATTATATGAGTTAGGAAGTGACTGAAGAACCCAATCAACAGCAATCTCCTCACAGACAACGGATCCTAACATTCTTAACCTATCAATGTGTGACTTCATCCCTAGGACGTGTGCACACACCGGCTTTCCTTCTTTATGTTTACTTGCCAAAAGGGCTTGAGTGATCTTGAACTTTTCAAGCCTTCGAACTTGTGGGTTAGGGAGAATAATTGGAGGAGGTGGAGGAAGAGAAGCATGATCTCTTGTTCCTCGATCGAATCGCGGAATGTCATCATCATGTGGAATGCTTGTTCCACGGGATTTGGGAAGACCATAGTTGTCGAACTTTGACATCTACAAAACGGGAGAAAACGAATTCAAGTTAGTTGATTGATTGAGTCCTTAGTAAATCACCCAAATGAGATACTAAGGCTAGGACCCAACACAATATTCTACAACTCGGGAGAGGGATGCCGTAACCCAAATTGCAGAACATTTGAAGGTAAGTGAATGACGATTCACTAATTTCCACCACGAAAAACGAAAAAAGAAATTTAAGTTTTAAATCTATGAAAACTCCTAGATCCTTTGAGATTCATTGAACATTTTAATGGCATTTTTAAATCTCGATATGCCCCTCTTGTTTGTGACTGGGATGCCGAGGATCACAAAGCGGGTGTGAATAACCATGCAAACTACATGGTGCCCCTACATGTTACAGTCACCTATTCGATGTGCCGGTAAACCACACACGCTCCACCAAACTATGACAAACATTGAGTCACCCTTTGCTACCTTTGCTTAGAACCATTTAGTGTGCCGATAAACCACACACGCTCCACTAACGTCTTCGCAAGGGCACAAAGTGTAATTTCATGGAATTGCATCAATTCACTTTTGCCTAAGTAACTAAGATTGGGAATTTGTAAAACATTTAGTTACTTTTGTAATTCATTATACTTATAATGGAAGGTTTCGTCCTATCCTACCCGTTCGGCTAACGACCCTCCACTAGTCAAGAGTGCGGTGGGTAAGAGTGGATACCCATTCAATCGCCATTTTATAGGCAATTTCCTTAAACACCCCTCATAGACCAGCTTCGTGAATGAGGCCTACTAACGGTAAGACTGACTTTTACTCATACATATATATAATGTTAGACTTTTAATGTTATATATAGTATAGGGTGTATTTTATACTTTTTAAAATACTAGGTGGTCTAATTTAACAATTATACTTTTAATTCAATTAAATTGTAAACCAAAACTTTTATGGATTTATTAAACCTCTTTTAATTATACACCTTAATTAATTAATAAAACCATAAGGGTGTGATTTGAACTTTTCAAAACAATATTAGGGTTTTAGAATTTAACATTCATAAATTAAACCTTTAATCAACTTTTAAATTCCAAAACTTGAGGACAAGTTTTGAAACATATCAAAACATTAGGGTTTAGAATTTAAATACACATCAAAATTAAACTTTTAATCAAAATTTAAATTCCAAAACTTGAGGGCAAGTTTTGAAACCTTTTTGAAAACATTAGAGTTTTACCTATTTAAATTTCAAAACTAAACTTTTGTGTTCAAATTTAAACTATAAAACCTAAAGGGGAAAATATGAAACTTTTCATAACACAATGATCAAATAACAAATAATCTTAATTAACATTTAATCACATAATTATCCATATTTGATTTATTTAATGATTTCTTGCAAAACAATTTACCAATTTAATCAAAATAATTAATCAATTATCACATAAGGAAACAAATATTTTATTAATTGATAAATATCTTCAATTAGATCAAGAATATAGTCATATATATCATAAAATCGGATTTATATTGATCTAATATGATAAAGGCAAGTATCTCAAAGATAAACTGCAAGAAATCCCGAAAATAGCTCCATCTGATGCTCGAACTCGCCGAGTACCCCCATGGACTCGCCGAGTAGGGGCAACTCGCCGAGTCCATAGTGGGACCCGCCGAGTTCATCATGTACAACCACAAAAATCGAATTTTTTTCAACATACAAGGCATCAATACAATAGAAACCAATCTAGGCTCTGATACCACTGATGGGTTTTAGTCATAAGAACATCCTATGTGCTCATACAAACCCTAATGCTTGGATCTAGGTTTCTCTATTGTACATGCAAATTATCCAAGACTATAAACCCTAATTCTAGCATACAAGTAATCATATTAACATAAGAATGGGTTTAAGATATTACCTTGATTGTTATGTAGCAATAACAATCACAATTCTCCTTGTAATGACTTTAGAAAGCTTAGAGTCACAAATGTCACTCCTCTAATGGTTCACAAACACCAAAAGCAAGAGGATGAAGAGGAGGAGAAAAGGAGGCTGCCCAAAACGTGTGGAAACCCTAGAAGGAAGCTTGTTCACGTTTTTGAGCCTTAAGGGTTCTATATATAGTGAGGCTATTAGGGTTATCTAACAAGGAAACCCTAATTTGGATGCTTAAGCCCTAAGCAACCCATGGACTCCTTTCCTTAAGGCCTTGGACGATTTCTCATGGGTTTCCCCATAGAATTCGTCCACTCCTTAATATAAGGCAATCCATAGCCCAAATTGCAATTATCTTATAATTACAATTCCAGTCCCTTATGTTTAGTTAATCTCTTTTAGTCACAAAATTAATTACCAATTAATTATTGACTAATATTAATTAAACAATATGATTTCTCCTTTAATATATTATTCTCATAATATATTAATAAATCATATTTAATCATTTTTCTCCATAATTCATCCAATCAAGTTGCTTTGGTGAAGGCAACCTAAAAGGACCGTGCACCATCGGGTCAAGTACATACCAAAATAGTTATGGACTTAGACACTAATCCAACAAATCTCTGCAAGTTGTTTAATCTTGTGAGTTGTAATGGTAGTTCCCCGGAGAATGTATTGGAGCTCAGATCAAGAACAATTAAGGTGGTGATGTTGGAAAATTGCGTGGTGATTGGAGATGAAAGGCTGTTACCAGAAATTATGGTCAAAGATTAAAGATTTGACCATGGATTTGATGCCATTTTTGTCATTCCCCCAAGAATCATCTAGAAGAACCCCAGAAAAATTATTGAAATGTAGAGCAAGAAACATGAGGGAATTTAGTTTTGTAATCGGGACAGAGATTGAACCGGTTAAAGAATTCAAAGTCAAATTGACCTTATAAAGCTTAGAACAATTAGCAAGACTTTCTGGGATTACACCTGTTGGATTAGTGTCTAAGTCCATAAATATTTTTTGGTATGTACGTGACCCGATGGTGCATGGTCCTTTTGGGTTGCCTTCACCAAAGCAACTTGATAGGATGAATTATGGAGAGAAAGGATTAAATATGATTTATTAATATATTATGAGAATAATATATTAAAGGAGAAATCATATTGTTTAATTAATATTAGTCAAGAATTAATTGGTAATTAGTTTTGTGACTAAAAGAGATTAATTAAACTTAAGGGACTAAAATTGTCAATTGTATGATACTTGAATATTGAGCTAATGGACTCCATATTAAAGGAGTGAATGAATTCTATGGGGAAACCCATTAGAAATCATCCTAGGCCTTTAAGGAAGGAGCCCATGGGTTGCTTAGGGCTTAAGCATCCAAATTAGGGTTTCCTTGTTAGATAACCCTAATAGCCTCACTATTTAATGAACCCTTTGTTGGATTAGTGTCTAAGTCCATAACTATTTTGGTATGTACTTGACCCGATGGTGCATGGTCCTTTTGGGTTGCCTTCATCAAAGCAACTTGATAGGATGAATTATGGAGAGAAAGGATTAAATATGATTTATTAATATATTATGAGAATAATATATTAAATGAGAAATCATATTGTTTAATTAATATTAGTCAATAATTAATTGGTAATTAGTTTTGTGAGTAAAAGAGATTAATTAAACTTAAGGGACTGGAATTGTAATTATAAGATAATTGCAATTTGGTCCATGGATTGCCTTTTATTATAAGGTGGACGGATTCTATGGGGGAAGCCCATATGAAATCGTCCAAGGCTTTAAGGAAAGGGCTCCATGGGTTGCTTAGGGCTTAAGCAACCAAATTAGGGTTTCCTTGTTAGATAACCCTAATTGCCTCACTATATATAGACCCCTTAAGGACCAAAAACGTGGACAAGCAACCTTCTAGGGTTTCACATGGTTTTGGGCAACCTCTAACCTCTCTCCTCTTCATCCTCTTGCTTATGGTGTTTGTGAACCATTAGAGGAGTGACACTTGTGACTCTAAGCCTTCTAAAGTCAATACAAGGAGATTTAGGATTGTTATTGCTACATAACAATCAAGGTAATATTATAAACCTATTCTCATGTTAATATGATTACTTGTATGCTAGAATTAGGGTTTATATTCTTGGATAACTTGCATGTACAATAGAGAAACCTAGATCCAAGCATTAGGGTTTGTATGAGCACATAGGATTTTCTTAGGACCAAAACTCATCAGTGGTATCAGAGCCTAGACCGGTTTCTATTGTATTGATGCTTGATATGTTTAAAAAATTCGATTTTTTGGTTTCTAGAGGCTGGACTCGCCGAGTCCATAGCTGAACTCGCCGAGTCCATGCAGACTCGACGAGTCCAAGCCTGGCTCGACGATTCAACTCGTCAGATGGAGCATATCTCGGGATTTCTTGTTGTTTTTGCTTTGGGATAGTTACATTATCACATTAGATCAATATAAATCCGATTTTATGATATATTTGACTATATCCTTGATCTAATTGAAGATATTTATCAATTAATAAAATATTTGTTTCCTTATGTGATAATTGATTAATTATTTTGATTAAATTGGTAAATTGTTTTGCAAGAAATCATTAAATAAATCAAATATAGATAATTATGTGATTAAATGTTAATTTAGCTTATTTTTTATTTGATCCTTGTTGTTATGAAAAGTTTCATGTTTTCCCCTTTAGGTTTTATAGTTTAAATTTGAACCCAAAGGTTTTGTTGTTTTGAAATTTAAATAGTTAAAACCCTAATGTTTTGAAAAAGGTTTCAAAACTTGCCCTCATGTTTTGGAATTTAAATTTTGATTAATTGTTTAATCTGATGTACACTTAAATTCTAAACCCTAATGTTTTGAAATGTTTCAAAACTTTCCCTCAAGTTTTGGAATTTAAAAGTTGATTAAAAGTTTAATTAGGAATGTTAAATTCTAAAAACCCTAGTATTGTTTGAAAAGTTCAAATTACACCCTTATAGTTTTATTAATTAATTAAGGAGTATAATTAAAAGAGGTTTAATAAATCCATAAAAGTTTAGGTTTAAAATTTAATTGAATTAAAAGTATAATTGTTAAATTTGACCACCTAATATTTTAAAAGTGTAAAATACACCCTATACTATATATATAACATTAAAAGTCTAACATTATATATATATATATATATATATATATATATATATATATATATATATATATATATATATATATATATATGTATGAGTAAAAGTCAGTCTTACCGTTAGTAGGTCTCATTCACGAAGCTGGTCTATAAGGGGTGTTTAAGGAAATTGCCTATAAAATGGCGATTGAATGGGTATCCACTCTTACCCACCGCACTCTTGACTAGTGGAGGGTCGTTAGTCGAACGGGTAGGATAGGATGAAACCTTCCATTATAAGTATAATGAATTATTAAAGTAACTAAATGTTTTCATAAAATTCCCAATCTTAGTTACTTAGGCAAAAGTGAATTGATGCAATTCCATGAAATTACACTTTGTGCCCTTGCAAAGACGTTAGTGGAGCGTGTGTGGTTTACCGGCACACTAAATGGTTCTACGCAAAGGTAGCAAAGGGTGACTCAATGTTTGTCATAGTTCGGTGGAGCGTGTGTGGTTTACCGGCACATCGAATAGGTGACTGTAACATGTGAGGGCACCATGTAAGTTTGCATGGTTATTCACACCCGCTTTGTGATCCTCAGCATCCCAGTCACAAACAAGAGGGGCATATCGAGATTTAAACATGCCATTGAAAGTTCAATGAATCTCAAAGGATCTAGGAGTTTTCATAGATTTAAAACTTAAATTTCTTTTCGTTTTTCGTGGTGGAAATTAGTGAATCGTCATTCACTTACCTTCAAATATTCTGCTATTAGGGTTACGGCATCCCTCTCCCGAGTTGTAGAATATTGTGTTGGGTCCTAGCCTTAGTATCTCATTTGGGTGATTTGCTAAGGACTCAATCAATCAACTAACTTGAATTCGTTTTCTCCTGTTTTGTAGATGTCAAAGTTCGACAACTATGGTCTTCCCAAATCCCGTGGAACAAGCATTCCACATGAAGATGGTATTCCACGATTCGATCAAGGAACAAGAAATCATGCTTCACTTCCTCCACCTCCTCCAATTATTCTCCCTAACCCACAAGTTCAAAGGCTTGAAAAGTTCAAGATGACTCAAGCCCTTTTGGCAAGTAAACATAAAGACGGAAAGTCGGTGTGTGCACACGTCCTAGGGATGAAGTCACACATTGATAGGTTAAGAATGTTGGGATCAGTTGTCTATGAGGAAATGGCTGTTGATTGGGTTCTTCAGTCACTTCCTAACTCATATAGTGAGTTCGTAAGAGAGTACTATATGATGAACCGCGACGTGACCCTTATAGATCTCACCTATATGCTTATTGCTGCTGAATCAGCAATGGTTTGGCGCAATAGAAAAGCAAAGTTGATTGGTGAATCTGCCTTCAAGACCTCTACAGATATAGACAATGGCAACGAAAGACATGCTATGGTCGAAAAGTTTGATCATAATAGAAAGGCAATGTCTGAAGTAGTTCCATGTCATGTTCAAAAAGAGTCAATTTGCTTTTATTGCCAAGAGAAGGGGCATTGGAGACGAAGCTGCCCTATTTACCTAAGAGATCTAAGAGATGGGAGAGTCAAAACGTATGGCTTTGCTTTAGGTAAAATCCATTGACTAACTCTTTTAAGCTTCTATTCTAGATTCTTAATACATAATGTGATAAGATTACAATTGATGTTTTGTAGGATCGAAGAAAAGAAAGGAAGCTTAAGGGAAGAAATGAGCAAAATCTAACCGTGAAGGAATGGATTTTGATTGCATTTCTCGAAGATTAGATTCTTAAGCTACTACTTAGAGTTAGAATTAGATTGCTAAGAAAGATGTATTAGCATAGTTTTTCAATGAATTGCATTGTAAGGACAAATTTTTTCTGCAATAAAATAAATTTTGATTTTATATTATTTAGTTATCCTTACAATGGCGTATATGAAAAATTGATGTTTGAATGTTTCTATTATTAGCAATAATGGATTTGGTTCTTATTATGTTATTTATGGAAAGTCGAGAGTTTACCAAATAGGGAGAGTTTCTCATTGCCCAAGGTTCAATTGGATAGAAACTTGGAATCATGCAACGCGGTTGCACGATGAATGAAAATTTTCATATTTTGGAAATTAGACTAATTCATTGACAAAGTGTCAAGTGAAGGACTAGGAGATCGAGCACACAAAGTTGCGTGTTGATCAAGTCCACCATAAGAGTAACAATGATATTCGTCATGATTTACTAAAGGTTTAGTAAATATGATTATACTTACAAGATTAAGTGTAATTATGAATTGATTGAAAAAGTTTAAATCAATAGCAAAACGAATAAGAAGAATCAAGTAGGCAGAAAGATAAAAGTTTCTCAATTCTAAGAAGAAGGGAGAGTACCGTTTATGCTTTATGATAAGTCTTAATGATTAAGAACCATATCTCAATTGATCCTCTACGCGAGTCTTAGTGCAATTGTATGTCTAAGAAGAGGAATCAAGAATTGAAGAAATGGTTAAATCAGAAAGTCAATCATACTTCGTTCCAAAACAAGTCTTAGAGTTAAGATTGTGACATTGAGTGATAAGTATTAAGAACGTTTATAATATTCATCAAATATGGAAAGTTGTGATGTCTTGGATAAGACAAAGACCAACTAGGACCAATTTATGAAGTGTTTTGATAAAAGCTACACTAACTCTTGAATATTTGTTTGTCAAGAAATGGTTATTGACAAGAGAATCTTATATGTCAAGGAGTCAGTGGGAGTCTTATTGGTCTTGAAAGGCTTCAAGAACAAATCAAATAGACCTTATCGATCATCACTAGCACACGAGTTGAGGTTTACAACCTATTTTGTTGACATTATTTTGTTTCTGTGCGGTTCCACTTGAGTTAATTATGCATGTGATTCCTATGAGTTCTCATTTGAATGCATAAAAGGCAAAGACCTTGATAAATGGAAATTACATTGATAGGAAAAGGTGAGCTGCTTAACTACTTGGAAGACATGGTGGGCAGCTGTGCTACCATGAAGGCAAGAAATCAAGATCAAGAAAGTTCGATCCATATGAGTTTGAATTTTTCGTAAACTTTGGTTTTGACAAATTCACATGGATAGGAACAAATACACCGTTTAAATCTAAGTGTCATTAGATTTCCTCCTTCATGAAAATGATTGTGAGGAAATGCTTTCACTAAGAAAGATTTTAAAGAAGATAGTGATTGTAAAATTGCATTCTCGAATTCGATTATGGTTACGGTATCCCTTTCCATAATTTGAATTGTGAGGTTTGACAATTGTTTACACACACATATGAACTATCTAAGGAAAAGGTGTATAAGTTCAAGAAGTTTTGATAAAAGATTATCAAAGCATTAAGTATTAGAAACATGGACTTAAGAAATTCAATAGGTATTGTTTTTCTGAAAGTTAAGATGTTTATGAATACATGTCGAAGCTAGTGGGAGCATAAGTGTTATGTTTTATAGTAATCATCATGATAGTGGGAGCATAAGAGTTATGATTGTATGATTATTATGGAAAGTATTGCAAGTTGGCAATATTAATTATAGAAAACAAGAGTTATACCTTGCAAAGTCGTAAGGGTTGTAAAGTTGTTTTGCTATAATTAAGGGAGAGAATATTATGCTTCATTTCAAATCTAGAGGATTAGGTTGAGAAATGTTAATAAATTTGGTCAAAGGTACATAGTGTGTTCTTAAAATTTCGATTATGATTACGACATTCCTCTTCGTAATTCGAATTTTGAGAACATAGCTAATAAAACATTATGCATCGTGTCCCATACGCTTCGAGTATAGGATCGATTGCAAATGCTTTAATATTTGACCATTCTAAAATTTTCCAAATGTCTAGCGCATTTAGAGGGAAAAGGGAATAGAATCGGTTTTGACTAAAATAATTAAACAACTATCAAAGGACAATCCAAAGTTTGACGAAGATTGGTTGCTTGTGAGTAGTTGGAAGCATGGTATTGAATGGACCATATCAACATTATTATAGAAAAGATTCCATTAAGAATGAGTTGTCATATGGGAATTATGGAAATGTTTCCATATTAGATGGACCGTATCGACATCATTACGAATAGATAAGATTCTATTAAGAATGAGTTGTCATATGGAAAATATGGAAGCGTGTCCATATTGGGAATTGAATATTGAAAATCTATGTCTAGATTAGAAACTTTTATGCAAAAGGATGTTCAAAGGAATGTACTTTGAGTGAGAGACATCATATCTAAGGAATTATCTTGTAATAATGTACGATAGACGACTTTGTAATATCATTGGCAGTAGTCTTTGTGACTTTGGTGCAGTGACATTATAAAAGGATCATTGCATAGAATGTTAGAATCTAGCATATTTTATAAGTAACAAGAATTTGATATTCTCACACTTATGAAAAAGGATTTGGAGTTGTGAAATGAGAATGATTGGAAATGTGTTCAATGTGATCTATTTCACAAAGTAAGAACCATAGGTAAACATCGTGTGCATGCTAGGAGCATGGGACAAGTGTAATAATTCAAGTAAGAAGTTGATTACCCAAAATGACAAATAATGAGTAATCGATATGGTGATAAATAATAGGAGTTTTATTTATACTCAAAGGTTTGAGGCCATATGGGATTAGTATTATTCTTGTGTTTCACATTTGCATGTTTTGACTTCCAGAATAATTGAATTTATTAAGAATAATCGAATTATTCGAACGGGCCACAGTCGTTCATATGTTGGAAGTAGATATGAATGAAGACTGTCGTGAATTGGTGTGTGGATTGTCTAAAAGAGTATTAGACATAAGCAAATGTTTGCTGCAACGTTCATGAGTGCTTATGAATATGAATTTGAGCATTAGATTAAACCGACGCTCACTTGGATCACTCTATGAATTGTATCACGAGTGATTGGTGAGACAATAACATCTTATATTCTTGAAACCGAGATGTGTGAGTTGTATCTTGCGAATCGGTTGCACATTGATAATATGTAAACGCACTAGTAACTTGGTATTATAAAACATATTGTTGTGTGTGATTCGGTGAGTGAGTGCAAGCAAGCATTGTATCAAAGTTTATCCGTTCCTTTTATCCAAAGTAGGATAAAAGCGATATCTTTGGGCCCCTCGATGATTTAGTGATGACAAACGTAAATGCTCGGCCTGGCTAGGGCTAATTTGATTTGGTCAATTAGTCAGTCGTCATAAATCGGAAATCGAGATATAGTACAAAGAGAATGATTTGAAATCATGTCTCATACGATATCTAGAATGGAGGAATATATGATCCCTTATCTAAAGGACACGCGTATCTGATAGGATCAGAGTTGACAGCGGCTTTGGAAAGCTACGATTGCAGATCAGGATCTGAAGTCATACGCAGCATAGTTATTAGACTTATCCAAGTGGGAGACTGTTGGATTAGTGTCTAAGTCCATAACTATTTTGGTATGTACTTGACCCGATGGTGCATGGTCCTTTTGGGTTGCCTTCACCAAAGCAACTTGATAGGATGAATTATGAAGAGAAATGATTAAATATGATTTATTAATATATTATGAGAGTAATATATTAAAGGAGAAATCATATTGTTTAATTAATATTAGTCAATAATTAATTGGTAATTAGTTTTGTGACTAAAATAGATTAATTAAACTTAAGGGACTGGAATTGTAATTATAAGATAATTGCAATTTGGGCCATGGATTGCCTTTTATTATAAGGTGGACGAATTCTATGGGGGAAGCCCATATGAAATCGTCCAAGGCTTTAAGGAAAGGGCTCCATGGGTTGCTTAGGGCTTAAGCAACAAAATTAGGGTTTTCTTGTTAGATAACCCTAATTGCCTCACTATATATAGACCCCTTAAGGACCAAAAACATGGACAAGCAACCTTCTAGGGTTTCACATGGTTTTGGGCAGCCTCTAACCGCTCTCGTCTTCATCCTCTTGCTTATGGTGTTTGTGAACCATTAGAGGAGTGACACTTGTGACTCTAAGCCTTCCAAAGTCAATACAAGGAGATTTGGGATTGTTATTGCTACATAACAATCAAGGTAATATTATAAACCTATTCTCATGTTAATATGATTACTTGTATGCTAGAATTAGGGTTTATAGTCTTGGATAACTTGCATGTACAATAGAGAAACCTAGATCCAAGCATTAGGGTTTGTATGAGCACATAGGATGTTCTTAGGACCAAAACCCATCACCCTTATGCCCCAAAAACGTGGTGAACTTGTCTTCTAGGGTTTCCACACGTTTTGGGCAGCCTGCTTCTCTTATCTTTTTCATCCTCTTGCTCTTGGTGTTTGTGAACCATTAGAGGAGTGACATTTGTGACTCTAAGCTTTCTAAAGTCATTACAAGGAGGATTTGAGATTGTTATTGCTGCATAACAATCAAGGTATGATCTAAACCCTAATTTATATGTTATATTGATTATCATATGCTAGATCTAGGGTTTATAGTCTTGGATGAATTGCATGTACAATAGAGAAACCTAGATCTAAGCATTAGGGTTTGTATGAGCACATAAGATGTTCTTATGGCTAAAACCCATCAACACCCACCAAAGAATCATTACTCAAATCAATAGTTTGAAGCAATGGACATGAACCCAATGTAGGAGGAATTGAACCAATGAACCTGTTGACTGTTGTTAAACAAATGACGTCCTTTGAGATTCGGAAGGAAACCTAATTCCTTCGGAATCGAACCTTCAATGGTGTTATGATGGAGGCTAAGCTTTCTGAGAGCTTGAAATTGACAAATTTTCGGTGTGATTCGACCACCTAATCCTCTCCATGGAAGTTGAATCACGATAACTTGACCTTCAGCACATTTGATTCCTTTCCATCTTCCAGAACAAGCTCCATATCCGCTATTGTTCCGGCTTTTCAAGAACCCATTTGGGTCAATGAGTTCTTGTTTGAATGATTGGAGGGCTTGAAAAGCGGATTCAGTAACAACGATGGGTGGGTAGGTTTTTTGTAGAGAGAGAGAAGGGGGGGGGGGGGGGAGGGTGTTTAATATTAAATAATTATATTTATTTTTTTATTTTTTTAAAATTAAGACAAAACTTCATAAATGGTCGTTGTGGTTGTGAAATGACATAAATGTCCTTCACTTAACAGCTAAATGTTAACGAAGTTAGCGAAAAGGGTCATTTGTTAAAAGTTTTGAAACCACAAGGACCGTCTGTGAGGTTTTTTGAACTTAAGGACTAAATTTGATATTTTCGAAAACCACAGGGACCATTTTTGAAGTTTTGTCTTATTTTTATTTGTGTAGAGTATTCTACACAGATAATTGTCATTTAAAAAATATATAAAATAGAAAAGATAAAAGCTAAAGAACTCTCAAAACCATGGTTGTCAAAATCGCAATCCTGATCGTAGGATCGTACGATCCTACGATCCTAGGTATGAAAAACGATCCGGATCGTAAAAAAGATCGTATTTGGGGTAGAATCGCTGGTAAGATTGCAAGATCGTAGGTAGGATCGTAGGATCGAGATCCGATCCGATCCTACATTCCCTTGTTTTTTTTTTGTTTTGCAAAAGAGATTTTTTTTATCCCTTTATGTCTTTTATCCTTTACCAATCTATCATTTATCATTTTTTATTGTGACATATGACTACTATTTTGAAGTTTTTATAACTTTTGAACGAAAAATTAAATGCTCGAAATATTTTTCATGATTAGATATTATAAATTAAAATTATATTTTATTTTGTGGGATCTTAGGACCTGGATCCCGATCTTGCAAACTCAAAAACGTTTTTAGGTAGGATCTCGATCTTGACAACTTTGCTCAAACTACTTACGTAATTTTTAGATTATAAATTTCTGTTTAAAATAAAAAGTTAAAACTTGTATTAAGTAACAAATTTTGTTCTTTACTTTTAGTTATTTTAAACACAATAATAAAAGCTCCCAAAAACTCATGACAAAGACACTTCAATTCTCGAAGACTCATATTTTTTTTTTTAACAAAAATGTCTCAGTCATTTTATAATTAAACACTATAATACGTGATTATTTTATCACTATATATAATGTTAATAATACTATAATCCAAAATTTATTCTATCACATTCACACTAATTATATATGCGATATCATAAAGTGATTTTGAAAATCATTCACCCAAATAAATGTGAGCAGCAACAAGAAGTTGCATACATCTTGAACACTTAAAACCTTACGCCATTTGTTTCAAAATGAAAAATCGGTCGAATATTTGTCTTTCTTCAGCATATCCACGTGGCATATTCTGGCGAACATGAAATCATGCAAAATCAGTCTATAAGTTCAGAAGAAATCCAGTCATGGATAGTACTGCTCTCTATTTTCGCGTACTCCGACAGTCCTGTCCAGACGGTGGTCGGCGCACCTATCTCCGCCTGCCGGAATGGAGAGTCTAAACTTAAAGGTCGACATGAACCCCAACAAGATACACGACGTGGAGCCAAAAGACACCTACCAGATCGCATACATGATCCATTTCTTTCTTGGTGCCGGCTATTTAGTTCCATGGAACGCTTTCATCACCGCCGTCGACTACTTCCAGTACCTTTACCCCACCAAACACATCAACAAGGTTTTCTCCGTTGGTTACATGAGCGCCGCCGTCACCGTGCTTCTCACCCTTCTCTGTTGGCCCAAATCATGCCGGATTCAGCTGCCGTCGGTGAGAACCAGGATGAATGTAGGTCAGGCTTTGTTTATTTCAGCTCTCATGGTGGCGCCGGTGACCGACTGGATCGATCACGGGAATCAATCCGAAATAGGATCAAATGTCGCATTTGTGGTCCTTGTTTCAATGGTAATGGTCAGCGGCTTAGCCGACGGTCTGGTGGGCGGAAGTTTAGTCGGAGCCACCGGTGAACTCCCTGGACGCTACATGCAAGCTGTTTTCGCCGGCAATGCCACCGCCGGTATGCTATCTCATTCCTAAAATCACCCTTATCCGATTTCATTATCACTATATATATAATTCTTTGTTGTTTTTTTTTTATTTTATTTCAGGTCTTATGGTTTCAATATTGAGGGTTATTACAAAAGCGTCACTTCCCCACACTCAAAAGGGACTCCGAACAAGCACACAGATCTACTTCGTGTTCAGTGCTCTCATCGTACTCATCTGCGTCATCTGCACCAACGTGTTGGACAAACTGCCGGTGATACGATACTACAGGAACAAATCCCGGAATGAAGCCACCGGACACATGGCAATCGGGACACATTTTTGTGTGGTGGTGAAGAAGATCCGGTGGTTCGTGACGGCGGGGCTTGTGATCTACATAGTCTCGTTGTCGATATTCCCAGGTTACTTGAGTGAAAACGTTAGTTCCGATTATTTCAAGGATTGGTATCCTATAATTCTGATTACAACGTTTAATGTTGGTGATTTTTTGGGGAAGTGTTTGACGGCGATATATTTGCCACGGCGGAGTAAGGGGGCGATATGGTGTTGTATGGCGAGGGTGGTGTTTTATCCGTTGTTTATGGGGTGTATACATGGACCAAAATGGATGGGTAGTGAAGTTCCGGTGATCGTTCTGACATTGATGCTTGGTGTGAGCAATGGGTATCTAACGAGTGTACTTATGATTCTTGCGCCGAAGTCGGTTCCGGTGGAGGAGTCGGAGGTTGTTGGGATTGCTATGGAAACGTCTTTGGTTGTTGGATTAGTGGTAGGATCGGCTTTTGGTTGGTTGTGGAACCTGCTTTAATTCGACCATGATTTAAATGGTTATGTGACTTATGTCATCTTAATAAATTAGCATTTTAGTTTTTTTTTTTTTTTTTTTTTTTTTTTTTTTTTTTTTTTTTTAATGAGAATTCAAGTTTATATTTTTATGTTTCTCCAAAAAATCCTTGAAATCAGTTCACAAATTTCTAATTTCGAAAAATGAGTAACAATGTGATTGGGGGTGCATAGGCTACTTTATAAGCTAGTAAAGCTAATTTATAGGTTAGTTAGTTAGTAGTACTTTACAAAGTAATTTATAAAAGTTATTTTTTAAGCTATTTAGAATATCATATAAGTTAAAAATTAGATTTAACTTGTGATCATATTTTACTATTTTAAGACATATCCTTGAGTGTGGAGATATATAACAAATTCGGGGTTGAAGATACATACGTTAAAGCAGGATAGAAGCCGTTAAGGCGAGTCTAAGGCCATCTGTTATACCCACCACATACTATATATGTGGTGGGTGTCACATCAGCACCACATTCCACTATCACATACATGGGATACTTACCACTAAACACACCACTCCACCTCATTTTTTTATTTAAATTTAATTCAAAAATACATTAAAAACATTTTTTTAATATTATTTTTTCCATTAAATTAAAATACCAAATTACATTAAATAAAAACTAAATTAATTGAAATTAAAAAATAAAATAAAAATAACAATCAAAATAAAAATTACATTAGTTAATTTAAAAAAAAATTAAAAAAAAAAACATTAAAAAAACTAAAAATTCCAACCATACATAAAATAAACTACCCCCTATGCTTACGTCGGGCTCGAACCGACTCTTTCATTGCTTGGAAAAGTTCAAAGTCTTCGCTCTCAAGGTCGTCTGTTTTCATTTTCAAGGTTTCCATATCGGTTCTTGTTTGGAGTGTCTCTTGTGCCTCTTGAAATGATGTTTGTGCTTCGATCATTTTTTGTTCCATCCGAGTCATCACCTCGGCCTTCGTTTCTTGAAGCTGCACATATCGATCAAATTTATCGCCGAACATATCCATAACACTAGAATTCGAAGATGTTGACGCCGCTTTTTTTGTTTTATTTCTTCCAACGGGCCGAGGAAGAGGTTGGTCGGTTTCAAGATCTATCGGATCGTCGTTGATGTCGATGTGTGTTCGGCCGTCCGATTGTTGAGAAGTTTCATCGGAGTTTCTCGAACGCTTTGAACCGGAAGATTGGGAACTTCCTTCCGTTTGTTCTTTCCATTTTGGGGAGTCTTTCAATTTTAGCCACGGTTTCATATACGGAAAAGCTTTTCGTGTAGGCGTTGTTTTTTCATATTGGTCCATGGCCGCCTTGAATACATCAAAATCGTTCGAGCAGCTTTTGCGTATGTTTAGGAGATTGTTGTAGATTCCTCCAAAATCGGTGCATTTTAGTCGAATATCTCGCCATTTCGACGTAATTTGATCGGCATTTCGAGTTTGACTTTCCATTAACTCGTAAAAAATGGCTCGGACTTTTTCCCAAAAACTTCCGTAAGTCTGGCTATCTCCTACAATTGGATCTTCGGAAGCCGTCACCCATGCCTCCGCTAACTTTTCTTCTTCTTCTTTTGTCCATGGGACCCTTTCTTGGTTGGTAGTGGGTCGGGCCGTTTTTTTTTTTTCCTTTTTTCTTTTTTGGTTGAGGTGGTGGTGAAGGTTGCGTTTCCAGAACAAAATCCGGCGAAAGTGGTGGTTGTGAGCTTGGTGGTTGTGAAATTGGTGGTTGTTGTTGTTGTGACGATTGTTGTTGGAGTTGTTGTAGTTGTTGGAATTGTTGAAATTGTTGGTATTGTTGTTCATTTATTGTTGTTGGAAAGCCGGAAAAGGTTGATATTGTTGTTAGAAAAGTGGTGTTTGTTGGATAGGGGAACCACTTTGAAGTAGATTGATAAAACCACCTTGAGGTGACTCCATAGTCGGGAATTGTTGAGGTGTTATATCTAACGCAAAAGCGTTATCGGGTTTGCGATTTTGGTAGTTTGGAGGGGTATTTTGGTTGGGATCCATGAATTTTGGTTGTGAAGATGTAGTGTGTAGTTTGTGTATAGAGAAAGAAAAGAATGGTGTAAAAAATAAGGAGTAAAAATATGGTATTTATAGGTAAATAAATTGTTTATTTTATTATTATTATTTTTTTTTATAAATCTAGCCGTTGTTGAACGGCTACACAAAAAAGAAACGAAACAAACGGTCAAATTCTTGCATCGGAGCTCATTGGTCGTTTACGCCCGTTGTCCGGGACACGGAAGGCCACGACCACGACCCACCACGAACCACCGGGGTGGTGTGCACGGCCGTGGTTCGTGGCCAACTAGACCACGGTCCAGCTCGTGCTACGTATACCGGTTAGTCTAAAAAACGAGATCTCGTTTAGGTACTTTTGAAGTGTAAGAAAAATATAATTATAGTAAAATATCCAGGATAAGTTATAGATTTATTATATTTATATGTAAATGAAGTACATGTTTTCATTTAATTAATGAAATGGATTTATTTATGTCGCTATGATACAATTCAATTTGTAAATCAAAATGTTTTTATTTTTTATTTTTTATAAATTCGTGCATTAAAAAAATTGTAAAAATCTGGTGACAAATTAGAAGATGGATTATGTAAGTTGAAATAAATCCATTTGGATGAGTAATTTTATAAAAATATGTAAGTTCATTCCATAAATAAATCATTAACTCATTGATTATATCATCATAATATAAGTTCGTTTCTATATATAGACACAGTCAAAACAAATGTTTTGACATCTACATATATAGGCAAAGTTGTGGATCTTAGAGAGAACCAAGAATTTTTGGTATATTTGAAGTATAATTATTATAATAATAAATATATATGTTGTTTCAATTTATACCTAATATACAACGATGTGGATTTTTTTTTATAATCACTATATGCGCCCATGTGGATTTTTTTGATCTATTGTACCAATTAATGAAACAAAATGATTTTTATATCTATCTAATAGTAACCATGCATATTTTCCTATATTTGATAGTAGGCTTCTTTGAGGCCCATAGTTGAAGACATCAAAAAAAAAACAGTGGGTCTAAAATAGCTTGAGCCACGCACCACAATAGTTAGCCCATATCTAACATAAAGGACGTATGATTTCATGCTAACTAATTCCATTGTTTTTTCATAGTAATCCTAGAAAGTCGTCATGGATGTATGGTCTGCTAAGGTTGTACAATGAGGGGGGAAGAATTCAGGTGAGAAAGATGAAGATAGGAGAGAGAAACATGATCGATGATTAAAAAAGAAAATAGAACAAATTAATTACAGTTCTGATACCATGCAATGTATTTTCTCATAAATGATATTCATTCACAATTTCACATTCCTCAACAATATACTAACTGTGGGTTGGGCCGTTTATATAAATGGGCTTACATAAACCAAACACTAAGGTACAATAGATATGTATATATACTAATATCCATGCTTTCCTAAATTAGTAAATTTGATCAAATATATAAGTATTTATTGGATAAATAGGTCATTAACCCATATATTACTGTAGAAGTGTGTTTCTATACAGTAGACATGGATTTTAAGGTGGCAGACGGAAGAGTAATAATCTAGACCACAACCACAAGCATAACAGCTGTCTATACATCGATTATATCCAACACAGTTAAATCCAATAAAATACATTGGTTATATCCAACAAGATGAAGAAACTATAATTAAAAACTACATTCGTTTAATAACTCATGTCCAACAAGTTGAATGAAATAAAGGATTATAATCTACAAGGAAATTACTTTAGGCTTTATTTTGTACATTTGTATGCATGCATCAACACAATGCAAATTGCATGTTAGTAAGAATTCTAAGATAAACATTTTTAACCTAAAGTTTTCCTTGTTTTTATTAACTTATGTAATCAACAATTAAGTTATATTACTTGATCTTGAATATTCATTTTTAATGTTTATGAATTACGAAGATCTTGTTGGTTATAATTCCATTGCTATTCGGCACAAGTTTCAATGCATATACTCAATCAACACATACATGCCTACCAAAAACATGGCAAGTATATAAATTCAAATTCTGTCTCTATTCATTAGATGAGTTATATAGCACATTGAGCTTTAATCTTATAATAACAGAAGGTTATAGCCCGTGTGAATTACGGTTACAAAAATAATTAAATTTTTATAGTAATATCTCAGAATTATTAATTAATTACTTTCAATAAATTATTGATTAAGAGATTTATGTTTTTTGTTTATGTAAAATTATAATCGTTGATTAAAATAAATATGTGAAATATAATATTTGTAATGTTCATAAAACGTCGATTGAGGAAAATATATGATAAAGTAATACCAATGAACTTTTCAGCATATTTCGAAAATTATTACCTGATTTGGATTTAATGAGATTTAGTTACACAGAAAATAATTACCTTATTTTATTCTCAAATGAGTATACTAGTTTTGACTGCTATGTGTTGCTAGTTTTTTAAAACATATTTTCATCCGGTTGATTTAAACTAAAAAACGCTTATTTGCTTACATATACAATAAGAAATAGTGGATTAATGATTTTAAAGATTAAAGAAGAAGAAAAGAATATACTAAGGCATGTACCTATATTTATGAATCACTTGCAGAAGTTATCGCCGATTGGAAAGAATAAAACTTGAGATGTAAAATGAAAGAAAAAAATTCAGTCTTTGATGGTTTACATTATTGTAGAGATAAAAAGCTCCATATTTAACGAGATAAAAAATGGAATTGAAATCAAAATCTCCTTATTTACGTGATATAATTGCACAGAAAATAAGAACGGTGATTTAAAAAAGAACGATAAACATACATTTGTGACGTAAATATGTTTAATTTTTTAAATTTAATATTATATTTGAACTAATAATATGCCTAATATTCAAGGATTGTGTAAATCGTAAACTAAATAGTAAAATACAGTTGTAGGTAATTATGGTATGAACGAAAGATATAATGCTAATTCAATACCTTATTAAATTAAATGATTTTATATTAAACTATTGCATTAAATATATTGACATATGACAAACTTTTAATGAATTTTGATATATTGACACATGGCAAAAATTAAATGCATATGTTTATTCAAACAAAACTATTCTTTTATTAATATGGAAGATTTTCTTCCAAGTTAAAATTTAAAATATCTTCTTATAATCCTTTTGTTTAGTTATATGTGGTCTATTTAAGACTTGGGAACCATTGAAATAACCATGAAAAAACAAATTAAAATCGTTTATTTAGAGTTTAAAAATCTATTTTAATTTTTTTAATTTTTTTATTTATTATTTAACTAAGTATATTAAAATTAGCTGTTTTTTATATTTAGAAATTAAAATTCAATATCAACATAAAAACAAATTTTGATTTTCACTACATATTTTAATAATCTCAATTTTTAAATAATTGTGAATATTTTTATATTATTTTTTTTTTGTCTTAATTTTGATGTTGATATCATATTGTTAGAGATCGAGAACTTATTTATTTTGATACTATGTGTGAAACCTGTGTATTACACGGTTGATTAAAAAAATATATCAAAGTTTAAATATTAAGAATTTTTTAAAATAAATAGACATATTCTAATGAATAATAGAACTACTATTAAAAAGATCATTCATAATATCAATGATTGTTTTGTCATATTCATTAAATTTGTTATCATATTCAATGTATTTTAATATATCATATATATTTTTTTAAGATTCTTTGCATTTATTATCACAATATATTTAATACTTTACATATATAAATTTAGTATTATGTGTCATATTAATTGATTTAATTCAAAAAAAAAACACAAAATGACATGTGGATTTAAACTTAATCAAAAAATTTACAAAATTATATGTGGCAAATTTAATGAGGATATGACATTTGGAAAAATGATCTTCATTTATTAGGATAGATGCTTTTATACTAAACAAGTGTTATAAATTAACATATATTTGATTATTAAAATGTGAATGATTGGTTTTTATAATTCTGAATTTGTTATGATATTGTTTGCACTTTTCCCTAAACACTCCACACGACCATTCTCGATTACCGATTTGTATCCAATCTTTTCAAACTTGTCTACTCAAAATCCTAGGAACATGCAACACATTATGAAAGGTAACTGTGTGACCATTCCTAAAATTCAACCTCATTGTGTCAATCTTACAAACTCTGGTTGGCTCTATGAACATCAAGGCATACATAACCTAAAGTGTGGAAGTCTTACTCTTTTTCTGTAGATGTGCCTAGTCCTTTAGAATCCATAAAGCAACCTCACGCCGCCATTGCCCACATAGGCGATGAAATCCTGTTGACTCCTCCAAGACCCATATTTTCTATCAAATGGGTAAACTCCTCCTCTTGTGTCTATCAAATCTCTACAAGCTTAAACCTTGTTTTCACTCAAGTAATAAAAATATTAAAAATTATAACTGAAATGGAAAGATGTAGATGACATAAAAAGTACTTAGAGTAAAAACTAAATAACTTGTAACAGAAAAAACTTCACTTTTTTTTTTCACATGATCAGACTTTACACCGAGGAAAGCTCCAATGCAGTTACTGCCAAAGTAACCATCTCAATAGCTTCCATCTTTCACAGACTCCCAAATTCAGGAAAAAGCTCGATGGTGTAAACCAATAAATCAATTGTTACATTTATTTAAACTTTATACCTTAATTAACCTTGCTCGCATGGATAGCATGTTTCAGAATTTTATGTCCTTAAGACTAAATAATTAAGAACCAGACTCGACTTATCCTTAAGAACACATCATGTCACATCATCTTTAACCGAAGTAGTGTGCTCACCCGTAGGGGCCCAGTTCCTATGCTTTCGCTTTTATGAGAATGACAAATATCATGTCACACAATTTTTCATTCGGGTATTTAACTTTGAGATGACTTCCAAACTGACTGCACTTGATTCTTTGTATCTTTTCCTTCGGTTTTGAATTCTTCATTTGTCTTTTTGATTTTCTTGAGGTTTCTTTGATTAAGTGTTTGAACTTTGACTTGGGTATCGGATATGACATTTCGTACCCTTCTTTTCTTTTTGACTGCATGGATCTGATATAAGGCTCTTTGTTACCGTGAAGGTAATACGTGTCAACAAATAGGTCCGTGTTCTATGGATCCAGACTTGTCAAACAAGTTTCTTGTTAAATATTCAAAATAAATTAGTTCTGAACTTGTTTTATCCCAGCTCACGTAGTGTTTCAGTATATAATTCTTTTTATTTTCTACAACCAGCGTCTCAGCTCACAGTGTTTTGTTACCCCTAGTTATGAGAACTATTACTGAACTTACCACTATCGATCCGGTCGCTTTAGACTCTCATTTTCCATCTTTACAGAACTATCGAATGCAAGTAATGTCATCATATTATGTAACTTTTTCCATTTTTTGATGCATAAAATAAACTAAAAACTAAAAATAAAATATTTTTTGTGTTTTTTTCCCAGATTTTTTTATAATGTTGAAATACATAATATAAAAAGATTTTTGTCTTTTTGAATTTTTTATATGCACATGCAATGCAGAAAGTAAAATTGAAAATTTTAACTGAAAAACTGAAACATTTAAAATCTTTTAACAAAAAATGCAAAGTTTTGACATTGACTCATTCCCCAAGCTTAAAATGATGCATTGTCATTAATGTTCAGAGAGGAATGAACAACTTAATAAAACATATAAAAGAAAAAGTTACAGCTAGGAAAGAATGTACCCGATAAGTTGTAGAAAATATGATTTTGATGAAAATGTTGGCAAAAAATCCGAATTTTAGAAACTTTAAAGATCCTTTGATTTCCGCAAGATTGCAAGGAACTGCGGCCATACCTTTATTGAATGCAAAAAAATAAACATCTCATCAGGTTGCCTCCCGTACATCCGCTCATTTTTAAAGTCGCTGGCTCGACTGTGTCCAACCATATTTTCAACTGGTGTGGTTAGGACTTCTCTATAGCTCAACTCTTTTCTTCCTCACTCAAGATCCCTTCATATGCGACATAATCGGTGGATCTGGTAGTTGTGTAGCGGAACATAAATACTATGGAAATAGAGTATTCTGATAAAAATATGAAGTTTTTCTGTTTTTCTTTTGTGTTCTAATTTTCTGTCCGAAAATCTTCTATTTTTCCTTAGGTTTTTTCCTTTTCAGCTTTTTGTCAGAATTCACCTTCTCCTCTTTTTCCCCATGCTAGTCTTTTTTCTATCAGCTTCTTTATAGCTCTTATATCATCCTTTACCCCTAACTTATTTCTTTTAAGCTCTTCCGATGCATCATCAGATAATTTCATGTCTAAAAATAAATCTTGCACAAAATCATTAGAAAACTCACAGAAGTCCTCATTCAAAGGACTGCTGGTACTCAGATAACTAACATAAACATTATCAGAAATATCAACATCATTTATTTTTAAATTAACCACATCCCGTTCAAACTTCATTGAAAGTGTGTCATTAAGAACATCAATTTTTGTTTTTGCATTTTTCATGAATGACCTTCCTAAAATGATTGAGTTTTTATTAAATATATCACATCACCCATGTCCAAAATATAAAAATAAGTGGGAAAAATTAATTCATTCACTTGGACAAGAACATCCTCCAATACACCTTTTGGGAGTATTGTCGAGTGATCAGCCAACTGAATGATTGTCCTGGTCTTTTGTAAAGATCTCAATTTTAATTTTAAAAAAAAAACAGAAAGTGGGAGGACATTGACTGAAGCACCTAAGTCTAGCATGGATTTTGGAAAAGTAAGGTTTCTCAAGTTACAATGAATCAAGCTTTTATTGTTTTCGCCAACTTTTATTGTTTCGTTTATTTTCAATTTTTTCTTAGAAACACATAAGTCTTTTAAAAATTTAGCGTAATGAGGAACTTTTTTAATAACATCTAAAAGTGGTGTAACGACCCAATTTTCACGTCCAAAAATTTTGTTTATAAATCATTACTTGGAAATCATTAATAATTAAAACATTGTATAATTAAACCATTTCACATCGAAAACCAAATTGAAATCCACAACATTTAAACAACCAAAATATCAGAGTGTCAATCCCAGAATAAACTCATAACTACGGAAACAAAAGTGTGTGTGATATGCTGCTACCGAGCCTGCTCCTTCCCCTTGGCTGAAGAGGTACCTGAAACAACAACTGAAAAACGTAAGCACAAAGCTTAGTGAGTTCCCCCACTGTACCACATACCATAGTAATCACATAACATACATCTATCGTCAGGCATATCTGGGTGCCCGACCTACCCCTTCGGTCCTCTCGATCGGATATTGCCTAGCATACCTGGGTGCTGGCCTCCCCTTCGGTCCTCTCGACCGAATACTGCCTAGCATATCTGGGTGCTGGCCTCCCCTTCGGTCCTCTCAACCGGGTACTGGAGACTACTTCTCCCCTCTACTACTACCACATGACATGTACCACAGTATCAGAATCTATCAAGCATGGCTGGGTATAACTACCCCTTCGACCCTATCGACCGGATATCTTAGGGACTATCTCCCCTACTACCACTAACACATAGCATCACATCATGCTAGCACATAAGCATGGAACAGGTAGTAGTAACCCTAGATGAATATCACGGAGACAATCATCCACATACAACTCCTACTGGTGGGCTGACATTGTGGCCGTAGACCCACCACTACTGGAAGGTAACTCACCTCGAAGTAGCTGCTGGTCTGATCAAAAGCTCGAACCCCAAAACAAGTCCATGACCAAAAGCCCAAAAAGCCCACTGATGAACCGAACGCACCGAGTTCCCTTGTGGAGCGCAAGGCATTCGTTGCTAGACCACTGATCGGGACCCTTTGCATGAACACGCCACATTCGTGAGATGAACGCACGGTGTTTCCGACCATTGTCCAAAAATTAACCCAAACGTCTTAATACCTTACGACCAACATTCAAACCCTCAAAATAGCTTCATGTCAGTGACCTAATCAATAAAGTTGTCAACTTGGCACCTTTGCATGGTCCAAAAGGACCCGATCAAGATTTCAAGCATTCTAACTCCATAAAAAGGCCAAGATGCAAGCTTGTGCCTTAAGACCTTAGTCTAAATTTCCATATCTGATTCAAAGGGACTTCTCAAGTCATAACGTTTCAAAGTTTATAACTCAGCATAACTCAATGGGACCCAAATCAAAACCCTAGGTCCCAAACTTCATCAAATGACTACCAAATCATTCATGGAAAGTCTATACCCATCAAGATCCAAACTTTATGACTCCAAAACCTCAACTAGGACCAAATATGAAGCTCAAAGGTTCTGGAGTAACTTCTACTCACAAGAACCACCTCAAAGGGAAAAAAACCATAAAAAATACCACTTGGATAGATCTACATGAAAGAGTTGGTAAGGTTGAGACTTTATACCTCCATAAGATAGATCTAGGTGCACAAGGCCAGGATCCAAAAGCTCTAAGTCAAGCAATGACTCTTCAAGAAGTTCCTTCTTCCTCCTCAAGCACCAAAATACTCATAAATCACTTTGAAGCTCGAGAATCACTCAAATGGGGGCTAGGGTTTCGTTCCTAGGGTTGGAGAGGATGGAGGCTAAAGGAAATGAGGGTTGAAGGTGAGTTAAGGTGTTTAAATAGGGTCCAAGTCCCTAAATTAGGGTTTCCGTCTGACCTGAAGAACGCAACACGTTCCCTTAGGGAATGAAGGGCGTTCCCAAATACTCCCGCATCTAAATTCCTTTTTGAACACCATGCATTCCTACCTAGTACGCCATGCGTACCTGGTTCGGTCCAAACCCTTCTAACTTAAAATGATCATAACTTTTGAATCCCGTATCTGTTTTCGACGTTCTTTATATCCAAGGAAAGGTGGCGAAAAGCCCTACACTTCTAACAACTTTATTTATCCTGAATATCAACCAAACTAAATTACAAATTTTATAAAAGGCCCGAACCAACGCCTTTACCGATACCCATGGGATCCAAAGCACAAACCGAAAACCCGGATCATCCAAACTACATCATCCACATACAACTAAGCCCAAAATCAATTCTTCAAGGGTTCTAAGTCTGATAATACCCACTACTTGATCACCAGCCCGCAATGGGAAACAATTCAAAACAGTGCATTACAAAAACACATAGTTGTATCGGGTTTGCAACAACCCTGGGCCCGTATCAAGCTGAGTCTATAATGACTCCGATCCTAGATCGGATCCATTAGGTACCTATCAACCCTGAGTCGGTAGTGACTCTTAGCCCATATCGGCTCCATGCATACAACATATAATCATACCGGTAATAGTCACATAGTCACATGCACAAATGACACCTAGTGTCCTATAGTATAGTGAGAGGACTCACCTCGTAGATAGAAACTAAAACATAAAAACTCTTAGACGATGAAGACTTGTACTATGAATCACCTGTTCAATAATAAGGAAGTAACCACTCGGTGTACACTCCTTAACCTCCTCTAATTTGACTAAAGTTAACCATGGTCAAAAGTCAACGATCAATGTTAACGGTCATAATCAAATTTGAAAAGTATCCACATTGTAGCCACCCATATGCCACGTCATGGGCACTCCAATAAAAAACAGTCATGCAATTAGTCGATTCCCATGCTGTGGCCACCATTGGCCATGTCGTGGCTATGTCCAAATGAAATGTTCGCAAAAGCACTGGTGACCATGTCGTGGCAACTGGTAGCTACGTAATTGACACTAGGCACTAACAACTTAATGGATTAAGTAGTTTTTCCTCAATCCCAAAAGCTCTAAAGCTCATATCAGGATCCCGTGGAGGTTGTGATGGATAAAGTTTCCAACTTTATCCATTAGGACATCCAATTAGGACAAGATCACAAACTGTAAGTTCTTAAGGACAACACCAAGGCATGGACTCAATCCCAAGGTCCAGAAGCTAACAAATGCACTCAAGGGTTTTGGAGTTCACTCAAACTCCAAGAGCAAAAAGATTTAGGACCAAAAGCTCATAAAATGACCTTGAACTAGATCTAGAGAAATAATGAACAAGCTAGAGACTTTATACCTCCAATGAGTCAGAAATGAGATTAAGATGATGGATCTAAGCTACAACCACACTCACAAGTAACACCAAGAGCTCCTTCTTCATTCAACCTTAACATGAATGGAGTTCAAGAACTTATAAGATACAAAAAGAGGCTAAGGGTTGGATGGTGTACACTTTTAGAGGGTGGAGGTTGCCAAATGAGGCGACCCTAGGAGTTAGTGCCTTAAATACGAAACCAATCCCAAAATTAGGGTTTTAGGCCCAAACGGCTACTATGCCGTCGTAAACATAACACTACATTATGGCCAATTGCGGATGCGTGTTTCTCATCAATCGAGTGTCACTGAAACACATCTCCTGGAAAGAGGATGTCACAATTCTCTCCTACTTGAAATAGATTGCGATCCTAAAATTCTCTGTAGTAAAAAAATCAGTGTAGTGGGTACGCATCTTCTCCTCCGGTTCCTAAGTCCACTCAGAACCCTTCTGGTGTTGCCGCTGCACCTTCACTAAGCCTACCACCTTGTTACGCAAGGTCTTCGTCTTCATGTCGATAATCAATACTGGTCGCTCGATGTAATTCAGGAAGTTATCAACCTGAATGTCATCCAAATTTACTATCGTTGTCTCAACGGTCACAAACTTCCTCAATTGGTAAACATGAAAGGTACCATGAATATGACCAAGCTCCTCTGGCAAGTCTAACCGGTAGGCCACGCTACCTACCCAAGCTATAGCTCTAAAAGGACCAATAAACTTGGGGCCCAACTTGCCCACTTCCTGAATCGGATAACGCATTTCCAAGGCGACACATTTAGTACCATATCCCCAACCTGAAACTCCAAATCAGAACGACGTCGGTCTGCATAACTCTTTTGACGACTTTAGGTCATCAATAATATATGTCTAACATGTTGTATAAGTTCTGTCATCTTGAGCACTATATCTATGATCCCCATAACTCTCCGTCCAACCTCTCCCCCACAAATAGGGGTTCGAAATTTCCAAGCCTCCAGGGAAGCATACTAATGATGGCATGATAGCTGTTATTGTAAGAAAAATCATCCAGAGGAAAATAGGAGTCCCATCTCCCACCGAAATCTATGATGCAAGCCATCAACATATCCTCGAGTGTCTTGATGGTCCGCTCACTCTGATCGTTCGTCTGTGGATAATAAGCAATATTGAAATGCGATCGGGTACCCAACTCCTCATTGACCCTCTTCCAAAATCTGGATGTGAAACAAACATCTGGGGTTGAAATGATAGAAATAGGCACACTATGAAGAGCAACCACCACCTAAACATAGATCTCATCCAGTTTCTCAATAGAAGACCTCTCACAAACAGCCAGAAAGTGAGCACTCTTTGTCAAATTGTACCGTCCCGAAAATCCAAGATAAATTTTACATTTTTAAAACAAAAAAAATGATACAAACGAGTTGATCCAAAACCGCTCAAAGTGAATATGTTATTTAAACTTTAGAGTAATATCATTAATTGTCAATGTGAAAAACTCTAGAGGATGCTGTGCAGTCGCGCCATACCCTTACCTTTCGAACATAAGGTACCTGAAACCATAAATATGAAACCGTTAGCTCGAATGTGAGTCTTGCCACGCGCACCCAAGCCTTCCAGAATGAAACCAGAGCTAGTATCAAGAATCAAGAACAACAGGTGTCTCAAGTTGCCACTTTTGTGGGTCGTCTGGAATCTCAATGGAAGTTAGCGGGACACACTGAAAATAATCCAAAGCACAATGTGAGTGCTATTTCCTTGATAAGTAGGAAAAGATATGAAGGTCCAAGCGTATCTGAACTAGAAAAAGAAGCTAAAGAAGAATAAGAAGAAGTTATGGTTGAAGAAGATGATGAAAAAGATAATGAAAAAGAAGCTGAAGAAGAATATGAACAAGTTTTGGTTGGCAAAGATGCTAAAAAAAATGAAAGAATAGAAACCCCAAAACCAGCCAAGCCGAATCAGAACGAGTACAAACCAGCTGTACCATTTCCATCGCGATTGAGAAGTACAAAGCGAGAGCGAGAGGATGAAGACATCATGAGAATTTTTTTGTAAGGTTGAGTTAATCTTCCACTTTCAGATGTTATCAGACACATCCCTTGTTATGCCAAGTTTCTGAAAAATTTATGTGTCTCTAAGAAAAAATTGAGAACTAATGAAACTATCAAAGCTAGCGAAAATATTTCTGTCATCTTACAAAAAGGTTTACCTCCAAAGTACAAGGATTCAGGAATTTTCTCGATTCCTTGTAAATTGGGAAACCATACTTTTTCAAATGCCATGTTTGACTTAGGTGTATCAGTCAATGTCCTTCCCTTTTAAGTTTTTGAAAATTTAAAATTGGAAACTTACAAAAGACCGGGACACTCATTTAGTTGGCAGATCACTCTAAAGTACATCATAGTTTCATTACATCATAAAATGTCATAGTAAATCTCAAAACACGTAATAAAGTGGTGTGTTCTCTGCAATCATCCCGGGCTCTTCCCCTTCGAACCAGAAGTACCTGAAACATAAACTGAAAACCGTAAACACAATGCTTACTGAGTTTCTCAAAATACCACATACCATACATAATAAACACATATTAGGCCCCCAACCTTCATCGGGCCCCGCCCGATATCGTGTCCCACCTAGCATCTAGCCCCATTTGGTGTACAGATCTGTCAATCACCAGGCCCCGCCTGACATCAGACCCCGTCCGATACACATATAAACATATAAACGTGTAATCATACTAACACATATGATAATCACTATGTTAATAGCATAAAATACAGTCATCGGGCCTTGCCCAGCATCGAGCCCCGCTACATGCAAGAGTCACGCAGACATCTAGCATCCTACATAATAAACCATGGGCCGGCATTTGATGCCTTCAACCCGCTAAACATAGTAAGGAAAGCCACCAATGAATCTGAATGATGAGGTCTCAAATCTGAATCTCAGCTCTAACCGATGCCTGGCCATCAAAAAGACCAATTCTAAAACATAATCTAGAATACCTAAAATATCCCCATGGGTCAAACTAGGTCAAATGGTCAAAAATTCAAGAAGAGGCAACTCAGCTGGCCACTTCATCGTGGTAGCCCTTTACCATGCCGTGGTGTCGAAAACGACAAGATAGTCGCGACCAACCCTGCCACCACGTCCTGGTGGGCTTTCCACGCCATGGTAATAGGGTTTTCAGCAGCTTAACACATTCAATCATTTTCTTCTATTCTAAAGGGTCTCCAACTCAGATTTGGTCCATAATAGGGTCTAGATGCTTTATCCAATAGAACCCTCCAAAGTGTATAGATCTCAACTTTAAGGGCCAAAAAACTACATGGCTTAAGCAATAAGCACTCAATCCATAAGGTTACTTGATCAAAAGCTTTAAAAGATTCTCCGAAACCAAACACATCATAAAAATTGGCGCTTTTCAGAAAAGCATGTCCAATGCATGTCTTGAACTCTTATTAGGCCAAAACAAGGTAAAAAGGCCAAGATTCCATGCATGGCCTCAAAAATGAAATCTAATTTAGACCTAAAGAGTCAAATACTCCGAATGGCCTAGAGAATCATGAAGTTGCAATCTTTATGAAGTTCAAACTTCCAAAGCAACAAGGTATAAAGAAAGATCTAACAACTAACTCATCAAGATGAAGACTTTATACCTCATTGAGATGCTTGAGGAAGATAAACTCCTATATCTACATTTCTTTGGACTCCCAATAAGATCTTCCACGACCTTCTTCCTTCACAAGCACCAAACACCCACACTTAAGGCTAAAAGCTCACACAAGGGATCTTGGGTTTGCAAGGGATGATTTGGAGAGATAGCGACTGAGGGGATGGAGGCTAAGAGAGGTTAAGGAGTTTAAATAAGGCTCAACCCTTGAATTTTAGAGTTTTCTCCAACATTCGCCACCATGTCGTGGCAAGAATCACAACGTCGTGGGGGGTCATTAAACCCTCGCTGCCAAAAGCTTATCGCCATGTCGTATTGACGCTTCACCACATTGTGGCCTTTGAAAGAAAATATCCTACTCATTCGAAAAGAATTTCATACCAAGAATCGAGTGTTACATTTATAGTCTGGACATGGGCGATTTAGACATATCAGATAAAAACTCAATTATTTTAGGAAGACCTTTTCTAAAAACTACTAAAACAAAAATTGATGTTTTTGCTGGTACGCTCTCTATGGAATTTGTTGGGGATGTGGTAAATTTTAAAATTAATGATGCTGATTTTACTTCTGATAATATTTTTTTTAATTATCTGGGTACCAACAATCCTTTATCTGAGGACTGTTGTGAGTTTTCTAACGATTTTGTGCAACGTATTTTTTGACAGGAAATCAGATGATGATAGATTAATGGAGCTAAACAGAAATAAGCTTAGGGACGTGAGGGAATATATTGTTTCTACTAAAAGGGCTGATATTAAGTTGTAGAAGGAGATAAGATTGGGTTTGAGAAGGTACTAGAAAATAAGTTGATTTCTACAAAGGAAACATTAGAGAAAAATCTGAAAAGAAGAAAATCTGAAGAGAAGATTGAGAAGATTTATGGAAAGAAAATGACCGAAAAAATAAATAAGTTTAAAAATTTAAAGAAAAACTTATTTGATAAACGTATGAAGTCTTTCTATCTTGGTGCACAAGTTCAAGATTCACAAATTCTACCATACCTGAACGGATCTAGAGTAACATGGAAAAGAGCTGAGCTTCAAATAAGTCCCAACCACATCAGTTAGTGAATCTGGTTGGACAAAGTCAAGGCAACTAATTTAAAAATGGGCAGCTTTTTGGGAGGCAACCCAATCAGGTGTAGTTCCAAGCAAGCTCGGGGAAATCAAAGGATCTTCAAAGTTGCTAAAATTTAGATTTTTCGCCAACAACATCGTCAAAATCAGAATTTTCTACAAACTTATATGGTATATTCTTTCCTAGCTGCAACCATTTTGCTCTTATATGCATTGAACTGTTCATTCATCTCTAAGCATTGAGGACAATGCATCGTTTTAAGCTTGGGTAGGGGTTAATGTCAAAACTTGCCTTTTTTGTTAATTTTTTTTTAGTTTTTAGTAAAAAATTTCAAATTTTATTTTCCTTTTTTGTATTTTATTTTCTGCATTGCATTTGCATATAAAAATCCAAAAATTCAAAAAAATATTTTTCCTTTTTATTTTTACACATTCATAAAAAAACCCAAAAAGATTGTATTTCTATATATTTTAGTTTTTTATTTTCTACCAAGGAACATGAATCGTTTTTGTCTTACCAAAAGAGAATATTCATCGCTCAAATGTTCTTTTGGTCTAGTGGCCTAGGTGAAGGCTATGTCGCAAGTCGGATATGTGACACGGTTTTGAGAAGATCGGGTGTATCCGAGTAGGTTCGAGGTATTCCTGAATCGAAAAGGAGAATATTATTATATGCCGAGTTGTCAGAGTTTTAGCATCTATAAGGAATTCTTGAAGCTTCAAAGGAGAATAAGGATGCAATTAAGTACTTTAGAAGCAAGTTTTGGCTACATGAAGTTCGGTTTGTCAAGTGCCTTGTAAATCCATTGGTATTCTGATCAATTTCACTAAAATTCAGGTGGCAATTATGTGGGAAGTTTCTCACGTCTCCATATGAGATTTAGAGTTTCCTTAAGCTTGGTTAATTGTAATTCGATGGATCATCTTGTTTCGTGTTATGAATTTTGAGAGTCACGGTTGGTATGTATCTAGTTGATCCGATTTGTGGCTTTGATGTTGAATATCGCAGAAAATGATGGTTCGATCTCTAGGTGGGGAAGAACTGGGTGTTTTTCTTGGAGGATCATCGGGCAGTGCGATTTTATGGTTTCACCAAAATGGATCAAGGGAATCTACAATTCAAGTTGGCAAGGTTTTTGGTGCAGTGTTATTGTTGTAGGAAATAAGGAAGGTAGGTTACCATTAAAAACCTTGTGGTTAGGAAGTATTTTCAATAGTTTCTTGAGGGTCCGATGGAATCACTACTGGCCGGGAAGAATTCAGAGATTTCTTAGATCGAGTACAAAGCAAGTTGTCGCCAGGTTTATGTATTCTAGGACGCATGTGTTGTCCCCACAACAGAAAGCTGATGGGTAAGGAAGTTGTTGTGGTCAATATTTACTTCTAGAAATACCAGAGATCTTGAGAAATAAGTGATTCAGTCGCTCAGGTTGGGCATTCGATAAAAAGTAAAAGGTTGGCTCACAGTATGGGTTTGTTATTTAGGTCATGGGTGGACAATTGTTTATTTGTTGACCAACTTTAGAGTTTGGTATGTGTCTTGTCACGTGGGATATGGTAAATAGTGTAGGGGATCATTAGATTTAGTTTTTGATCCATTTTCGATCGATTGGTCATTTCCCTTCTCATTAGTATCTAGTTGTTATTCAAGGCCCTCTAGGCAGTACTAGTTGAAGATGCAATTGATGAGCCATGTCAAGTTTTGTGAGATTTATATCTTGGTCTCAGTGTATGTATTCGTGACTATTTAGTTGTAGAACTATTCTTCTTAGTAGGCTTGAGTTGGCAGTTGTCCTTGTTTATTAGGAGTTCGGATGTCGGAGCAATGTTGTTCAGTTTTCAGGCGTGTTTGTGGTCTATGCAACATCTAGTTTTGGCAGGTCGCATTGAATGGGTTAGTATTAGGATTTATTCAACTAGGGGATCGGCAAATTTTCTGCATTATTTTTTTAATTCTTATCTGAATTTGGAAGTTCTATTAGTCTAATGGTACAATGGAAGGATCTATTCAGCTTCATCTAAGGCGCGGGATCTCGTTTTGGCTGTTTGGGGAATGTTTCTTTTAATAGTTCAGGTTTGACATTTTGTTCGATCCAGTAGTGCTTCACCCATTGTGTAAGGATACGTTTAAGAAGGAAGACAGTTGGCCTGAGGAGCGTTGTATTTTCTCTTAGGAAGTGTGAAATTTTGCCAGTCCAACAAATAAGGTCTTATGGAACGTAAGGGGATTAAGTGTAATAGCTATAGAAAACTCTTTCTGACCTTATGAAATAGTTCTTATTTGATTTATTGCTTTCGAGTTGGGGTAAGTATTCGACAGTTTATCTTATTTCTAGGTTACATGTGAGCCTGTTTTGTCTGATGGTGTGTCGGTAACAATTTAGACTGTGGTAGGGTTGCATGTTATAGAACGGTATGGCTTCTAAGGTTGTTGGTAGCTATAAGTAGGATATTGAATGAGTTCATGTAGGTCGGTGGGACGATGGTCATGTCCCTATAGACCCACCGGGTGCTGGTTGGGAGTCTTCATGGCTGTGGTTAGGTGATGGGAAGACGGTGAGGAATTGTAAGCTTCTCATTCCAACAGTTGGATTGTGTCATGACATGTCATGAACCATCGTAGATTTCACTTATGTGTTGGGCCGACAGTTGTTTCATAGAGATTTATGTGTTTGGTCTGTTGGTCTGTCATATAGTTGGGTATTTTGAGCATCATGGAAATACTAATGATGGTCAGTAGCCGACAGGTTAGGGTTGAGTTTTCTAGGAGTCTTACTTGTTGTAAAAGTCACGATTATTATCATCAGTTCCTCGTGGAGTTTTCTTAGTGAATCTTTATCCGTGGTTGCGAGAACAGTTCTGAGTGAGTTGACTTGCCAGTGATGAAGTTCGTTGTAGGAATCCTGGATAATTTGTTAAATACTTGAACCCCTGAGCGTATGGGAATGTGGATGTCTTCTAAAATTTTCTTACGGATTGACCACTATTACACTCTTGTGAATGATGGGATAATGATGATTTGTCTAGAAGCAAAGTTTGTATTTGATAACTTTCAGGCGATTTCTGAATTTGGGATGGATTGAAATTCTTGATCGAACTGTTTTGAGCATTGTTATGCACTGTTTAGTGGTGTTCCTAGTAAGAGATATGGGATAAGTATGATGAGTGGATGATCGTTAGCCATCATGTATGTCTATAGAGTTTAGACTGTTGGGAGTTCCTGTTTGGGTGGATTTTTCTATATGTTGGGTGTTAGACTTTGGAGAGAAAGGACATTGTTGTGGTTGAGTAATTCAAATGACTTGGTTGTTTGTTGCAATCAGTTGGGTTCTAAATGGTCTCTCGAGTTTAATATAAATGTATTGATTATATGAATTGGTTGGTGGGAACATATAGATTATGTTAGTACACTTTCCAAATATTCTAAATTGAGTCAAACTTTGAGGACGAAATCCAGTTTAAGTGGTGGAGAACTATATCACCTAGTTTTATGATGTTTTTAATATTGGGATAGCGGGCCGTAAATGGATCGAGTAAGGATTTTGGGCTTCAAGGTAACATAGTTTAGACCCAATCGGATGTTGATAATGTCAGATTAATTAATTAATCCCTTGAATTGTGCTTTGAAGCAAAATAGTAAAATGTGAAAATAATATTTCAGGCTTCTTTCATGGATTATGGTTTTAGTTCTACATGTATTAAATCAAAAGTAATTAAATAGGGTTATGGGGCTTGTCAATACCTTTTCGTGCATATAAAGATCACCGAAAGTCGAGTTGAAACGGAGAAGTTATGATTGTTTATAGTTGGAGATGAATTGGGTGAAAACCCATTGTCACGAGGCGAAGAGCATTTTCTCACGATGTGATGAGTCATCACGAGGTGAGTGCTGGGCAGCCCAAGTTCATGAATTTTTAGGGTTTTCTAAGTATTTAAAGGGTGGTTTCGTGTTATTTGGGTATTTTCCAATCCTCCATCATATCTAATGTCTCTTGAGAGAAACCCTAGCATCATTTTCACCACTTTGAGCCTCCCTCTCCTCTTTCATCCATTTTGGATTTTTTTGGGTGGTTTTGGAGTAACGCTTTCATGCAATATTGATCCTTGAAGCTTTGCAATTGAATATCTCAACTTTCATCTAACTTCTAGACCTTTGTAAGTTATAAAGTTCCCAACTTTATTACATTTCATCTTTGGATCTATGTGTATTTGGTGTTTTGGTCCATTTTGATGAGTTTTGAGTTAGAGTTGGGAAAAAGTTAGCAATTGTATTACTCTCTAAGGTCCCAAGAGCATTGTATGTTCAGATATGGACTCACAATAGTAGTTTTGATGTCATGCATGGGATTTTGACCCATTTATTATCCCTTTTTGACCTAGGTTTGGGAAGGACATATATTATACATGCATGGTCATAAAGCAAGGATTTTTCTGGTGTATTTTGGTGTATGAAATCCTTCTGAAAAGTGTGGATGAGTGGCCTTAGCGATTAGGAGCTTATTATATTAAGTAGGTCATAACAATTCCCACGACATGAAGAATTGGCCTTCACGACGTGAGAAAAGGTAGTGTTCGCAATTGTTTTGTCTCGAAGCCACCACGACATGACAGAACATCAGTCATGACTTAGTGGCCGGATGGGAGACTTTGACCGTTAACATTTTGACCAAGTTCGACTTTAGGTGAATTTAAGGGTTTTGAGTTGTAATTTAGGGATTGGTCCCAGACTGTTGATTAGGTGACATGTAGTACTGGTTTTTAGATTTGTGAAAGTTGTGAGGTTATTTGGTAGACTGCAAGGTGAGTTTTCTCACTATACATTGTACTGAAATATGTGTTCTTATGTATATGATGTTGTTATGCAGTAGCAATCTGTTAGATTGGTAGATCTACTATGATTACGTTTGCTGTTTTGTTATTGTTTTATGCATATGTCGACATAGTGCGGTCGGGTTGAGGGGGTACTGCTTTGTGTTATAGACCAACAAACCCAGGAGTAATCTATTCTTAATGTGTGGGTTCGAGGGCAATCTAGTCATAAGTTGTGGGCTCGGGGGCAATCCAGTAATAAGTTGTGGGTTTTGGTAGGGGCAATCCAGTCTTATGTTGTGGGCCTAGCATGCATGCATTGTATATGTATTATTGTGTGGGTTATTTTAGGAGAAGTCACTAACCTTTGGCTTATAGTTGTGGATTTAAATATTTCGAGGTACTTCAGATAATCCCACAACTTATGATTGGATTGCCCTTGAGCCCACACATTATGACTGGATTGCTCTCACGTTTATTGGGCTAGTAATTATCTATAATTTTAGAAAAAGGCAAGAGATAAACAAAATAAATTGAAAACCCTACGAGGCTAGCAATTTTCGATAAAATCAGTATAAACCTAGTTTTTTAGATTTTTTTTTTCAGTTTTTCATCAATGTGCATATTATAGAAAAAAAACCCTATGCTATGATAACAATGATGAGATTTCTAGGTTAAAAAACAAATGAAATATGCAACAGAATCATAAAACTGTTATATGGGAAAAACGTAGAGATTTGTCTTTTCTCAGAATAACAACATGCGATGAAAAATATAAAATAACAAGGTATACTAGAAAATCACATCGATTGGAATGCATACCTTGTGTTATAATCGTATATAACACTTCTTGATTCTAAAGTCTTCCTTGGCAAGCTAGCACCAATAGTGTAGATACATCAGATAGCTCACACCCAAAACCCTAGAATGCTAGAAACAAAAAGGAGAGAGAATGTTGGAGTAGATTTTTCAGATTCTTCTTATCAAGAGGTTTGGCCGAAAATATGATGTCTAGGGTCTCTATTTATAGTTGGTGGGTCACCAGGATAAACCCTAAATTGAATACTAAATATTCCAAATTTATCTTATTCAAATTGATTATCCTTATCAGCTATAAGAGGCATCCAGAACCCTTTTGGAACCTAATAGAAATCGTCTAAGGTAGGAGGGTTGTAGAATTACCTTCTTTGCTTAACTATTAAAATTTACAGTTCAACCATTGTGCTTTTAATTACTTCTAGTTAGTCAAAAACTAATTTCCAATTAATTCTAAACCATTTCCAATTAAGTTATTAACCAAAAAATTAATTAACAAACTATTTCCTCACTCGCCTAAAGTTGTTTCTAGCTATTTCTAGTTCTTGAGGGCAACCCAAAAAGATATTTGTTTTTATTCCATAAAGTTATATCAATTTAGTTATGACATTAGACATCTTAATCCAACAAGTTAAAGAATAAAGGGGATGATTTATTATATCTAAAGGATATATATATATATATATATATATATATATATATATATATATATATATATATATATATATATATATATATATATATATATAGAGAGAGAGAGAGAGAGAGAGAGAGAGAGAGAGAGAGAGAGAGACAGATAGATAGATAAATAGATAGATAGATAGATACAGGTAAGGGTGGGGAATTATTGAAGTTTTCTCATGGAAAACTCTCCAAAAAGACACAAGTTTTTTCGTAACTTAGAAGTTGGTTGATAAGGATCTAATCGGGTCCGTTCAAATGTTTATGTCTGACTATGTTTTGTATTATCCTTACATGTATCATGGATTTATATGCTTCGTTGATGCCAATTGGTTCAATCTTTAATTTACTTGATGATTTAATCATCTAAATTTGTATGCTTGGTTTATTGAGTTCTTCATAATTATTTTTTTGAATGGGTGGTCGCTTTTGATGGTTAGTTGAAATGTTCGAAGGCTTATGTAACTATTGATTTTTACCTTGATCCCACTTTCGTATGTAATTTTAAAGTTTTATTGTCATGTATTAATGAGTATGCCAAAGAATCGTTAGAAATGTTTAGTTAGCTTTTTGACTTCATAATCTTATTTTTGCTATAATTCTATTTCTGCTACAATTTTATTATAATAATTTTTTTAGTTTGTTGTAGTTTTTAATAAAATCATGGTTCCAAAATAATAATAATAATAATAATAATAATAATAATAATAATAGAATATTTATAAGGATAATATGTGTATACCCATGTAAATGTCCACTTTATTATGTCGTGGGGCACTAAATATATTTATTTAAAGCAGCGTTTGGTGTTTAACGTTTTCTAACAGGGACAAATAGACAGCAGCTTTTTATAGTTGCTCATAAAGTTAAAGCTGATTTATCACAACTCCATAAATAAAAGCAAATATATAGGACTATAGGCATAGGAGTAGCCTAAAAAAAATTATTTAGGATATGATAATAAATGCTGACAATTTGAATAAAAAATGCTAGTATTATAGATCTTTTTGAAATATGTATAAACTTTTATATATATATATATATATATATATATATATATATATATATATATATATATATATATATATATATATATATATATATATATATATATATATAAAAGTACGAAATCAGACACACAAAGACATAATATTTAATATGGTTGATAAAGATGACGATCCTAAAAAATAATTTTATTTATAAGCTCAAATAGAGTTACAAATAAAGAATGACAATTTAATACTTCAAAATCACCTAAAGATTACCTTTTATATATATATATATATATATATATATATATATATATATATATATATATATATATATATATATATATATATATATATATATATATATATATATATATATATATATAGTGAGGTTCAATAGATAATCATAATTAACCAATGAACCAATCTTTTTTTTCAACTTTCAGAACTTATTTTTTATCAAAAAAAAAAACTAAAAATACAGAAATTCATAATTTTTTTTTATCATTTTTCCAATAATATAAAATTCTAATTTTTTTTACGTCAAATTCACAATGTGAATCTTCGAAAATTCACAACGTGAATCCGAAAAATATTTTTCACATTCACAATGTTAATATATAAATTTAGATATTTTTAGATTTTTTTCGATAAATAATAAGATCTAGAAATTGAAAAAAATATTTGGTTCCTTAAAGAACCCATAATTATGGTTCTCTATTGAACTTTTCCATATATATATATATATATATATATATATATATATATATATGTCAGGATTGGACCTAAAATCTTAATGGGATCGACTCATCTAATCTTAGGGCCAAACTAATGTGAACAAATTAAAAGATGTCACATAATCACTTCTTGAGACTTTCACCTTGGAAATGTGCATAGGCACTGACCATACATCTGGGGCCGCACATAACTTGCCCCAACATAATAATTGGGGCACACTTAGCTATGAAGGGGGAGCATCGTGTTCCAAGGGGTGCATCCTACTCCAATGGGGTGTATCCTGCTCCAAAAGGGTGCATCCTGATCAAGGGTTGCGGATATTGATCAAGGGTGTCACATTTTTCTGAAGAGAGAGTACACACTAATGACCAAGAGCACATCTTGATGCCTCCAACACATCTCCCAAAAGACTAAACACTTTTTCGACTTAGCATTATCTTGCTAATATCACATTCTCTTCATAGGAGCACCTTTATTCAATATATCATCTTTGCACAACCAGGGACACTTCTTTTCTGTAAGATCACATTTGTGTAACCAGGGGTACAGTTGCACCATTGTTCATTATCACGTTCCACCTCATTTAGAATGCAATAATGTTTTTCAAAATGCTTATACAAGTCTTCCATGGCTTCAATTCTCAAGTCCTATTTAATAATCTCCACCTTAACTTGAGTATACTCCAAGTTACATAAACCAAGAACTCCCTCACTCTCCTTACAAAAATGCCCTTTAGGGACTTATGCTCAAGACGGAGATCAGATAATTTTTTTCCACCCAGAGCTATCGTACTTTGCTGGAGATGCAGAAGGCCGCCAGGAGGCGTGAGATTGAGATTGATTTACAGACGAGGGAGTAGAGGTTGGCCCCGACGTAGTCGCAACCTACGCCAGAGCGGTTTAAGACTGCTGATGTCAGATCTAGGGGCCGGAAGGGCCACACTTGTGTGAAGTGCAGCAAGGTGCATGAGGGTGCTTGTCGATCATCTTCTAGATGCCACAATTATGGCCAGCGGGGCCATATGGCATGGGATTTCCGCCAACAGGACCTAACACTCAGTTCCAGGATGTGTTATCATTGCAACTAGGTTGGCCATGTGAAGGCCAACTGCCCATCGCTTCTGCTAGGTCGACGCAGGCTCTAGTGCCAGCTACTTTGATGATCATTGATGGGAGTCTGAGCAGGGCGGAGCCCCCAAGGGCTTGAGGTCGCGCTTTCCAGCTTACTGCCGAGGAGGCTAGAGCAGCTCCGGATGTTGTGAATGGTATATTTCTATCCATTATTCTATTGATTATGTTTTATGTTATGCTTATCTGTGTGCCTCTACTAGGTATGTTTCTCGTGAACTCTTTGCCTGCTCTAGTGTTGTTTGACTCGAGTGCGAGTCGGTCTTTTGTGTCTCGATCATTCAGTAGAGAGTTCGATATGCCCATTGGGGAGCTAGAGTGTTTGTTGCCAGTTTCTATCGCCAACGAACATGGGGTTTATGCATCATCAGTGTATCAAGATTGTATTCTAGAAATCTTTAGGGTGCCTTTTCTGATCGATTTGATCCCTATCCCTAAGGGGTTGTCTGCGTGATTGTGGGCATTGATTGGATGAGCTATTTTGGTGCTATGATTGAATGTGAGGGCCAACGCATAGTAGTTCGAACCCCAAGTGGGGGAGAACTAATTATCTATGGAGAAGGCACCAGGATGGGTTCAAGGTTTTGTTCTACAGTTAGAGCTCAATAGTATATTCAATATGAGTGTGCAGTTTATTTGGCTTATGTGGTGGATACGCATGTTGGGGATCAGGTTTCAATTTCAGAGGTCCTGATTGTCACGGAGTTTGCCGATGAGTTTTCGGAGGAGTTGCCCGGTGTGCCTCCTGAGATACAAGTTGAGTTCATGATTGTCCTTGTGCCAAGTGCGACCCTGATTGCTAAGGTGTTGTATCTCTTAGCACCTCCTGAGATGTAGGAGTTGTCATCTCAGCTGCAGGAGCTGCTGGGCAAGTAGTTCATTAGACCGAGTAGTTCTCCGTGGGGAGCGCCGATTTTTTTCGTCAAGAAGAAGGATGGTTCACATCGAATGTGTATTGATTACCGAAAGATGAACAAGCTAATTATGAAGAACCGTTATCCCTTTCCACAGATTGGTGACCTCTTTGATCAGTTGTAGGGTGCATCTTGGTTCTCCAAGATAGATCTGAGGTCTGGATATAATTAGGTCAGGGTTGGAGAGGAAGACGTGGAGAAGACCGTGTTCCGTACTTGTTATGGGCATTACGAGTTCGTGGTGATGCCATTTGGGCTCATCAGTGCGCCTGTGGTATTTATGGATCTGATGAATCGAGTATGTAGGTCGATGCTCGATCGTTCAGTTATCGTATTTATTGATGATATCTTGGTATATTTCAAGACCAGGGAGTAGCATGAGGAGCATCTTCGTGAGCTTCTGGGGGTTTTGAAGTGAGAATGACTTTATGCTAAGTTCTTGAAGTGTGAGTTTTGGTTACGAGAGGTTCAGTTCCTTGGACACCTCGTTAATCAGGATATGATATTGGTCGATGCGGCCAAGATCGAGGCGGTGATGCAGTTGGAGATTCTTAAATCTCCTTCGGATATCTGGAGTTTCTTGGGTTTGGTAAGGTACTATCAGAGATTCATTGAGGATTTCTCCAAGATTGTAGTACCCCTCACTAGTCTGACGAGGAAGAGGGTGGATTTCGGGTGGGACCCTAAGCAACAATCGGCATTTGAGACCCTTTGGCAGAGATTACGTGAGGCCCCAGTTTTGACCCTCCCAGAGGGCATTGAGGATTTTGTGGTATTCTATGATGCTTCCATCAATGGTTTAGGAGCGGTCCTCATGCAGAGAGGACAAGTGATAGCATATGCTTTGCGGCAGCTGAAGCCGCACGAGACGAGGTATCCCACACATGATCTAGAGTTGGGGGCAGTGGTTTTTTCCCTCAAGATTTGGAGGCATTATCTTTATAGGGTCTGATGTACTATTTACATGGACCAAAAGAGTTTGAGACATATTATGGATCAACCGAACATGAACATGAGACATCGCAAGTGGCTGGACGTAATCATGGATTATGATTGCGAGATCCTTTACCATCCGGGTAAAGCGAATGTGGTGGCGGATGCTTTGAGCCACAAGTCGGCTGGGTGTTCAATTGGGGTATCATGTATAAGGATATCAATGGATTCTATGCTTTTGGGATTATTTGGGGAGGCTCAGGAAGAGGGTTTTCGGGAAGAGAACCGGAAGATAAAGAGGATCAGGGGTGAGATCGCCCGATTTGTTCCGGATAGTCGTGGATTGTTGACCTGTTGTGCTAGGGTATAGGTTCCTATGTCTGGTGGGATCAGACAGATTGTGTTGGAGGAGGCTCATAAGTCTCGTTTTTTATCCATTCGGGGCCACCAAGATGTATCAGTATATGAGATTAAGCTATTGGTGGCCGTTTATGAAGAGGGAGATCGCCTGGTACTTGGAGAGGTGCATGACTTGTAGGATGGTCAAGGCTGAGCACCAAAAACGCATTGTAAGCTGCATCCTATGGAGGTTCCCATGTGGAAATGGGATTAGATTTTGATGGATTTCATCACCAAGTTACCGAAGACGGCAAAGGGTTTTGATGCTATTTGGGTCATCGTGGATCAATTGACCAAGAGTGCCCACTTTCTGGCGATTCGGGAGAGTTCTTCGGCCGAGAAGTTGGCTGATGTGTATATTTGCAAGATCATTGCTCGCCATGGGGTTCCGGTCTCCATTGTTTCAGACCATGATGTTCGGTTCACCTCCGTTTTTTTGGTAGACGTTCCATGAAGAACTGGGCATGAGGTTGCACTTCAGTACGACTTATCATCCATCGATCGACAACCAGAGTGAGTGGATGATACAGACCCTTGAGGATATGTTGCGGGCATGTGTCATTAATTTTGGTGGGAGTTGGGACTATTGCCTACCTCTTGCGGAGTTCTCCTACAACAACAGATTTCACTCCATCATTGGTGCTCTGCTTTTTAAGCTCCTATATGGGTAGAGATTTCGTACCCCGGTTTGCTGGGGCAAGGTTAGTCACAGGGTTATGAGGCTGACCGAGGTGGTCCTTCACATGATGGAGATGATTCAGCATATCAGGAAGATATTGCAAAATGCTCAGAGTCGGCAGAAGATCTATACCGACCGATGCAATTCGAGTTGGAGTTTCAGGTCGGCGACATGGTGTTACTGAAAGTCTCACCTTGGAAAGGTGTAATTCGCTTTAGGAAGAAGGGAAATTGGGTCCCCGATTTATTGGGCCATTTTGGATTATTTCCATGGTTGGCAAGGTTGCTTACATATTGGATCTTCCTAAGGTGGTTAGTCAGATTCACAACACATTCCATGTTTCACAGCTGTGAAAGTGCGTGTTGGATGAGGATGTGGTGGTTTCCTTAGACGATATTCAGGTTGATGAGCATCTAAACTATGTTGAGAGGCCATTAGCTATTCTGGAGAGGAAAGTAAAGGTTTTGCGTAGCAAGGAAGTACCTTTGGTAAAGGTACGATGGCAACATCAGGGGGGCTCCGAGTAGACCTGGGATCCAGAGGCTGAGATGTGGGAGCATTATCTGAACTTGTTCGCGACATCGGACTTCGAGGACTAATTCTAGTTCAAGTGGAGGAGAGTTATAACACCCTGGTTATCAGGTATTTTCAAATTCATCCCTTGGTATTAATTATGTAATTTTGGTCCTCAGATTGGAAGGAAGTAGCCATAGGAAGCCCTAATGGCAAGTTTGTAATTTGGATGCGGAAGGAGTACACTAAGCATACACGTGAGTACGCTAAGCGTACTAGGGCATACGCCAGTACACTGGGCGTACACATATGTATGTTGGGCGTACTAATGTCCGAGTGAAACCCTAATTTTTAGGGTTTGTGGGGGTATTTAAGCATCTTTATGTATCATTTACCTCCATCTTTTCAGCCTCTAATCCCTTGAGTCGTTTTTGGATAACCCTAACCCCATAAGAGTGTATTTTGAGCTAAAAGTGTATCCTTTGTGTGCATAAAGAAGAAGGAGTTGCATCAAGGAGCTTAGAAGGTGAAGCAAGCTTGTGGATCTTGGATCATCACCTTCTTGGGAAGCTCTAGGGGTAAAAAGTCTTCTCCTTGATGCTTTGTTTGCTTGGATCTCATTTTTGGTAGCTTTATGTTGTTTTTTTTGTCTCAAAGTCCCATTTAAATGCATGTTTGGTTTTGGACGTTTTGGGTTGTCCTTTCAGACCCTAGTAAGGGTCCTAAGCCATAAAAATGAGGCCCCTTTAGCTAGTTTAGCTCCATGCTTCTTTTAGAAGGTCATAACGGATTAAGACCTTGCATTAAGGATTTTTGGATGAGAAAAGTCATATATTTGGGGACTTTATGACCGTAGTCTGCCTCTAGACCTTGGATATGAAGTATAAGCTCAAGTGCTAAAGCCATTAAGCACTTAATGAAGAAGTTGGGCCTGCGAGGGTACACCCCGCGTAGCCTAGTGTACACCCCGTGTACCCGGCTTGCCACCCCGATGGTGGTTCTCTGCGAAGATGTGTGTACGCTGAGCGTACCTCCCGAGTATGCCCTATGCACTCGCTTGGGTCAGCCAACATTGAGTTAACTCGATTGGGTTTATGGACTTTGACTAGTTGACTTTAGGATTAACCATGTTTGACCAAGTTTGACTTTTGAGGGTATTTAGAGTATTGTTGGGATTTTGATGTAATTGGTCACTTGGTGGTTGTAGGCATTTGAGTTGAGAGTTGAGATTCGGAGTCGGGCCTTATCAGTTCTATTCAGCTTGTGAGGTGAGTTTTCCTCACTATACTTTCGGGTCGAAGGCACCAAGGCACACCCATTGGTTGATAACCTGTTATTGTTGATATGTTGAGTATGGAATAGATATGCATGCTAGTCTTGATATGCTAGTTTGGTAGATCTGTAGGACTACCTGTGATATTTTATGTTTATTTGTTTATGATGTTATCTATTATATGTCAACATATTGTTGTTGGATTAGTGTCTAAGTCCATAACTATTTTGGTATGTACTTGACCCAATGGTGCATGGTCCTTTTGGGTTGCCTTCACCAAAGCAACTTGATAGGATGAATTATGAAGAGAAAGGATTAAATATGATTTATTAATATATTATGAGAATAATATATTAAAGGAGAAATCATATTATTTAATTAATATTAGTCAAGAATTAACTGGTAATTAGTTTTGTGACTAAAAGAGATTAATTAAACTTAAGGGACTGGAATTATAATTATAAGATAATTGCAATTTGGGCTATGGATTGCCTTATATTATTAGGTGGACGAATTCTATGGGGAAACCCATTAGAAATTGTCCAAGGCCTTTAAGGAAAGGAGTCCATGGGTTGCTTAGGGCTTAAGCATCCACATTAGGGTTTCCTTGTTAGATAACCCTAATAGCCTCACTATTTAAGGAGCCCTTATGCCTCAAAAACGTGGACAAGCTTCCTTCTAGGGTTTCCACACGTTTTGGGCAGCCTCCTTCTCTTCTCTTCTTCATCCTCTTGCTCTTGGTGTTTGTGAACCATTAGAGGAGTGACATTTGTGACTCTAAGCTTTCTAAAGTCAATACAAGAAGGATTTGAGATTGTTATTGCTACATAACAATCAAGGTATGATCTAAACCCTAATTATATGTTATATTGATTATCATATGCTAGATCTAGGGTTTATAGTCTTGGATAAATTGCATGTACATAGAGAAACCTAGATCCAAGCATTAGGGTTTGTAGGAGCACATAGGATGTTCTTATGACCAAAACCCATTAGTGGTATCAGAGCCAGGTTGGTTTCTATTGTATTGATGCCTTGTGTGTTGAAAAAATTCGATTTTTGTGGTTCTGCATGATGGACTCGGCGAGTCCATATGGGTACTCGGCGAGTTCATGCGTCAGAAAGAGGGGATTTCGGGATTTCTTGCTGTTTATCTTTGAGATACTTGCCTTTATCATATTAGATCAATATAAATCCGATTTTATGATATATATATATATATATATATATATATATATATATATATATATATATATATATATGAGTATATTCTTGATCTAATTGAAGATATTTATCAATTAATAAAATATTTGTTTCCTTATATGATAATTGATTAATTATTTTGATTAAATTGGTAAATTGTTTTGCAAGAAATCATTAAATAAATCAAATATGGATAATTATGTGATTAAATGTTAATTTAGATTATTTGTTATTTGATCCTTGTGTTATAAAAAATTTCAATTTTCCCCTTTAGGTTTTATAGTTTAAATTTGAACTTAAAAGTTTAGTTTTGAAATTTAAATAGTTGAAACCCTAATGTTTTAAAATGTTTCAAAACTTGCCCTCAAGTTTTGGAATTTAAAAGTTGATTAAAAGTTTAATTTAGGAATGTTAAATTCTAAAACCCTAGTATTGTTTGAAAAGTTCAAATCACACCCTTATGGTTTTATTAATTAATTAAGGTGTATAATTAAAAGAGGTTTAATAAATCCATAAAAGTTTAGGTTTACAATTTAATTGAATTAAAAGTATAATTGTTAAATTTGACCTCCTAGTATTCTAAAAATGTAAAATACCCCCTATAATATATATATATATATATATATATATATATATATATATATATATATATATATATATATATATATAACGTTAAAAGTCTAACATTATATATATGTATGAGTAAAAGTCAGTTTTACCGTTAGTAGGCCTCATTCACGAAGCTGGTCTATAAGGGGTGTTTAAGGAAATTGCCTATAAAATGGCGATTGAATGGGTATCCACTCTTACCCACCACACTCTTGACTAGTGGAGGGTCGTTAGCCGAACGGGTAAGATAGGACAAAACCTTCCACTATAAGTATAATGAAGTAAAAAGTAACTAAATGTTTTACAAATTCCCAATCTTAGTTACTTAGGCAAAAGTGAACTGATGCAATTCCATGAAATTACACTTTGAACCCTTGCGAAGACGTTAGTGGAGCGTGTGTGGTTTACCGGCACACTAAATGGTTCTAAGCAAAGGTAGCAAAGGGTGACTCAATGTTTGTCATAGTTCGGTGAAGCGTGTGTGGTTTACCGGCACATCAAATAGGTGACTGTAACATGTGAGGGAACCATGTAAGTTTGTATGGTTATTCACACCCGCTTTGTGATCCTCGGCATCCCAGTCACAAACTCGAGGGGCATATCGAGATTTAAACATTCCATTGAAACGTTCAATGAATCTCAAAGGATCTAGGAGTTTTCATAGATTTAAAACTTAAATTTCATTTTCGTTTTTCGTGGTGGAAATTAGTGAATCGTCATTCACTTACCTTCAAATATTCTGCAACTAGATTACGACATCCCTTTTCTAGGTTGTAGCGTATTGTGTTGGGTCCTAGCCTTAGTATCTCATTTGGGTGATTTACTAAGGACTCAATCAATCAACTAACTTGATTTCGTTTTCTCCTGTTTTGTAGATGTCAAAGTATGACAACTATGGTTTTCCCAAATTCCGTGGAACAAGCATTCCGCATGAAGATGATATTCCACGATTCGATCGAGGAACAAGAGATCATGATTCTCTTCCTCCACCTCCTCCAATTATTCTCCCTAACCCACAAGTTCGAAGGCTTGAAAGGTTCAAGCTCACTCAAGCCCTTTTGGCAAGTAAACATAAAGAAGGAAAGTCGGTGTGTGCACACGTCCTAGGGATGAAGTCACACATTGATAGGTTAAGAATGTTGGGATCCGTTGTCTGTGAGGAGATGGCTGTTGATTGGGTTCTTCAGTCACTCCCTAACTCATATAGTGAGTTCGTAAGAGAGTACTATATGATGAACCGCGACGTGACCCTTATAGATCTCACCTATATGCTTATTGCTGCTGAATCAGCAATGGTTTGGCACAATAGAAAAACAAAGTTGATTGGTGAATCTGCCTTCAAGACCTCTATGGATATAGACAATGGCAACAAAAGACATGCTATGATCGAAAAGTTTGATCATAAGAGAATGACAATGTCTGAAGTAGTTCCATGTCCTGTTCCAAAAGAGTCAATTTGCTTTTATTGCCAAGAGAAGGGGCATTGGAGACGAAGCTGCCCTATTTACCTAAGAGATCTAAGAGATGGGAGAGTCAAAAAATATGGCTCTGCTTTAGGTAAAATCCATTGACTAACTCTTTTAAGCTCATATTCTAGATTCTTAATACATAATGTGATAAGATTACGATTGATGTTTTGTAGGATCGAAGAAAAGAGAGGAAGCTTAAGGGAAGAAGTAAGCAGAATCTAACCGTGAAGAAATGGATTTCGATCGCATTACTTGAAGATTAGATTCTTGAGCTACTACTTAGAGTAAGAATTAGATTGCTAAGAAATATGTATTAGCATAGTTTTTCAATGAATTGCATTGTAAGGACAAATTTTTCCGCAATAAAATAAATTTTGATTTTATATTATTTATTTATCCTTGCAATGGCATGCATGAAAATTGATGTTTGAAGGTTTCTAATATTAGCAATAATGGATTTGATTCTTAGTTATGTTGTTTGTGGAAATGTCGAGAATTTACCAAATAGGGAGAGTTTCTCATCGGCCAAGTTTCAATTGGACATCAACTTGGAATCATGCTACTTGGTTGAACGATGAATGAGAAATTTCATATTTGGAAATTAGACTAATTCGTTGACAAAGTGTCAAGTGAAGGGCTAGGAGATCGAGTACACAAAGTTGTGTGTTGATCAAGTCCACCACAAGAGTAACAAAGACATTCATCATGATTTACTAAAGGTTTAGTAAATATGATTATACTTATAAGATTAAGTGTAATTCTAAATTGATTGAAAAGGTTTAAATCAATAGCAGAACGAATAAGAAGAATCAAGTAGACAGAAAGATAAAAGTTTCTCCATTCTAGAAAGAAGGGAGAGTACCTTTTATGCTTTATGATAGGTCTTAATGATTAAGAACCATATCTCAATTGATCCTCTAAGGGAGTCTTAGTACAATTGTATGTCTAAGAAGAAGAATCAAGAATGGAAGAAATGGTTAAAATCAAGAAGTCAATCATACTTCGTTCCAAACAAGTCTTAGAGTTAAGATTGTGGCAATGAGTGACAACTATTAAGAAGGTTTATAACATTCATCAAATGAGGAAAGTTGTGATGTCTTGGATAAGACAAAGACCAACTAGGACCCATTTATGAAGTGTTTTAATAAAAACTAGACTAACTCTTGAATATTTGTTTGTCAAGAAATGTTTAATTGCAAAAGAATCTTATATGTCAAGGAGTCAGTGGGAGTCTTAATGGTCTTGAAAGGTTTCAAGAACAAATCAAAATAGACCTTATTGATCATCACTAGCACACGAGTTGAGGTTTACAACCTATCGTGTTGACACTATATTGTTTTTGTGCCGTTCCAATTGAGTTAATTATGCATGTGAGCCCTATGAGTTCTCATTTGAATGCATAAAAGGCAAGGACCTTGATCAATGAAAAGTACATTGATAGGAAAAAGTGAGCTGCTTAACTACTTGGAAGACATGGTGGGCAGCTGTGTTACCAGAAGGCAAGAAATCAAGATTAAGAAAGTTCGGTCCATATGAGTTTGAATTTGTCGTAAACTTTGGTTTTGAAAAATTCACATGAATAGGAACACATACACCATTAAAATCTAAGTGTCATAAGATTCCCTCCTTCATGAAAATGACTGTGAGGAAATGCTTTCACTAAGAAAAGTTTTAAGAAAATAGTGATTGTGAAATTGAATTCTCGAAGTCGATTATGGTTACGCTATCCCTTTCCATAATTCGAATTGTGAGATTTGGCAATTAGTCTAAATTGTTTAGACACACATATGAGCTATCTAAAGGAAAAGTGTATAAGCTTAGATAAAGGATTATCAAAGCATTAGGTATTAGAAACATGAAATTAAGAAATTCAATAAGTATTGTTTTTCTAGAAGTTAAGCTGGTTTCTGAATACATGTCAAAGCTAGTGGGAACATAAGTGTTATGTTTTATAATAATAATCATGATAGTGGGAGCATAAATGTTATGAATGTATGATTATTATGGAAAGTATTGCAAGTTAGCAATATTAATTATAGAAAACAATAGTCATACTTTGCAAAGTTGCAAGAGTTTAAAAGTTGTTTTGCTATAATTAAGGGAGAGAATATTACGCTTCATTTCAAATCTAAAGGCTTAGGTTGTGGAATGTTAATAATTTAGTCAAGGATACATAGCGTGTTCTCAAATTTCGATTATGATTATGGCATTCCTCTTCATAGTTCGAATTTTGAGAACGTAGCACATAAAATATTATGGCAGAAGATTGATAAAGTATCGAATCTTCATGTAAGACATTATGCATCGTGTCCCATATGCTTCGGGTATAGGATTGATTGCAAATGCTATAATATTTGACCATTCTAAAATTTTCCAAATGTATAGCGCATTTAGAGGGAAAAAGGACGAGAATCGGTTTTGACTAAGATAATTAAACAACTATCAAAGGACAATCTAAAGTTCGCCGAGGATCGGTCGCTTGTGAGTAGTTGGAAGTATAGTATTGGATGGACCATATCGACATTATTATGAATAGATAAGATTCTATTAAGAATGAGTTGTCATATGGAAAGTATGGAAAGTTTTCCATATTGGGAATTGAATATTGGAAATCTATGTCTAGATTAGAAACTTTTATGCAAAAGGATGTTCAAAGGAATGTACTTTGAGTGAGAGACATCACATCTAAGGAATTGTCTTGTAACAATCTCCGATAGAGGACTTTGTAATATCATTGGCAATAGTCATTGTGACTTTTGTGCTATGACATTATGAAAGGATCAATGCATAAAATGTTAGAATCTAGCAGATTCTATAAGTGGCAAGAATTTGATATTCTTCCACTTATGAAAAAGGATTTGGAGTTGTGAAATGAGTATGATCTATTTCACAAAGTAAGAACCATAAGTAAACATTATGTTCATGATAAGATCATGGGACAAGTGTAATAATTTAAGTAAGAAGTTGATTACCCGAAACAACAAATAATGAGTAATCGATATGGTGATAAATAAAAAGGTGTTTTATTTATACTCAAAGGTTTGAGGCCATATGGGATTAGTATTATACTTGTGTTTCACTTTGCATGTTTTGACTTCCTGAATAATTTAATTGGTTAAGAACAGTCAAATTATTCGAACGGGCCACAATCGTTCATATGTTGGAAGTAGGTATGAATAAAGACTGTCATGAATTGGTGTGTGGATTGTCTAAAGAGTATTAGACATAAGCAAATGTTTGTTGCAACGTTCATGAGTACTTATGAATATGATTTGAGCATTGGATTAAACCCACGCTCACTTGGATCACTCTATGAATTGTATCACGAGTGATTGGTGAGACGATAACATCTTATATTCTTGAAACCGAGATGTGTGAGTTGTATCTTGCAAATCGGTTGCACATTGATAATATGTAAACGCACCAGTAATTTGGTGTTATAAAACATATTGTTGTGTGTGATTCGGTGAGTAAGTGCAAGCGAGCATTTAATCAAAGTTTATCCGTTCCTTTTATTCAAAGTAGAATAAAAGCGATATCTTTGGGCCCCTCAATGATTTAGTGATGACAAACGTAAATGCTTGGCTGGGCTAGGGCTAATTTGATTTGTTCAATTAGTCAGTCGTCATAAATCGGAAGTCGAGAAATAGTACAGAGAGAATGATTAGAAATCATGTCTCACGATATTTATAATGGAGGAATATATGATCCCTTATCTAAAGGACATGCGTACCTGATAGGATCAGAGTTGACAACAGCTTTGGAAAGCTACGATTGTAGATCAGGATCTGAAGTCATACGCAGAATAGATATTAGACTTATCCAAGTGGGAGACTGTTGGATTAGTGTCTAAGTCCATAACTATTTTGGTATGTACTTGACCCGATGGTGCATGGTCCTTTTGGGTTGCCTTCACCAAAGCAACTTGATAGGATGAATTATGAAGAGAAAGGATTAAATATGATTTATTAATATATTATGAGAATAATATATTAAAGGAGAAATCATATTATTTAATTAATATTAGTCAAGAATTAATTGGTAATTAGTTTTGTGACTAAAAGAGATTAATTAAACTTAAGGGACTGAAATTGTAATTATAAGATAATTGCAATTTGGGCTATGGATTGCCTTATATTATTAGGTGGACGAATTCTATGGGGAAACCCATTAGAAATCGTCCAAGGCCTTTAAGGAAAGGAGTCCATGGGTTGCTTAGGGCTTAAGCATCCACATTAGGGTTTCCTTGTTAGATAACCCTAATAGCCTCACTATTTAAGGAGCCCTTATGCCTCAAAAACGTGGACAAGCTTCCTTCTAGGGTTTCCACACGTTTTGGGCAGCCTCCTTCTCTTCTCTTCTTCATCCTCTTGCTCTTGGTGTTTGTGAACCATTAGAGGAGTGACATTTGTGACTCTAAGCTTTCTAAAGTCAATACAAGAAGGATTTGAGATTGTTATTGCTACATAACAATCAAGGTATGATCTAAACCGTAATTATATGTTATATTGATTATCATATGCTAGATCTAGGGTTTATAGTCTTGGATAAATTGCATGTACAATAGAGAAACCTAGATCCAAGCATTAGGGTTTGTATGAGCACATAGGATGTTCTTATGACCAAAACCCATCAATTGTGAGGGTTAGGTTGAGGTCGTACTGCTTCGTGCGGTAGCTAAGAAACCTTGGAGAAAACCAGATATAAGCAGCGGGTCGGGGAGGGCATGTCAGACTCGTACTGAGGGCTCATCAGCATTCCAGATACGAGCTGAGGTTCGGGAAGGGCATGCCAAACTCGTACCGAGGGCTTAGTGGTATTCAGTCTCAGGACTGATCAGGTCGGGGAGCAAGCCAGACATAAGTTGTGGGCCAAGGGCAAGCCAGACTTATGTTGTGGGCTCAGGGGTAGTCCAGTAACTTAGTTGTGGAACCATTGCATTCTGTTATTAAATTTGTGTGATTTGTTTGTGTATTGGTATTTTGGGGGAACTCACTAAGCTTTGGGCTTACGTTTGGATTATGTTTTAGGTACCTCAGAGGATCGTGGGAAGGTGAAGTCGTGATTGTGCACCTCAAAGTTTTGATTTTATGATTTTGGGAAAACTCTGATATTAAACCTGTTTTGAAAACTATTTGTGAACAATAATGATTTATAGGTTGTTTTAAATGTTTAAATTTTTCATGAATTTTATGGATGTTACATCTGGACGTTCTATGTTTGAAATGAGTTTCAAGATATGATTCATAGTTACTAGAGCATGACTCTAAAAGTTGATTTGGAATAAAGTATGAATATTCTCTTGATCAAACTATTTCCAACAATATTCGATTAATCTTCTTAGTCATACAATGGAACTAAGATGCTCTCAAGGATCAATTATTATATAATTCCACAATCACTAAGATGATCATAAAACATGATAGTAAAGGTTTCTCCTTTCCTTTCTCTTAGAGAAACTTTTATCTTTTTGCATAACATATTCTGCTATTCGTTCTACTACTCTTTGAATCTTTTCAAAGTATTAGAATTTTGTTTAATCTTATAAAAAAACAAATTTACTAAAGCATCAGTAAATCATAACGAATAGAGTTATCGTTCTTTGTGGTAGATCTGAATTGTCCATATCATCCTTTACTAGATCTATTAATATTTCACTTGCCTCATATAAGCATGTGAACAATGAATTTAGTCATAATTTTTTTTAATGAACAATATTCTTATGCATTACACAATTCGAATTGTATGACTCCAAGTCACTTTCGAATTGAAACTTGGTGATGAGATTTCTTTTCAACTGGTTGGTTATAACAGTACCACAAGCAATATCATAAGACTCAAATCCACAATTAATATTTCCATTATTAAAAACATGATCAAAATATTCACTTATGCCAATGCAAGGAAATATAAACTAAGGTAACCAGATGAACCAAAAATTCATTTTAATGAAAAAGAAAATTGGAACTTGTCCTTACAATGCGTAAATAGAAAACTATGTTTCTAGATATCTTTGAAGAGTAATAACAATCTCTTAAATTATCCTAGATCCAAATGTGATCATATGAATTGACTTCACCATTTGTAAGATCCCTCGTTCTCTTAGACCCTGGAATATCATCAAAATGTGATCATACGAACTGACTATACCATCTATGATATTCTTCACGTACTTTGGGCAGCATTGCAACAAATGTCCCTTCAGTTTGTATTGGAAACAAATGGAATATTTGGGGTTAACACATGGAATGATCCCATAAAAAGTGTTTCTCATTACCAAACGATCAAACGGTTTGATCTTGGATGACCCCTTTCCATTAGGAAGAGAAATATTTTGTGGACCACCAATTTCACCATTGCTAATGTCCATGGAAACATTGGAATCAGACCCTATAAGAATATCTGCATTAGATGTGCTCTTAACCATTTCCGCTTCAGCAACCGTCAACATTTGGGTAAGATCAATTAGGGTAACATCGAGGTTCCTCATACACAAGTTCTTAATAAACTGATCATATGACTTTGGGAGTGAGAGAAGAACCAAATTAATGGTTTGTTCCTTTTGGAAAACGACACCCCTTCTATCCAACTTGTCAGTGCACGACTTCATTTTAAGAACATGCACACATACATAATTTCCACTTTGATTTCTACATGCCAATAAGGCTTGAGTAGTATCATGTCTTAGATCTTGGGGACAAGGTGATTTTGGGCAGTTTCACAGGAGGAGGAGTTGGAAGATTTGAAGAAGCATGATGTCCTCTTCCACCATTACTCGAAGAAGAGAAGACGTTTTCACCTTCGTCAGAATGTGGAAGACCATCTTCAGAAGATTGAGGAACACTGTTTCCATAAGAATGAGGAAGACCATTTCTATCTTCATAAGCCATCTAAATATGGGAAATAGAGAATTCGATTTAGTTGATTTTAATCCTTAATTATTAGCCTAAATTTTAAATTAAGGCTAGGATCCATATTTTCGATTCGAACTTTGAAGAGGCATCTCGTAATCGAATTCGAATCTATATTAGGTAGATAAGACTTTTAAAAATTTTAATCTTATGAAACCCCTATAGATTTTGAGATCCATTGAATCTAATAAATGGAATGTAAAATATTGGATTATGCTCTCACTTTTGTGATTGGGATACCGATGATCATAAACGAGATGTGAATAACCATACAAACGCACTTGACAACATCAATGTCTTTTATCATCTCAAATTGATGTGTTGGTTAACCACACATGCTCCATCAATAATGATAATTTACAATTTGTACCATCATTCAACTTTATAGTCCCAAATTAGTGTGTCACTTAGCCAAACACACTCCGCTAACAACACATAAAGAATGATGTGCGTTTTCATGGATTAACATACAATTTCACATTTTTGCAAACGTAACTAGAATAAGATTTTAAAGAAGATTCTAGTACTTTATATCATTATACTTATAATGAGGTTATGTTCTATTGAACCTGTTCGGGTAACGACCCTCGACCAGACAGAAGAGCGGTGGGTGAAAAGGACACCCATTCAATGATCATTTTATAGGTCATTCCCTTATACCCTCTTTATAGCATGGTTTTGTGAATTAGGTCTACTATTGATTTGACTGACTTTTCTTATACATATAGTATTTAACTTTTTAATTATATATATATATATATATATATATATATATATATATATATATATTAAGTAAACAAGATAAACCCTAAGGAAACCGTAGAGCCGTATTTTCGGAAATAAGGGTGGGGGCTGGGGTTTCGAGAACCCTAGCCAAATTCGATTTTTTTAGGGTTAGGGTTTATTTCCGATAAACCCTAATTTTTTATCTATTCATTTTATGCACAATCAATATAAAGCAATGGCTCTGATACCACTGATGAGTTTTATAGGTTATAAATCTATGAATGAGGTGGAAAAATACTTAACTCTTAAGTTCACATGCAACCTATTTGGATTACTAATTTCTTTATTGACAACAATAAACTATGAACATCAAGAACCCTAGTAAACTTAGGTAATTTCGAAAATAAAAGAGAATTAGGGTTTACATACCTTTTGATTATTATAGAAAATAACCAATTTAAATCTTTCTTCAAAAGCCTTCGAACCAAGCAATAGAAATCTAGTGTCCTTAATGGTTTGTACCCAAACCCTAATAATAAGAAGACTTGAGGAGAGAGAAGAGGGGAGGAGAATTTTGTCTAATCTCTTGGTAGAAGGTATGGATGAAAATGAGGCACCCTAAGGGTCCTATTTTGTAACGCCCACGTTTCTCACTAGGCATTAATAAGATGAATGAGTTGTAATGGTTAACAATTGTAACCTTGATATGAAGTAAATAAAGAGAGTTATTGAGTATTATTTGTTCTATGTGTAGTTATCTATAATATGTGTGCTTAAAACGATATAATAATATAAGAATAAAATATACGTCTAAAATTAGGCCGAATATCCTTGATGAAAGATTAAGTAGTCGTGATGGGGATTCTAGAGATATAAGGAACACTCTAATCGGTCTTAGAATGAAGAAGTTGTGACCCATTGAAGTTTTGTGTTTGATCAGATACGACAACGCAAGTCGTAAAAAGTGAAATTTTGCTAGGCTGCTTATTAGCCTAAACAATCTTATCGAAATTTGAAGTAATCGTAGAACCAAAAAGAGTGCATATAAAGAACATCAAATATGACTTGGTAGAAGGAAGTTATGTTTTTTGAAGTTTCAGCGTAGCAATGCGGATACAAAAATCGAATTTTAGTTCGGTTAGTTGTTAGCCAAAACAATCTAAACGAGAGTTGAGTATCTCATTAATAGGAACCCAGCAATATAAAGATAGTCGAGAATAGACGTTGGACGAGAGAGTTAGGATTTTTTAACGGACTTTAACAGTTTAATTATGTTCAAAATAAAACTTAAAAAATAAATTAAAAGTTAGCTAATGGAGTCTAAATGAAAGTTGTAGATCTCGTCGATAGCTATGCGTGGATATAAAGAATATCAAAAACAAAGTTCGTATAAAGGAGTGACGAATTTTTGAAGTTTCGTGATATGCACCTCACGCAAAAAGCAAAAGGCACGCATGTTTCAAGAAAGGCCACGTCGCACCATGCAACTATGAATACGTGCCAACATATAAGAGAGTTGAACATGCCAGGGCATGACGCGCACCTGGTCTGGGCATGACGCACATGCTTTTTTTAGCAATAAATACCCGCCTCAGTATATGTTTCAACCCTCACACCCTTACAATCATTCTCCCTTGAGTCTTTTAGCGTTTATATGCATATTCCCTTAGTTTTTGGTGCTCCGACGAAGCCTTACAACCCCTGGGTGCTTGGCAAGTCGTAGCTATCAAGTAGAAGCTCTGCCAATGCAATTTTCAGACTTTTGTCTAGGAAATCTCTATAAGTTAAATTACACTCATCCTTATTATAGTGTAATTTATATTTGTAGTCTAGGTCGTTGTTATAAATCTATAAATACGATTTATCAGTAATTCCATGTCATTATATTGATTGTTCTACTTACGGGACAGGTGCCTAGAATGGTCACGTTGGCTTCGTTGTTGGATTTTAGAAAGAATATAAGCCAAAATGATCCTACCTCCCAACTTTCCTGCCTGGTTGATCCTTATTTGATAGAATTATCAATATACATTAGGATTATTGTGGAATCTTGACAATTAATTAGTCATAAGAGATAATAAACTATGACTTAGTGATAATTGAACCTAGGTCACATCAAATGAAAGGCTAAGTGTTGAAGCGAAGTCCTTCCCAACTTTCCAACCATCACTTTAACAATTGGAAATGCTAGCAGGCTCGCAACGTGTATGTGTTAATGAACTATTTATTCATTTGATGTACTCTATCGCCCATGGTTTCCTAATGGACATATAATGTTGAATGAATCCCTCAAGTAGTATTGTGTACTCGTGGATGATGATGATCCTTAGGGTAGGTCCCTTGAGATAAGTATTTTAGGATCAGTATGTGAGAATAACGGGCATGCATAATCGGGTAAATTATTTGATGTAAAATATATAACTAAAGAACTTAATTATTGTGTATTGAAAACCATCTGTGCTCACCAGGCCCCCAAGCCTGATCCGCTTAGTTTCTTTTTATCATAAGTAGTGGTACGAAGACACTTGGATGATGAGTAATTTGAGGAGTTTGTAGGCCATTAGTATAATAAACTATTGTAAGGCCTATTAAGACTTGTTTATGCTTATGTATCAGTATTTACGATGACATCCCAATGTTTAAATATAAATGAAATACATTTCTTCGGAAATGCTTTGATAATACTATTATCATGTTTTGGGAACAAATTTCGCATTAATTTTTATACTATGAAATAAATAAAGCATAAATAAGTTTGTTATTGGCCATGAAAATGTGGATGTCACATATTTATAGTTGATAGGAAAACCTTGGAAAACCTAATATTGAATAAAATAAAAATATTTCAAAATTCAATATTTAATCCAGTTATCCTTATCATGAGGAGGCTTCTAGAAACCCTAATGGCCCCCTCCAAAAACCGTGAACACATCTGGAAGGTTTTGAAGCCATCCTTTGTTCAACTTTTGAATGATTACTGTAGCATCCCAAAAATATATAAAGGAAATTTTCATTTAAAATAAATAAATAAACCATACAAACGAGTTGTTCCAAAACCAGTCAAAATGGATATATTATTTAAAAACCAAAGTAAAAATGATAAAAAGCCACGGGAAATAAAACTATGTAGGATGTTGTGCAGTCACGTCGGTCCCTTACATTTGGACCTTGAAGTACCTCAAACCTTAAGCATAAAATTGTAAGCATAATGCTTAGTGAGTTCTCCAAAATACCACATACAATACATATCACTAGGCCTAGCCTGAACATTGGGCCCAACCCAGAATAATGGGCCTAACCCTTCCTAAACAATGGGCCCAACCCAACATACATTTGGGCCTAGCCCATCATACAATGGGCATAGCCCAACATTTAATGGACCCAAACCTCGCATGTAATTGGGCCTAGCCCAACATATAATGTCCATCGACCCAACCCAACGTAGAATGTCCATCGGCCCAGCCCAACATACAATGAAAGAGTCACAAAGACATCTTGCATTCTACCTAACACATTCCAGTGGGCCAACATTGGTGACTGCGACCCACAAGTATAGTGAGGATACTCTCCTTAATCTAGAGATAACTGAAGAACACACGTGCTGCTGCTACAGGGCTCCTCACACTGAACATATCAAAAATCACCCCTTATCAATAATTAAGGCAATCACCCATAATCCAAGATCCAATTATATTCCATCCTTTTAATGGTTAAAATAGCATTTTACCCTTCCTATACTCCAACCAACGGTTCCTAGCCTTACAACCAAAAGACCCAAGGCCTAAAAATGGACCAAAAGCCATTTTGGTGAGTACGCCTCACATACCACCCTAGTACGCCCTACGTACTACACGCTGAATCCCTATTTCTTATTTTAAGCTCTTAATGCCATAAGAAAAAATGTCTAACTTTCATATCTAATTCCAAGGGACGTCTTAAGTCATAAAGTTCCTAAATTTATGACTTTACTTAGCTTAATTATGTTCAAACCAAATCCCTAAAGTCATAACTTCACCAAAAGGCCACTAACTCATGCATGGGAGAATTATACTCATCATAATCTGATTTTTATGCTACATGAACCTCAGATCTACCAACAAATCATAACCTTAAGCTCTGGAGTAGTTTTTCCTAACAAGAACCAAAACCATGGGACCAAAACATATAAATTATAACCCAAAATAGATCTACAAAAAGAACCATCAAGTTTGAGGCTTTATACATCCAAAAGAAAGATCAAGCTGAACAAGGTCTGGATCTACAAGCTCCAAGACAATCAACACTTCTCCAATGAGCTCCTTCCTCTCCAAGATGAACAAATAACGCTAGAAAACACTAAAAAGCTCAAGGATCTCACAAATGGGGAAAGGATTTCGAATTCGGGGATAAGGAGGAAGGAGGATGAAGGTTAGAAGTGTTTGCAATAAGTTAAGGTCTATAAATAGGTTCCAAGACCCAAATATTAGGGTTTGCTTCTGACTTGTATATGACCAGTGTACTCCTGGTACGCCCAGCGTACCAGGCTGAACCTCCACGATCATTTAAGCCCAATACGCCAAACGTAGTAGCCTAAAACCATATTATTCCAAAATTCTAATGGTCATAACTCTCGAGTCCTAAATCCTATTTCAGCATTCTTTATATGCTGGGAAAGGTAATAAAAAAACCTATCATCCATTTAATCTCTATTGACTCGAAACCTCCTGAACTAGAATCCTTAATTCAATAAAAGGCCTAAAGCATTGCTTTTACCATTATGCCCCTGAACTCCCAAAATGCAAACCGAACGCTTGGATCATAGTTTTATAATCGACACCTAATTTGATCTAAACCCAATAAAATTGGTTTTCATTCGTGAAATCACTCCTTGCTGACTTCCAGACACCCAGCCGATCCAACCAATTTTTCTCGAACCATGCTTTGGCTAAAGGAATGTCGACTCATACCCACGACGACCTTCCAATGCTACAATCAAAACCCAACCTTAGCAGGACTCACACATCCTGGTGGAGAATAAATAATTGATCTAATAACTTCAAATAAGGAAGAATAACCATCAATTTTCCACCAAAATTCAACAATCCAATATCTTGGCCGACCTCCACATATGTAGAACCATTCCGAAAAACAGTCAATATGACCTCACCCTGCAACCAGAACAGAACAAAATCCTTCCAATCTAAAATTATCTTGCTGATACCCTTGGCAGACAAAATCCTTAACCTTGCATTTTTGCTGAAAGTATCTTTCATATAAACAAAGGTGACTCCCATCATAAGTCTCATCCCTTTATGCCAACCCAGAACATAACTCACATATATTCACTCTATCCGAGATCTTCTAATTCCATGGAGACCTACTATTAAGCTGAGATAAAAAAATTCGCAATCGCTCACTATAATTGACAATCTCGCGCACTGTAATACCATGGGACTCCACCCAAAAGTCTAATTGTTACAGGCCACATGATCCTGACACCACACGGATTCCATCCATTATTTATCAAGTTATCCTACTATAAACTTGATCCAAAATCTTACTCAAGCCACCTTCTAAGGGGTCTCACCCATATCACCATAACTAAATGGGTCACACCCGCGGGTCTCCCCTAATCTGCACAATCGAACGGGTCCTTCCTATGGGTCTCACCCACTCGAGAGTTATATAGGCCCAACATTGCCTCGGATTCAACGATCCTCATTCCAAACAAGGAGTGGTCTACCAACAATATTGTGTTCCTTGACCCATGAATGTGTTAAGTCTCCTTCAGCCCAAAACCACTCATATAACGACCAATCTTATCTTGTTGAATGGTACGACTCTATCGCACTCTTACAACACTTCCCTAGTAGCCTATCATCCTTGTGTATTCTATGTCTACCCCATAGTCTTACAACACTCCCATATCAGCCATGAACCCAACTCATGGTCTTGCTCTCCATCTACCATACCAACCCACAATCAAACACACGTCAAAACCGCATCGACTCTATCCCAATTAGGTGTCTGGGTCATGCATTGAACCCCAAAGCCATCATCAGACAAGAATAGGAAGAGAGGCTATAACACAACCCTCAACCTAGATCCAATCACATCTTTGATGTATCACTACGAATGTGCCACCCTATTGTTGAAAGTTTCTGAATCCGCAACCTTGTGCAACATTTATCCAGACTGCCACTTAAACTGCTTTCCTCTTGAATAGGATGTGGAACTCTTCCTTGTTCCGCACCTGAAACTATTCCTAAAATCCAAAAGATTCTCCCCCACTTGGATTTAACTACACTCTACAAACCTTACTAAAGACAAGGAATGATGAACCACTTTATCGGAATTGAGGGATCACCAACCCAACAACCCACTTGTCGAAGGATTCATGCATTTAAAATATCTTCAACAGATATAATTTGAAATTTCATTAACAATCGTGGCTTCTGAACAAACCCATACGTCTAAAATCATCTCCCACTAACTACCCCTCTTATCCTACTAGCACAACGATCAGATCAAAGAGTCTATCAACAATCAGCGATCATCCATCCGGAACGACACAAGCACCTTGAACTCTAGCTTCATTGCCTCGGATGGGATAACCATATCCCATGATATTATTTCGTTAATGCTTCTGATGCAAGAACCACGCTTATAATCCTAAAAACATCAACCTGTCAACAACTCACTTATACCCGAAATTCGGTCAATCCCTTACGCCCTACAACTATCTTGAGTTTAAATAAACAACATAACTTATACTACAATTTCCTCTACCCCATTGTGCTGAACTAACATGTCGATCTGACCTGACTGCTGACCCTCTGAGTGGTACCCCTAGTTCTCTTTCTCTAAGGGCCCACACCAAAAATGGTTGAAAACCTAAATTTACCCCAACAAGATGTGCCCCACTCATAACTCCCGACATGCAAAATGGCATATAATGACCCTTGATAATAGTAACCAGGAAATTACATGGAAACTAAACAAAATATAATGTTTTACACGTACAAACACATGATCTAAAGGCACATATATACAAATAATAATGCATGGGGAAAAAAAAGATAACATACCTGCGATAGCATCTAATGGAACTCTGGTCTCCCTTGCCTACAACTGCAATGCTCGGCTCCTTACTGTTGGGGCCTTTACCCTTCCCTCATGATCATTAATGATCCTCAAAGTAATTGGAGCAGGTGCACTCACAGCTCCACTCAACAACCTCGGACAATCGACCTTCTTGTGGTCTACCTGATTGTAGTGAAAACACTTCGAAATTGAGCATCGAGGACAATCCCTGCTAAAATGACCAGTCTGGCTACAACTGAAGCAACCCCTTCCTTTCTCATGCCAGCCCCCCTCGTGGGTCCTCCCATACTTGGGACAACGGACCCAACTATGATGGCCTCCCATACGCCAATCTTGATTCCTAAGCCTCTTCGCCTGTCCCATTGCGATCTGAATCTGCTCTGACTTCCTCTTCATGAGGTGTTCTAAATCAATTTCTTGATCACGGGCTCTAGCAATCGTATCATTCAGGGTCTTGCACCCTTACAAGCTCACAAACTCCCTGGTGTTATCCCTCAACATATCATGATACCTCATCTTTTTTATCTCCTCGTCCGCCACATACTACGTAACCAACAAATCCCTCTCTCGAAACTTGGCAGAAGATGTAACATCGTGCTTTGTGCAAAACTAAAGCATCATCACCAAACGCCTCAACAACAGTCCATACGAAGATTCGAACAATCGTAAACCCAGTGTTCGTTTCTTTCAATATTTTTGGTTGTGGGTGTTTTGTGGTTAACAGGAAGGAGCATTTGAGCAAATTTGCACCCAAACCATATGAAGGTATATTTTTGGGATATTCTACAAACAAAGTTACATATAGATTTCTGATCTTAAGAACAAAAATAATTGAAGAAATTTCTGACGTGAAATTTGATGATTTCTATATACGAAAGACTGCTCCTCTCAATGAAAAAAAAATTATAAGGGTGAATGATATTCCGACTCAGTCCTGACCTCTCAACATCATTGAAATTAACTATGATACTCTTGTTGACCCTCCAGAGAATCCGACACTATCTGAGATTTTAGTCTCACCTACTACACAACTTCAATATATTGAAGACTCTAGGCCACCCATCACTGAAGACTCCTCACATGTAACTTCCACCTCGTTGGTTGAGGGGGAATGCATGCCCTATAATCCACCAATTATCACAACCATCGAAGTTCTATCCTTAGAAGAAAGTGTTGTGGTTATTTACAATCAATCACATGTATCCAAAGATTCAGAAGAATCCAAAGAAGATGTGAAGAGATGAAGTTCCCATAATTCCATAATTCCTACTACTTCAATCCAAGGGGAACCATCAACTTCGCAGGGAAAACCTTCATAAAAAGTTGAGCACCCAATTCATGTACTTCAAGACCTATATACGGGACGTTGACAAACCAAGGGGGAACAAGTTCAATATGTTCAAGGAGAAATGCTTCCCGAAGTTGAAGACATTCCATCCAATGTGGTTGTTGAACATCAACAATCACATCTACATATATGGACAACAAATCATCCAACTGGCCAAATAATAGTAAGTCCTCCTAGTATTAGAACTCGATCATCCTAAGATCTAACCAAAAATTGTCACTATGCAGCATTCATGTTGTCTACAGAGCCCAGAACCATTAGAGATAAACTTTTGGATCATGACGTGATCGTTGTAATGTAAGAGGAGCTTTCAAAGTTCGAGAGAAACAATGCTTGGAAACTAGTTCCTAAGCCAAACGAACATACCGTAGTTGGAACTCGATGGGTATTTCGTAACAAATTAGATGACACCTGTGTAGTAATAAGGAACAAAGCCCGACTCGTAGCAAAAAGTTATAGTCAATTGGAAGGAATTGACTATGAAAAAACATATGCTCCAATTGAAAGGATAGAGGCCATACACATCTTCCAAGCATATGTGGCATACAAAAATGTAAAAGTACATCAGATGGACATAAAAATTGCATTACTTAATGTCGAACATAAATAAGAGGTCTACTTATAGCAACCTCTAGGTTTTGAGAATCTTGATCTTCCTCTTACTGTTATAAGTTGCAGAAAGTTGTGTATGCCTTGAAGCAGGCACCCAGGGGTTGGTATAAAACTCTTTCTACATTTCTTATTGAGTTTGGATACAAGCGTAGGGTAGTTGATCCTACCCTATTCCAATGTTTGACTAAAAATCATTTCATACTTGTACAAATCTACATGGATGACATCATTTTGAGTTTAACTAATCAAGTTATGGTAGACGACTTCGCTAAACTCATGACAATAAAGTTCTAAATTAGCATGAATAGAGAGATTAATTTCCTTCTTGGTCTTCAAATCAAACAAGTCTCACAAGGAATCTTCACTCGTCGAGAAAACTATACCACATAATTACTAAAGAATTGTAACACCGCAAATTTAGTGTCACTCCCCCAAAGTAGAACGACGGAATCGTTCGAGGGAGGATGACTTCATGTAGTATCATAACAGTTGAGTAAATAGTAAAGAAAGCAAACACAACCATCATAAATATAATTTAAAAAGTTACATTGTTGATTGTAATACATGTTTCAAAAGAAATTACATTATGATGATATAATAAGTTTGAAATTGACGCCTTAGCGTCCCTTCCCCAAAAGCTGTTGTTTACCTGTATTACTGAATCACTGAGAAAAACAAGTAGTTTTGAAAAAGTGTCAACAATTTAGTTGGTGAGTTCATACGCATTTTTGTATAAGAATTTTATACCTTTTTGTATAAAGTAACCAAGTTTGTTTCTAGAAAATCCAATATTTTCCATAAATGAATAATAGTTTTAAAAGTTTCAAAAACCGGGATGCATAAATATTTTCCATACCTAAAATAGTGTAAGTAGATTTATATATGTATATATAACCACTAAGGTGTTTGATAGCCCCATAAATCAAGTGTTTTAATACTTATGTGAGTTTTATAACCGTACTATTGGCCAAGACAGCCTGTCACAATGATCTTCAGGCGTTGGAATGATATGACGTTTGTCACCCCAAACCTGCCGGTCCAACTGTAGCTAACAATTTAGGTGCGGGATTGTCAATCATGTATTGATCTATACATAAGTATCACGCTCTCCCTACAGGAGATTATGGTTTATAACACAGGACTTGAAATGCATACTTAAAAGTACGTGAAGTTAAATGTCTCACAAAAGTTTGTATCAAATAGATTTACTTATGAAAAGTCCATTTTTCTTGTAAATGTAAGTATTTCATTTTTATAATGTTCATAGAGTGTAAAATAGCATGAATAACTCATAAACTATACCTATTACAATTTTTCAAAAGTGTGTTTCATTTGAATGATAAACCTTGGTGTATTATCAACCTTGCATGTAAAGTATAACATTTGTGATAACGTTATTTTACTTATTTAACATTTATATACAAAATGTAGATAAAGTATTAGAAATTTTATATAACGATTTGCATTTTAACATAAGTTTTTCTTGCGTTTCACTTGTATTTTTCCCTCTAAAATGTAGTAAAGACATGAAAATATAGGGGGATGATCTCACCTGGTAAGTGGTGATGATTTGAAGAAAACGAGACTTTTCTCGAGCAGCACTTCGACCGGAAAGTGGAAAATTTCTCGGGAGTTTCAGACCTTCGGACTTTCGTCAGAGTTTCGATACATAACCGGGGCGTCAGGGTAGTCTCGAGGGGCTAGAAAGGGAGAAATTTGGGGAGAGAGGTGGTAAATTGGCAAATAAAATCGACAACCTCGTACCTTATTTATAGGGTGAAAAATTGGAGTTCATGTCGTGAACTTGGAAATGTTCACATTGTGAATTATGTCATGATCAATTCGTAGACTCGACATCTTATAGCCCGAATCTTGTTAAACGTCTATCACTGGTTAACGTTGTGAACCGCCTTTGACTCACGACGTGAGTCCTGACAGATGTGGAAGTTCGTGCCCCGAACTTCATACATTCATATCTATCACATACGAGCTCCGATTTTGATCTTCTTTATATCCACGCGTAGGTGAGGTTATGCTCTACCACTTTCATTTAGACTTCATCGGCTAATTTTGATTTTATTTTTAATATTATGTTTTTAACAGGCCGGGACTGGAATAGTCCGTTAAAATTCCATAACTTCTTCATCCGACGTCCGACTTCGACTATCTTTTTACCGTTGTACTACTATTGACGGGATCTTCAATTCTCGTTTACGTTGTGTCGGCCAAAAGTCGTTCGATCTCTATTTTGAGTTTTTAGCTGTCTACTATTGTATCCAATACTTAGGAAAATCATAACTTCATCTTACGAAGTCAGATTTGGACGTTATTTTTATGTATGTTGACGGTTTAATGATATATACAACTTTCATTTAGCTACCTATGGCTAAAAAGTATTTTATCGAAATTTCGCATTTTATGCTTAACTGTGTTTAACCGGTTCTGACTCGGATCTTTGATTGGCCATAACTTCTTCGTTATAACTCGGATTTGAGTGTTCTTTATGTTTCTGAAAACCTTGATAAGATATCTATCATTTTATGTATCCCAATTGAGACTTTTGAACATTTCATTTCTGATGCTATTTTTATTTATTTATTAATTCAAAAAAAGATTACAATACTTAACTTAGGTCATTACATTGACTTGAAATATCGGGTTGTCACATTTAGGCTACACAAAATAAGTAATAATTAATAATATTAAATCCTTGAATAGGATAATCTATAGCCGTGCACATTTTAGACTATATAATAGAAGTTTCATATTAAGGAAAAATGGAAAAAATTAATTGAATCGTGCGTAAGTGGTAAAAATAAGCGTGCCAATATATATATATATATATATATATATATATATATATATATGTGTGTGTGTGTGTGTGTGTGTGTATGTGTGTGTGTGTGTATATATATATATATATATATATATATATATATGTGTGTGTGTGTGTGTATGTGTGTGTATATATATATATATATATATATATATAACGAGCATCGTTAAATATCATTCTTCTTTAGAGCCTTTATATTTAGTTACACTTTATTATTCATCTTTGTAACTAGTTATTACTTGATTCATAATTATAATATTATAAGATAATATTATACCTCATTTTCATAATTAATAAATACTCTCCTCTAATCACCTTTGTAATTCATATCATAATACCTCCTATTTATAAGTATATATATTCATTAATAACCCCCTGGTAAGTATCATGTTTTCTACTAACATGACTAGCTTGACCCAATGCCCTAAGTGAGGGGATACTCTCACATATAACATTGCCCCCCGATACCCCATGTTTGCTACTTCGACGTTGCATATAAAAGTACACCCATTGTCGTTAAGCATTGGTACAATAGGTGCCAATTGCACTAGGTTACACCTCCTAAATCCCACGTGGTGTTTGTGTTGATGTCCTCAAGCCGCCAACACCACTCCAGTTATGGAAACTATGGACCATGCCCCGAGTGGCTATCCAGAAAAACCACTCAACGTTAGTTCTAGCTTAAGCTCTTATCCTATAGGTGTTTTTAAACCTACTAGGCCATCATATAATCCGAATAGGATACACACCTATGTCTATATTGCTACCAATAAACCCACCATGTGTTTTCCTTTTTAATTAAATTATTATTAATTCTTCGTACAAGGATTTAAACCTTCCTATGTAATCATGCATAATTATTATCATCTTTTAAGTGCATATTACTTCTCAAGTTACTCATTATGTAGACATGCAAATTAGTTATTACAAGTTAACCATTTTACATCAACATACAATATCATGCACATATCATCATGTCATTAGTATAGCATATCATTTCATTAGTATGCTTTGTACTAATCATCGTAGACAAATCATTTCTGAAATCACAACATGCATTCATCAATATCAATCAACACAGACCTTCTTTCTAACATGAACCTATCACACCCCTCACTTCAAAATACCATATAATGAAATCTACCATGCAATACATTCTAACTTTCAAATCACTAACAAACGCCACATACACAACATACAAATCAACATCATATAGGGAACATGTATCTTATAACATCCTATGTTCATTACAATCTCTCTAAGATATGGAATTCCCTAACAAAGTACTTATACTTTAACAAGGATTAACTCACCTTTGTCACGAAGATACTCTCTCGCACATCAAAACTGGTGAACACTTGATATTTTCACAATCACCCTTAATATAACATAAACATTCATATTACTATGTGTTTTCAAGATTACTACTTTCACACCAATAGAATTAGCATTACAATTAGGTGAATGCTTATTTTTATCTAAGTTATATTTCCCAGCTTGACCCACGTTTAGTGTTTTGAGCATAAAATATAATCTACATGTAACATTCATGTTCCTCGCTAGGCATAGTTATAAATTTGTATTTACGTCGTTCAACGATTGATATCTTTTGGGAATAAATAAAAGAGAATTATTCAAGTATACGTGTGTTTATGGATATTATGTGTAAATAATATTTGTGTAAAAACTTATTAAATAAAGCTAACATAAAAATTAAAAATAAAAGATTAATTAGGATAACTATTCTAAACGAAAATCATATTGATCCTAATTACGAACTTGTACATATAAAGAACACCCAAATCCAACTTCGTATAACGAAGTTATGATTTTTTAAAGTTGCGGTACAACACATCACAACAGTGTGAGACACAGAAATTGAAATTTAAAATCGTTTGATTGTTAGCAAAAGCAATGTAAGCGAGAATTGAATATCTCGTATATACAAATCTATCGATATAAACACATTTGAAAATAGAGTTTATATGAAGGAGTTATGATTTTTGCATGGATTTTAACATTGTAATCTCTATAAAAATATGAAATTAAAAAAGAGTGAGAATTTGTTGTTGGAATCTAAAGGAAAGTTGTAGTACTCGAAAATACATACGTGTGGATAAAAAACGTAAAAAATGGAGCTCGTATGTGAAATATGAGATATTTCAAGGATTTGGAAAAATACGTGGTCATATGTTGACGTGGCGGCCCAAGAGCACGCCATGTGGCAAGCCTTGGATGCTCTTAGCCGACTTGGAACCAGCTCACCAAGACATGACAAGCTTATATCCAGATGAGTGCATCATTATTGAGTTTTCACCTTTAACCAGGTGAGTACATAGTTATGATAAAACTATTTTTCCACTCGAATATTAATTGTTTATTATCTGTATTATTGTATAAATATTATTATATTAGTAACGTATGATCAGGAAACTGTATTCGAAGAAAATTTCTTTTGTTATAGTCATGTATAATTATAAGTTAGGACTCATAAAGGAGGTTTTAGTTCAAAGTAAGTTGAACATCTGAATAGTTTCATAGTTGGGTAATGTGTGAGATTTAAAGTGGAGTGTAGTAGTCCTCCTCCTTTTAGATAGTCAGTACTGATAGGTCCATATCAGACAACCGGTAGGTATGTATGAGTCATCTCACAGAGTAAGATGACAACACTTGATTATTCTAGATGGTCTTGTGAATTATGTTTCTAGTGTTGGATCATAACCCACAAACGTAGATAAAATAGGATACCATATTTACTAAATACTCTGAACATTGGTTTCCTTTAAATGACATACACTAGCTAAGGACTTCCCTAGTTATGTAGTCAAACTGTTGCTCAAACGATTTATCAAGTTAGGTGATTCTTCCAGATAATCGTTGAACTAGGATATGTGAGAATCGGTTGAACTAGGTATGTCTGGGTAGAGTGTCTTTTAGATATTTACATTGGGTTTATATATCTATTGTTTGGAAATGTTTATTTTACTAGATTATTAATCTGATTTATTACCCAAACCGGTCCTTAGCTGCTGAAGGCCTCCTTGTAATGCCAATTAGCCATCACCTGGATACCATCACATGTGATGAGGCTCAAATAATCCTTCGAGTAACAGACTCATCCCTACAACGGTTAGACTCAAACAAGAGCTGCGCAATAGGGCGAAATCCAGCACTCTGAGATTATTCAACCCTAACCACATGTGACATGAGGTATTCACCTAATGGCTAACTCCCATCACTCAGAGTCCCACAAGCACAAAGCAAGCAGCATTCGAATGAGGTAAACTACTCAAGCAAGTCTGTTCTCATAGAGAGAAACTGTACTAGCATATAATGCTAAGCTCATACTATCAGGCATAACCTAAACAGGCTATCCTACTGCTATCTACTTAACACTAGCATGCAATTCACATAAGATGAAGCACATAAATCAGGCACATAAGGCATCACTCCTAGACCCTTAGTCCTATACTAGCATGTTGTTCTACTAAACTGATAAACATTACATAACATTGTATGGGTACTTTGGGGAATACTTACTTGAGCTCCGCCGGTCGCGCACATCACACACTTCGTTTTTTCTTAAAACTCTTTACTTAATCTTTTAGAAAACTTTTTCTTTTTCGAAATCCTTTAATCCCTCGATTTGAGTTCAGAAACCACCGAAGGTGTGTCCGAATCCCTCAAAACCAGGGCTCTGATACCAACTTGTAACGACCCAAATTTCACGCCCAAAAATTTCATTTTTAAAATCAATACTATGGAAAACATTTGTAAATAAAACATTGTCAGATCAAGCCATTTCATAACATACATCGTGTCTGAAAACCAAAATATGAAAACAACCCATTATCAGAATACAAATCCCAGAACAAGTTCGTAAAACGGAAAACAATGTGTGGGTGTATAATGTGCCGCTACCACGCTAGCTCCTTCCCCTTCGAAGAAGAGGTACCTGAAACCAAAACTAAAAGTTGTAAGCACGAAGCTTAGTGAGTTCCCACATCGTACCACATACCATACAACCACATAACATACATATATTGTCAGACATATCTGGGTGCCCGAACTATCCCTTCGGTCCTCTCGACCGGATACTGGCTAGCATATCTGGGTGCTGGCCTGCCTTTCGGTCCTCTCGACCGGATGCTGACTAGCATATCTGGGTGCTGGTCTCCCCTTCGGTCCTCTCGACTGGATACTGGGGACTATTTCACCCCTACTACCACCACATAACACATATCACATAATCTATCTAGCATGGCTGGGCATGACTACCCCTTCGGCCTTATCGACCGGAAATCTGGGGACTATCTCCCTACTGTCACTAGCACATAGCATCATATCATACTAGCACGTAAACATATCAGGTAGTAGCAAACCTAGATGAATATCACATAGACAATCATCTAATCATACAACTCCTACTAATGGGCCAACATTGTGGCCGTAGACCCACCGCTACTAGAGGGTAACTCACCTCGAAGTAGCTGTTGATCTGCGCGGGAACAGTCTATCTGCTGCTACTGCTCCGGAAATCCTCTGGCTGTAATTCCCACAAAATAGTCCATCAAACACTGCTAACTGTCCTTAGGGTAAAATGACTACTTTACCCTCGACCAAGTCAAATTCAAAGTCAACTACCAGTTGACCTGACTTGCCGAGTTGGCTTACCGACTTGCCGAGTTGGCTTACCAACTCGCCGAGTCCCTATCCTTCCATTTGCTCTTACACTTGTCTCTACTCGTCAAGTTAGGCGATGACTCGACGATTTTTCCTTCTAATGGACATCGACTGAATCTTCGTCCGACTTGCCGAGTTGTATGAACTCCTCGACTTCATCTTCAACTGATAAACAGGTCCTGGTCTTGACTCGCCAAGTTGTATGAACAACTCGTCGAGTTCATCTTCATCCGCAAGAAGATTGCCTTGGACTCGCCGAGTCCGCTCATGCACTCGCCGAGTCCAATCTTGACCAATTCCCTACAGTCGATTTAAATGAGATCTAACACACCAAAACCACAGATCTGGCCTCCTAATGTTCACTTTATACGTAAAGTTCAAAACTTGATGCACATGCATGGGGTTTTTAGCTCAAAAATCCATATAAAGTGTCCTACAATGTGCATGGGGCTCTCATGGCCCTAAAGTTGGCACCTTTATGCCATGAGACCCCTCTTAAGGTCTAGATCTGAAGTAAAAACCCACTCAACACTTCCAAATCTGAAATATGACTTAGAAATCCAAAGAGATCCCAAGATAAAGATGAATAAAAACATGGATGAGTCAAGACAGGGGCATTATACCTTGAAGCTGCTGAAAATGAAGTAAAATCCCTGGATCTACTGGTCCCAACCCAAGTTCCAAGCTCCTTCCTTCCTTCCAAGCCTAACAACCACACAAGAACACCAAAAATGGCCTCAACAAAGTACAAACGGCTAGGGTTTCAATGAGAAGTGTTTTGGGGAGCATAAGGGACAATATGGTCGTCATAACATTGCTTAAATAGGGTGCAAACCTGCAGATTAGGGTTTTTGTCCGAACAGTACCTACTTGCCGAGTCCGGGACCCGACTCGCCGAGTCCATCACTTAAGTCCCTCTTCTTATACCGCTTCTACTCGGCGAGTTGGTCCTTCAACTCGCTGAGTCCAAGGCCAAAAATGCAAATATTTAAAGAGTTAATTACAAAGAATACGTACCAAGAACTAGGTGCTACAAATCTCCCCCACTTATTTTAGACTTCGTCCTCGAAGTCTGCTACTCGTTCCTGAAACAGCTCGGGGTACTGCTTCATCATCTCTTCCATCGGCTCCCAAGTCCACTCCGACCCCTTCCGGTGCTGCCATTGCACCTTCACGAGTTCCACCCTCTTGTTCCTCAAATCCTTCGACTTCCGGTTGAGGATTGCCACTGGCCTCTCAATGTAATTCAAACTGTCATCAACCTGAATATCCTATAGGGGTACCACTGTTGAGTCGTCCACCAGGCACTTCCGCAGCTGGGAGACGTGGAAGGTACTGTGGATATGACTGAGTTCGGCTGGCAGATCCAGCCCGTACGCTACCTTGCCCACCTGGGCTGCAACCCTGAATGGTCCAATGTACCTTGGGCCCAACTTGCCCCGCTTCCTGAATCGGATGATGCCTTTCCAAGGCGACACCTTCAGGAGAACCATATCTCGACCTGGAACTCCAGGTCTGAACGGCGCTTGTCGGCATAACTTTTCTTCCGACTTTATCCAGTCTGAAGCCTGCTCCGAACCTGCTGAATCCTCTCGGTTGTCTTGAGCACCACTTCGGTGCTCCCCATGATCCTCTGGCCAACTTCAACCCAACATATTGGGGTCCTGCACCTCCTCCCGTACAACATCTCGAAGGGAGGACGGTCAATACTCGCGTGGTAGCTATTTTTGTATGAGAACTCAGCCAAAGGGAGATAAGTATCGCAGCTACCACCGAAGTCCAGCATGCACGCCCGCAAGATATCCTCCAGAGTCTGGATGGTCCGCTCACTCTGACCATCTGTCTGCGGGTGAAAGGCGGTGCTAAAATGCAGACGAGTGCCTAACTCCTCATGGAACTTCTTCCAAAACCTGGAAGTAAACCGTACATCCCTGTCTGAAATCACGGAGACTGGCACTTCGTGCCACGCCACCACCTCTCGAATGTAGATATCGGCCAACTTCTCTGCCGAAATACTCTCCTGGATCGGTATGAAGTGAGCGCTCTTGGTCAACCGATCCATGATGACCCATATAGAATCCACTCCCCGTGCGGTTCTGGGAAGCTTGGTGATAAAATCCATCGTGATGTCCTCCCATTTCCACAGCGGGATATCCAACGACAGCATCTTGCCGTGTGGGCTCTGGTGTTCGGCCTTGACCTTCCTGCAGGTCAGGCACCGCTCAACGTACCAAGCTACATCCCGTTTCATGCAGGTCCACCAATAGTCTAGACGAAGATCTCCATACATCTTCGTCGCCCCGAGATGAATGGAAAATCGGGATTTGTGCGCCTCCTTCATCAGAACCTGGCGCACACCCCCGTAATATGGTACCCACACCCTGTGGTGTAGTGTCAATGACCCTCGGCTATCATAATCGAAGGAGGAAACCTGAACCACTATATGCTCGCTCTTCCGATGTTCCTCTTTCATAGCCTCCTGCTGAGCCTCCCGAATCTGATCTAACAACAGATTCACCACTATCATCCTCATGCACATGCCTCTGATCGGCGCTGCCTTGCGGATAAGTGCATCGGCCACCACATTGGCCCTCCCTGTGTGATAAATGATCTCACAGTTATAATCCTTCACCATGTCCAACCACCGACGCTGCCTCATGTTCAGATTCAACTGATCCATGAGGTACCTCAAACACTTGTGGTCCGTGTAAATGGTACACCGGACTCCATAGAGGTAATGCCGCCAAATCTTGAGGGCGAGGACAACCACCCCCAACTCTAAATCATGCGTTAGGTAGTTCGCCTCGTGAGGCTTCAGTTGCCTCGAAGCATAAGCAATGACATGTCCTCTCTGCATCAGCACCGCGCCCAAACCTGAAATGGATGCGTCACAGTATACCACAAAATCCTCTACGCCCTATGACAGGGCTAAGATTTGCACTTCGCACAATTTCTGTCTCAAAGTCTCAAATGCTGCCTGCTGCTCAGGCCCCCATCAAAAGACCACAACTTTCTTCGTCAGCCGCGTCAGAGGTATGACTATCATGGAGAAATATTGAATGAATCTCCTATAGTAGCCTGCTAATCCCAGGAAACTCCGAATCTCAGATGGAGACTTTGGAACTTCCCATCTCATCACGGCCTCAACCTTGGCCGGGTCCACTGAGATCCCGTTCTGGTTGACGAGATGTTCGAGAAAATGCACCTCGCGCAACCAGAACTCATACTTGGAGAACTTAGCATACAAGTTCTCCCTCCTCAAAGTCTCCAAAACTTCACTCAGATGCTCCTCGTGCTCATCCTATGTCTTGGGGTAAACCAACATGTCATCAATAAACACTATCATAGACCGATCTAACATCGGTCTACACACGTGGTTCATGAGGTCCATGAACGCGGCAAGAGCATTGGTGAGCCCGAAGGGCATCACCACAAACTCGTAATGGCCATAACGCGTCCGAAATGCGGTCTTCTGCACATCCTCCTTTCTGACCCTCATCTGATGATATCCTGAATGCAGATCAATCTTGGAGAACCAAGATGCTCCCTGAAGCTGGTCAAAGAGGTTAGCAATCCTCGGAAGTGGGTAACGGTTTTTCACCGTTACCTTGTTTAGCTCCCGATAATCTATACACATCTGATGCGACCCGTCCTTCTTCTTCACAAATAGAATTGGGGCTCCCAAGGGTGAACTTCTCGGTCTAATGAATCGCTTATCTAACAGCTCTTGCAGCTGTGTAGACAACTCCTGCATCTCAGGAGGAGCCAACCGATACGGTGCCTTGGCTATTGGAGCCGCACCAGGGACTAGGTCGATCCTGAACTCCACCTGTCGCTCCGGAGGTATCCCAGGAAGCTCCTCAGGGAACACGTCTGCGTAGTCCCGCACCACCGGGACCTCGCTCACCACCGTCTTACCTGCCTCCCGAGTATCCATAACATATGCGACATATCCCGCGCAACCCTGCTGAAGGTAGCGCCTAGCTCTCGCTGCCGAATATACTGTGGGTCCACGTTGTGGCCTCTCGTCGTGGACTACCAACTCTCCCCCACTTGGGGTCCTGATTCGCACCAGCTGCTGCGCGCAATCTATCACCACCCCATTAGAGCTTAACCAATCCATGCCTATAATCACCTTGTTCCCACGCAACGGAATGGGAACCAAATCCACCAAGTAGCGCTCCTCAAATAACCTCAGAACGCGATCTCTGAACACTGTTGATGCTCGTACTAATCGATCATCGGTGATCTCTACCTCTAAAGGGCAGTCCAACATGCCCGAAGACTCAGTGAACTTCTTGCTAAGCGTAAGAGAAACAAACGATCGGGTGGCACCCGAGTCAAACAACACCTGAACTGGGATACCGTTCACATGGAACGATCCTAAACTCATATACACAAAGCACATATCAACATCATAACATCATATAAATAAAACAGAGGGAAAGAATCATACCTGTCACCACATCGAGTGCGGCGCGTGCCTCCTCGGTAGTCAGCTGAAATGCCCGGCTCCTCACCACTGGAGCCTCTGCCTTGCCCTGCCGACCATCAGTAATCCACAGGGTCACTGGAGCTGGCGCTTTCACTGGCGTTGTTGATGTCAACTGGGGGCAATTGGCCTTCTTGTGGCCCCTATGGTTGCAGTGGAAACACAACTCTCATGAATGTATCATAGGTGCATGGGCGGTACAATCCCTGCTGAAGTGCCCCATCTTGCCGCACTTATAGCAGCCTGACGATCCCAACTTGCACGCTCCCTCGTGCGTCTTGCCGCATTTCCTGCAGCGGCCTCGCCCCTGTTGGCCTTTCGGCCCTGCGTCTGGTCCTTTGTGCTTCTTCCCTGAAGCCCACGTAGCCTGCCCCTCCTCAACCTTCCTCTTCCGGATGTGCTCCAGGTCAATCTCCCTTTCGTTGGCCCTGGCAATCATGGACTCCATAGTAGGGCAAGCGGAAAAACTGACATGCTCCTGAATATCAGCTCGTAGCATTTCATGATAGCGGGTCCTCCTCATATCCTTATCACCCGCGTACTGGGGCACTAACAACGCCCTCTCCCGAAACTTGGCGCTGATCTCCGCCACAGTCTCCATGGTCTGCCTCATACCAAAAACTCCCTGGCCAGCTGCTGAAGCTCCACAGCTGGTGCAAACTCTGCTCGAAACCTGGTCACGAAGTCTGACCATGACATAGCCTCAATAGTCGAGGCTCCCAATGAGTCATTAACAGACTCCCACCAGTCTCTAGCTCTGTCTCTCAAACACCCTGCTGCAAACCTCACCTTCGCCCCTTGGGGCAGAAGCTAGTCAACTGTGCAGACTCGATGTCTGTAATCCATCGTCTGGTAGCTATGGGGTCCTTCGGCCCATGAAAATCCGGCGCACCACTGCCCCTGAAGTCCTTGAAGGACAGTGTGCGAGATCCTGACTGGCCAGATGTCAGGACACTCCTGAACACCCTGAGGCGATCCTCCATCAACACAACTATCGCTTCCTTGATCGACCAGAAGATGATGGGGGTCGACTCAAGGATACCTCTGGTGATCTCTAACGCTATGAACTCACGTAGCCCCTCATCTACTGGCTCGGAACCTGATCCCAAACCCGATCCCTCTCTTGAGCTGCCAACTGCTGGCCTCAAACGTAGTACCACCATTCTGCAATACATAATAACAACCGTTAATGATACTGGTACCTCTTGAGGGATCACATCTACTACAAGTTCCCTAGCCTTATCTCAGCCTTCCTTAGTTCGGGTACAGATCCTCTGCTTTTAGTAGTACGGGCCCATACTACCTTCCACATCTATCCGTACCTTCTTCAAGGACTGCCTTGACTCCACCAGATCCTTTTTTTACCACTGCTGATCACTGCTATCCTCATCCTAGGCTTACCCTAGGGAAAATCTCTGGCCCTACCCGAACCGGTCCTCAGCTGCTGAAGGCCTCCTTGTAATGCCAATTAGCCATCACCTGGATACCATCACATGTGATGAGGCTCAGATAATCCTTCGAGTAACAGACTCGTCCCAACAACGGTTAGACTCAGACAAGAGCTGTGTAATTGGGCCAAATCCAGCACTCTGAGATTATTCAACCCTGATCACATGTGACATCAGGTATTCACCTAATGGCTAACTCCCATCACTTAGAGCCCCACAAGCACAAAGCAAGCAGCATTCGGATACAGGTAAACTACTCAAGCAAGTCTGTTCTCATAGAGAGAAACTGTACTAGCATACAATGCTAAGCTCATACTATCAGGCATAACCTAAACAGGCTATCCTATTGTTGTCTACTTAACACTACCATGCAATTCACATAAGATGAAGCACATAAATCAGGCACATAAGGCATCACTCCTAGACCCTTAGTCCTATACTAGCATGCTGTTCTACTGAACTGATAAACATTGCATAACATTGTATGGCTACTTTGGGGAATACTTACTTGAGCTCGGCCGGTCGCGCACATCACACAATTCGTTCTTTCTTAAAACTCTTTACTTAATCTTTTAGAAAACTTTTTCTTTTCGAAATCCTTTAATCCCTCGATTTGAGTTCATAAACCCTCAAAGGTGTGTCCGAATCCCTCAAAACCAGGGCTCTGATACCAACTTGTAACGACCCAAATTTCACGCCCAAAAATTTTGTTTTTAAAATCAATACTTTGGAAAACATTTGTAAATAAAACATTGTCTGATCAAGCCATTTCATAACATACATCGTGTCTGAAAACCAAAATATAAAAACAACCCAATATCAGAGTACAAATCCCAGAACAAGTTCGTAAAACGGAAAACAGTGTGTGTGTGTATGTATGATGTGCCGCTACCATGCCAGCTCCTTCCCCTTCGACGAAGAGGTACCTGAAACCAAAACTGAAAGCTATAAGCACGAAGCTTAGTGAGTTCCCACATCGTACCACATAACATACATATATTTTCAGACATATCTGGGTGCCCGACCTACCCCTTCGGTCCTCTCGACTGGATACTGGCTAGCATATCTGGGTGCTGGCCTCCCTTTCGGTCCTCTCGACCGGATGCTGACTAGCATATCTGGGTGCGGGTCTCACCTTCGGTCCTCTAGACCGGATACCGGGGACTATTTCACCCCAACTACCACCACATAACACATATCACATAATCTATCTAGCATGGCTGGGCATGACTACCCCTTCGGCCCTATCGACCGGAAATTTGGGGACTATCTCCCCTACTGTCACTAGCACATAACATCATATCATAGTAGCACGTAAACATATCAGGTAGTAGCAAACCTAGATGAATATCACATAGACAATCATCTAATCATACAACTCCTACTAATGGGCCGACATTGTGGCCGTACACCCACCGCTACTGGAGGGTAACTCACCTCGAAGTAGCTACAGATCTGCGCGAGAACTGTCTATCTGCTGCTGTTGCTCCGGAAATCCTCCGGCTGTAATTCCCACAAAATACTCCATCAAACACTGCTAACTATCCTTAGGGACTACTTTACCCCCGACCAAGTGAAAGTCAAAGTCAACTACCAGTTGACCTTACTCGCCGAGTTGGCTTGCCAACTCGTCGAGTCCCTATCCTTTCATTTTCTCTTACACTCGTCTCTACTCGTCGAGTTAGGCGACGAATCGACGAGTTTTCCTTCTAATGGACATCGGTTGAATCTTCATCTGACTCGCTGAGTTGTATGAACAACTCATCGAGTTCATCTTCATCCGTAAGAAGATTGCCTTGGACTCGCCGAGTCCGCTCATGCACTCGCCGAGTCCAATCTTGACCAATTCCATATAGTCGATTTTAATGAGATCTAGCACACGAAAACCATAGATTTGGCCTCCTAATTTTCAATTTATACGTAAAGTTCCAAACTGTTGGATTAATGTCTAAGTCCATAACTATAATTGGTAAGACTTGACCCGACCCGGCATGGTCCATTTGGGTTGCATGGCATCATGCACTTGGATAGACTAAAATGAGAGAAATAACACTTAAGGTTATTAATATATTATAAGTTCTAATATATTAATAAGATTATTTAATTAGTATTGATCAATAATTAATTTAGAATTAATTATGTGATCAAAAGAAGACTAATTAAATATATGGGTTGATTGTGTAAATCATCCATACTTATATAATGGGCTAATGCTCCATGGATTATCAAGTTGGGCTAAAACCCATTGGATGCTCCATGGTGTATTTGAACCCATGGATCCATGGAAATGGATAGCCATGACAATTAGGGTTTACCCTAATTGTAACACACTATATAATGATCTCTTTCTTGGGAAAATCGGTGACTATGATATGCATGGAGGGGAAGCCGATTCTTGAAGTGTTCTAATTTCTCTCAAAGTTATTCCAAGTGCTTATGGTGTTGTGTGAACCATTTGAGGTGTCACACTTGGGGCACTAGGCACTCAAGCTTCATGAAGACAAGCACCAACAAAAGGTATGTTATTCTAACTTGTGTTATTCAAATTTTTGTATGCTAGAATAGAACAATACCTTGGAAAGTTGATATTTGCATGTATAATAGAGAAAACATAGATCCAAGGTATTTAGGGTTGCATGTACACTTAGGAGTGTTAGATTTCTCAAAACCCAACAGTGGTATCAGAGCCTAGGCTTGTTTTCTTGTTGTACTTGCTTAAACTGCTTAAAAATCGACTTTTGGTGCTGTCTGCCCAGTAGACTCGCCGAGTCCATGAAGGGACTCGACGAGTCCAAGGCAAAATGCATTCAACTCGCCGATTTTGTTCATGCACTCGACGAGTTGGACCCCCAGACAGCATATTTTCGAGTTTTGGTGTTGGAATTGGTCTAGAATCATTACCTTTGACTGTTTTGGGCTTATAAAACTTGTTTTGAATGTGGTAATGATTATGTTAAACCAATTTCAATGCTATAATAAAAGTTTCAAGTTTATATGTGTTCATGTTATTCTTGAAAATTGTTGATTATGGATGATCATGCTTATGAGTTTTGCTAGATCATAGGAATTGTGTGCAAATTGTTTGTTGATATAATTCATCATCTTGTTGAAAATTGTGTGGAGTTCATAACTTGTCCTCAAGTTATGAATTTTCAAGAATTTTATGTTTCCTTGATTTATGAGTTAGTTTAGATTGATAATGAAAAAATTATGTTTTAGTTGTTTTCAATCCATATTAGTCTAAAAGAAGTTCATAAAATATGTTTTTGTAACTTATCTTCAAGTTATGTGAAAAGTCATATTTATGAATCTTAAAAACTCATAAAAGTTTTGTAGGTTACATAAAATGTAAGAGTTTTTTCCATTAAATAGTTTAATGACTTCAGAACTTGTCCTCAAGTTATGGATGTTGAAGATACACTTCTTTAAGGTGTTTTTAAAGAATAAGGGGTTACATTAAAATGAAGAGTCTTCATTTTAATGAACCATTAAACTCATAAGTTATGATTTAAAGAGTCTTGAAATAGTTTCAAAACTTGCCCTCAAGTTTTGGAATTTGAAAAGTTACTCCTCATGTATACTTTAATTCCAAATTGAACATTGAAATTTTAAAAGGTTTAAAATTCAACCCTTATACTATTATTATAATTTTAATTAGATAGATATGTATAAGAGGAAGTCAATCTTACCGTTAGTAGGCCTCAGTCATGAAGCCGGTCTATAAGGGGTGTATAAGGTTACTGCCTATAAAATGGCAGCTTAATGGGTGTCCACTCTCACCCACCGCTTCCTTGACTGGTGGAGGGTCATTAGCCGAACGGGTAGGAATGGACTATAATTCTCCCTTCATTAAAAGTATAATGAAAAATACTAAGTAACTAAACACTTATAAATTCCCAATCTTAGTTACTTAGGAAAATGTGAAAAGGTGCTAACCCATAAAATTACACTTTGTACCTTACCAAGTCGTTAGTGGAGCGTGTGTGGTTAACCGGCACACTAACATGGACTAGTAAGAGTGGCAAAGGGTAACTTGACTTTATTATAGATCGGTGGAGCGTGTGTGGTTAACTGGCACATCGATTAGGTAATATTGTTAAGGGTACCAAGTCAATTTGTATGGTTATTCACACCTTGTTTATGATCCTCGACATCCCAGTCACAAATTTGAGAGGGCACAATCGAGATTTAAACATGCCATTGAAAAGTTCAATGTATCTCAAAAGATCTAGGAGTTTCAAAACCAATAAAACCTAATAATAAAATATTTCGTTTTCATGGTGGAAATTGGTAAATCGTCATTTACCTACCTTCAACTATTTTATAATTTGGATTACGGCATCCCTCTTCCAGTTATAAATAGGTTGTTGGGTCCTAGCCTTAATGTTTCATATTGGGTGTTATATTAAGGACTTTAAATCAACTAACTTGAATTTCTCCCATTATAGATGTCTAGTTTAGACAGCTATGGTCTTCCCAAATCTTTAGGAACAAGCTTTCTAATGAAGATGATATCCCAAATGGCAATCAAGGTGAAAGATCAATACCATTGTTGGGCATTTTTGGGACTAGAAATCATACTTCACTTCATCCACCTCCTCCAATAAATCTCCCTATCCCACAAGTTTTAAGACTTGATAAGTTCTAAGTCACTCAATCCCTATTGGCAAGCAAAGTCTATATGTGATTAGATCTTGGGGATTAAGCCACATATTGACAAGTCGGGAGAGTCGGGTGTCGAAGTCTCGAGGTAGCTGGCTGCTAACTTGGTTCTTCAGTCACTCCCTGATGACAGGTCGCGACAAGACCCTTAATGATCTTACCTATTTGCTTGATGATGCTAAATCAGCAATGATTTGGAGCATTAGTAAAGCAAATTGGATTGGAAGATCTACTTTCCAAACCTATTTGGACATTAAAAATGGTGACAATGGAGGTCCAGGAAAAACCTTCTCTTCCCAATGGAAAGGGATCGGCCATAATCAACTCGGTTGACCAAATGGTAAAGAGAAAGGTTAAGTCTGTGATAGTCCCATGTACCGTTTCCAAAGAGTCCATAAGATTCTGTTGCCAAAGGAAAGACATTGGTTGCGAAGCTGCTAAATTTACCTGAAACATCTTAAGGATGGTAAAGTCAATAGGTTTGACTCTACTTCAGGTAAAGTCCATAATCTAACTCTATTAAGTTTTTATTCTGAGATTCTTATTGCATAATATGACAAGGTCACATGTTGATGTTTTAAGAATCAAAGAAAAAGTGAAGAAACTTAAAGGAAGTATATGTTGATTCTAATCGCGAAGATGGAGTTCGATCGCATGGTTCGGTGATCAGAATTTTGAGTTGTTACTTAAGAGTTATGATATATTGCTTAGGAATAGATAACAACAAGTTTTCCATATGGATTGTAAGGATAAATTTTTCCGCAAAGTTTTAAATAAAAGAAAAATGGTTTTGATTTTATTTATTTTAAGTATCCTTACAATGGCATTTGTGAAAAATTGTTGATTATATGTTTCCATTGATAAGCAATATGGGTAAATGGATTTGATTCTTTCATTAGTGGAAGTGTCATAATTTACCAAATAAGGAAAGTTTCTCATCACCCAAGTTTCAGATGGATAGAAAATTGGAATCATGCAACTTGTATTGTATGATCATGAGAATTTTTTTATATATTTGGCAAATTAAGTCTAATTCCTTGTTCACATGTATATGTGAATCAAGTGAAGGAAAAAGGGATCGGATACACTTGGGTGTGCGCTAATCAGGTCCACCACAAAGTTGATAAGATTATTCATTATGATTTACTAAAGTTTAGTAAATATGGTTATACTTACAAGTTTAAGTATAGTTCTGGATCATTGGAGAAGTTTCAATGATAGACATAATGAGTAAGAAGAATCAAATAAGGCAGAAAGATAAAAGTTTCCCTAATCTGAAGAGATGGGAGAGTACTTGAGTATCTTGTTTTATGATTATCTCAGTGATTATGAAACCATGTCACAATTGATCCTCTAAGGACACCTTAGTTCATTTTGTTTGGCTAAGGAGAGGAATCGTGAATTGTTGAAATGGTTAGATCAAAATATAAATTATACTTCGTTCCAAAAACACTTGTTAAATGTAGAGTAAAATGTGTTCTTACTCTTGTACATTTGAAATTGGTAAGTTGTGATGTTTTGGATAAAACAAAGACCAACTAAGACCAATTGTGAGAAGTGTTTAACTTGATAAGAATCTGCACTAACTCTTGAATATTCGTTTTTGTCAAGGAATGGTTCTTGACAAAGAGAATCTTATATGTCAAGAGGTCAGTGGGAGTCTTAAAAGGATCTTAAGATAGATTTAAGAACTAATCAAGAGATTTGTTAATCACTAGAGCACGACTTGAGGTTTGTAACCTATCGTGTTGACATATTCTGTGCCCATTCCAGTTAAAGTTGGTTTTGCATTGGAATTCTGAGAGTTCTCAACTGGTTGCATAACAACTTGGAAGCAATGACAGGCCCTTGTGCTACCAGGTGGCAAGAAATTAAGACTGCACAAGTTCAGTCCATATGAATTTGGATTTGTCATTAACCTTGTCGTGTGATTATGGTTATGTCAAACTCACATGGATAGGAACACATACACATCAAAATCTAAGTGTCATAAGGTTTCTCTCCGATTCATGAAAATGATAGTGAGGAAACTCTTTCACTAAGTAGATTTAAGTGGATAGCAAGTGTGAAGTTTGCATTCTCATGTCGTTAGTGGAGCGTGTGTGGTTAACCGGCACACTAACTAATGAGAATGGCAAAGGTTTAGACTCACATGTGAGCTATCTAAGGAAAGGTTTAGACTCCAGGTGTATGATTTGATAAAGTCTTATCAAGGCAATCTAGTATCAGAAATCTGACTGATTTCCAGGTACATGTCAAAGCTAGTGGGAGCATAAAGTGTTATGCTAGTTAGATAATAATCATTATGCTAGTGGGAGCATGATGATTATGTTGCAAGTTCGCAATGTTAATTATAGAAAACAAAAGTTTCAACTCGCTTTGAAAAAGTTGTTTTACTATAATTAAGGGAGAGAAATTTATACTTCATTCCAATTCTACAAGCTTAGATTGAGATTTTAATCAACTTTAGTCAAGAATATATATGAATGTTACGTTGGAATGGTTCAATATAAGGAATTTCTATATATGTTGCTTTCTCAGAATTCGATTATGATTACGACATCCCTCTTCATAGTTCGAATTATGAGAACATGGCAAATAAAAAATTTATTGCATGAATCGTATCCCATATGCTTCAGATATAGGATCGATTGCATGTGTTATAATATCCATCCATTCTAAATTTTCCTAATGCTTAGGGCGTTAAGAAGGGAAAAGGGATTAGAACTGGATATGACTAAGATGATTAAGCAATTGTCGAGAACAATTTGGGGTTTTCCAAAGTTTGGTTACTCATGGACAATTGGAAGTATAGAGTAAGGATCGTATTGACATATTTTGGAAAGAAGTAACTCTTGTTCAAAAGTGATGGTCAAGATGGGAATATGGAATTGTTTCCATAGGTGGAAGTTATTCTTTGAATCTGTGTAAGATTAAAGAACTTAATGCAAAGAAGGATGTTCAAAGGAATGTACTTTGAATTTGAGACTTCATCTCCATGGAATTGCTTTCCATTGGAATACTTTGTAATGTTTGTTGCCAAGTCTTTGTGACTTGTGTGAATATCATTACAAGAGGATCATTGCATAGATTACGGTAAATGACAAGAACTTGGTATTCTTACATTTACAATAAGGATTGGGATTGTGAAATGAGAATCATTGAAGTCATGTTCAATTGATATACATTGACCATATGTAAACATAGTGTGCATACTGGGAGTATGTCATAGCTATTGTTTAGAGAAACATAGTATGCATGCTTGAAGCATGGCATCACTACTGATTCAATTCAAGTATTAAGTTGATTAATCAAAACATGAATAATGAGTGATCAATATGGTGCTTAGATAAAAGGTGTTTTATTTACGCTCAAAGTGTTGAGGCCATATAGGACTAGTATTATTTTGTGTTTCACTTTGCATGTTTTGACTTCCAGAATAACTAGGTCATTCTCCTGAATGACCAAGTTATTCAAACCATCCACAGTCGGTCATATGTTGGAAGTAGATATGAATCAAGACTGTCGTGAATTTGGCTTGTATGATTTGTCGAAAGTGCTTTAGACAATGCAATGGTTGCTACAACATTCATGAGTACTCATAAGGGCTGAGTATTGGATTCAACCCACGCTCATTTGGATTCACTTCATGGATTTTATCACGAGTGAATCATGAGACGATAATATCTTATATTCTTCAAACCTAGAGATATGAGTTGTTGCCTATGAGTTGGTTATACATTGATTGTACGAAAACGCATTGGTAACTCGATGCTATAAAACGTGCCTTTGTGTATGATTCAACAAGTAGTCAGTACAAGCATATGAGTCGAATTTTAACCATTCCTTTTACCCTCAAAGGGATAAAAGCGATATCTGTGGGCCCCTAGATGATTTAGTGATGACAAATGGAAGTGCTCGGCCGGGCCAGGACTGATTTGATTTGTTAAATTAGTCAGTCGTCATAAATCGGAAATCGGGAAACAACAAATGGATAGAGAGAATGATTATAATCCATGTCTCAGTCCATATCATATCTAGAATGGAGGAATATATGATCCCTTATCTAATGGACAAGTCATTGACAAAGGTCAGAGTTCATCTACAAAGTCAGAGTTCGACAGAAGCTTTTGAGAGCTACGATTGCCAGTCAGTTCTTGAAGTCATACGCAATAATAGTTTTAGGCTTATCCAAGTGAGAGACTGTTGGATTAATGTCTAAGTCCATAACTATAATTGGTAAGACTTGACCCGACCCGTCATGGTCCATTTGGGTTGCATGGCATCATGCACTTGAATAGACTAAAATGAGAGAAATAACACTTAAGGTTTATTAATATATTATAAGTTCTAATATATTAATAAGATTATTTAATTAGTATTGATCAATAATTAATTTAGAATTAATTATGTGATGAAAAGAAGACTAATTAAATATATGGGTTGATTGTGTGAATCATCCATACTTATATAATGGGCTAATGCTCCATGGATTATCAAGTTGGGCTAAAACCCATTGGATGCTCCATGGATGCTTCATGGTGTATTTGAACCCATGGATCCATGGAAATGGATAACCATGACAATTAGGGTTTACCCTAATTGTAACACACTATATAATGATCTCTTTCTTGGGAAAATCGGTGACTATGATATGCATGGAGGGCAAGCCGATTCTTGAAGTGTTCTAATTTCTCTCAAAGTTATTCCAAGTGCTTATGGTGTTGTGTGAACCATTTGAGGTGTCACACTTGGGGCACTAGACACTCAAGCTTCATGAAGACAAGCACTAACAAAATGTATGTTATTCTAACTTGTGTTATTCAAAGTTTTGTATGCTAGAATAGAACAATACCTTGGAAAGTTGATATTTGCATGTATAATAGAGAAAACATAGATCGAAGGTATTTAGGGTTGCAAGTACACTTAGGAGTGTTAGATTGCTCAAAACCCAACACAAACTTGATGCACATGCATGGGGTTTTTAGCTCAAAAATCCATATAAAGTGTCCTACAATGTGCATGGGGCTCTCATGGCCCTAAAGTTGGCACCTTTATGCCATGAGACCCCTCTTAAGGTCCAGATCTGAAGTCAAAACCCACTCAACACTTCCAAATCCGAAATATGACTTAGAAATCCAAAGAGATCCCGAGATAAAGATGAATAAACACATGGATGAGTCAAGACAGGGGCATTATACCTTGAACCTGGTGAAAATGAAGTAAAATCCCTGGATCTACTGGTCCCAATTCAAGTTCCAAGCTCCTTCCTTCCTTCCAAGCCTAACAACCACACAAGAACACCAAAAATGGCCTCAACAAAGCACAAACGGCTAGGGTTTCAATGAGAAGTGTTTTGGGGAGCATATGACAATATAGCCGTCATAACATTGCTTAAATAGGGTGCAAACCCGCGGATTAGGGTTTTTTTCCGAACAGTACCTACTCGCCGAGTCCATCACTTAAGTCCCTCGTCTTATCCCGCTTCTACTCGGCGAGTTGGTCCTTCAACTCGCCGAGTCCAAGGCCAAAAATGCAAATATTTAAAGAGTTAATTACAAAGAATACGTACCAAGAACCAGGTGCTACAGTTGTTGCCTTTCTCACCTTGCCATGGTAGTTGTAGTAAAGCAACTTCCTTATCTGATTTCATTCCAGCTTTGGGACATTTTCTTCTAATTTCCAAACCATAATATCTTCTTCGTCTTAAACCCATTTTCTATGATCTTTACACCCGCGCGGAGTTAGGGATGAGTTCTACAACTACATTAAGTTACCTCTCACTAACTTAATATAGGTATTCATCTATTAAGTCAGAAACATGGCCTAAAAAGCATAAAAAATCCCATTTTACCCTTTTATCCAAAATGCATATTCTCATGCATTTATTCTCTTAAAGTCACTTATCTAATCCTATCTAAGTAGCTTAAACTTATCTTGGTCAATTTCATTAAGGCACAACTTCACAAACTTATAAAATTCTCATAAATAACCATTTTTTGTTTTGGTCCATATTTAACTAAGTGTGAAATCTCACTAAATTATGGGTTCTTAGACATACCTAATTTGGTTATACAGTAAAACCACTTTTTTGTAGTGAAAAATTCTAATACTCTATAGTTCGTAAAATATTATAGGTGTAATAATATAACATTATATGTCTAGAATATTACAATATAAAATCACAATATTACATATATTATATTTTTTTATAAACACTAGAATATTATAATATTTAACTAAAAAAAGATGTCTCTTGGTCTCACAAAAGTAGGCACGCCTCACATGAACCTAACAATATATATATATATATATATATATATATATATATATATATATATATATATATATATATATATATATATATATATATATATGTAGAGAGAGAGAGAGAGAGAAAGAAAGAAAGAAAGAAAAAAAGAAAGATAGATAGATAGATCGAGGAAGAGAGATCTAGGATCGTTTAAGACTCGTGAAAACCCATGAACTTTTTTGTGATATTCTTTTCAAAAATAAGTTTTGGGGTCTTTAGTCCTTGTGTGTTAAGCATTTAAAAAAATAAAAATATATGCATATTTAAAAAATGTGTATATAAGAATATGTTGACGTGTATATGTGCAAATCGGAAATTTGTATACATGCACATTTAAAAAAAGACGCTTTGATGAAGAAAAAAAATCAGCAAATTAAGCTCTTAATGAATGTTTTAATGATTGGTAAATAAATTTGAAAAAAAATTGGGAATTTAGTTTCGGAAAAAGTTCTTTGGTTTTTACAAATTAGTTCTCAACGGATCCTAACCTTTTTTATATATATATATATATATATATATATATATATATATATATATATATATATATATATATATATATATATATATATATATATATATATATATATATATATATATCAAGTGTAATTACATGTACATAACGACCCATTATATATAGGAAAAAGGTTAGGTACCAAAATGACAGGAAATGTGAAACTAAAGACCACTCGAGATTCCTAAGAACCAACCTGAAGGACTACACTACCAGTACGGGAGAGAACGTTAGGAACTTCGGAATGGCGCTCACGCCAGTAATGATCTTGCCATAGAAGTACACTATGTTCTAAGTACTGAAAAGCTCTACCATTCTGAGAGCTTAGGACCATATGAGGATTCCCATGGAGACTTGGTCCAACCCTTTTCAGGCCGCTACTACCTTCGGATACCCCGCAAGACTCACACTCGATCAATCCACTTCTTAGACTTGATATGTGATCTCCCAACATCACTCTTCGTACCTCACTCATCTTGATAGGAACCATTGAGAACCTTGACTTCATAGATACACCAGTCGGAACCCACTAGCTACACTAGACGGAATCCGCATCCCGTACGTGAGGGTCTGTCGGAATGACAAACACAAACTAGAGTTCACTTGGGAATGCGAGGACAACCGTGTATGAAGTATTCTCTTACCTCTACTTGGCCATTCATATCTACTTCCTTGCCTAGACCTGAATTTCGGGACGAAATTCCCTCTAACGGGGGGATGATGTCACAACCCAAGTTGTTCCGTTACATTTCCCCGTTACCGTTAACGGAATATTCCAGTTTATAAAGTTCCGTTAATTGAGGTCGTCAAATTTAATAAACATTCCATTTGTTTACATTTAATATGCCGTTAAGTCGTGATAAAAAGAAATAAAAACACATAACACCCATTTCCATTTATTTGGAAAATGTTAAGTTTTATTGTTACGACCCCTAAATCGGGTGCGACCAAAAGCCCCATTTAACGGCAGTATTGGGTAGAATTCCACTAAGCTCCAACTCCCACCCATATATAAAGGGGAGTAAACTCCATTTGGAGCTTTTCCACCCTCTCTCTCTATACTCTCTCACTAGACTCGTTTTCGCCCCGAATCCGCAACCAAACGCTTCCAAATTGTAATTCCGCTTACCCTAGCCTATTCTAAACATATTGACTCGTGTTTATAGCTTAGAAATCAAACCTAGAAGCTGTTGAAAAGGAGTTTATGGCCTAAGCTCCTCCTTAGGCCGTAAACACCTAAAATGAGGCCAAAATGTCCCTAAAGGCTTAGAAATAAATTAAGGGATTTGCCTAGGAGTGTTTAAACATTAAATCACATGATTTTAGGGGGTAAAAGAGAGTTTACAGCCCAGGCATATGCCAAGGCCGTAAACACCTCTTAAACATGTCATTAAGCCCCAAAAACACTCCCAAACCACCCATAGGCTTAAGACATAAAATAAGGACATACCATTTATGGTTTGGAACATTTAAACTCAAGGATTTAAGGGATTAAAAGGAGTTTACGGCCCAGACACATGTCAAGGCCGTAAACACCCCAAAACACACCCAAATGATAATTTTAATCCCCCAAAATAGCATCACACTTCATTATAAATTACTAGCAAGGTATTAGGGGCTTTAAACTTCACAAAACTCTAAGGATGAGAGTTTACGGCCGTAAACTCCCTTAGGAGTTTTCCCTAGGCCGTAAACTCCAATATAATGCCCTTAGAAGCCTTAAACCCACTCATGCCTTTTTGGAAAAGTACTTAGAATAATCCCATGAACAAGCTAGAAGCCTTAAACACCCTAGAACCCTTCACCATGAGTTTACGGCCGTAAACTCATGGTGAGTAGTCCCTGGGCCGTAAACTATGTAATAAGGGTTTACACTTGGAGAGTAAACTCCATTCCTTAGCCGTACGCACCTTTAGACGCTACCCGGGACACCCAAACACTTATCCAAAGTGTTTTCCGCTCCTGTGAGTGCGTATATTTGTTTAATTAGTATTAAATATACTAATTGTATGTGAACATATGTTATCATATGTTAAATAGGTCATTGTGTGTGTTCAAGTCCTTGCGTGACACCGAACGCCCAAACGGCACCTTCGTCGGACCTACTTACACCAGGTGAGTTCATACCCCTGAATGAACCTTTTAAATGTTTTTACATGTTTTATAGGGGGGGAATACAAGTTAAACATGCCAGTTATCATATCAATCACATGTGATTGATAACCCGCATGCACAATATTTTACCACTGTACACTGTTTAACCGAGTAGGACACTATATTGGTTTTCAAAAAGGTTTTCATTCGTTTCAAAACTCTTACTTACACTATTTTATCTAAATTCATTTTAAACTGGTTTATGAAAGATTTCCAAAGGTTTTCAAACTTATTTTACAAAAGAATACAAATTGTGATTTTCCCGAGTATAAAGGTTTTTCATCAAAGTTCACTTTCACGGCGTATACTTTTACTTGTTAAATACTGCTGCTTCGCTTATACTTATTTTATACTCCTACTCTGTAACGCTTTCACTTATACTTGAAGTCACTTATACCTGATGGACGCTTATACTTATTCACACTCTTACTTAGTGATACGATTCTACTTCGCTTATACTTGATATCGACTCTACTTCACTTATACTCGATACGCTCATACTTCACTTATTGTTGTCTCTACTTCGTGATACGCTTATACTTGTTCGACACTCTTACTTCACTTGCGATCACTCCTACTTCACTTGTTAGACACTCCTACTTCACAAAGATCACTCCTACTTGATACACACTCAGTCGTAGTTAGATGTATGTCTGTGCTTGTATAGATGCATATAAATAATGATTGAAGGACTTAGGAAGGCTTGTCCGCCCTATTTCCTTTTCTTCGTTGAGATGTGGTCTGGTGGGATCGGATGTCCATCCGAAGGTCGTTTGATTCATTACTTATATATTATGTACACAAGCATAGACATACGGGTTTACTTCAGTCAATTCAGTTAAGAGTCTCTACCTCTAGTTCAACACTTACATTAGAAACCCACTAGTTGGAAGTCTCTACCCACTATTTGGGATGCATCTTCAGGACACGGCCTTCTCCGTCGTCTAGTTGGTAACCAGAGTCTCCTGTAGGGAGAGCGGACATTGTGTGTATAGATCTATACGGGATTGACACCCCCGCACCCAGACTGCTAGCTACAGTCCCGGTCTACCAAGCCAACGGGTGACAAATGTCACATTTTAGACGCTTGTAGGGCGTCTGGTACTCTAGTCAGTATGGTTACGAGTATCCCGGGTTACCTTATAATTCTTTGGCCTTAAGGTAACGGTATTTCGCCAGCAATCTACACTGTATGCTGGTAATTTATTTTCAGATTCACACTGTTTTGACCTTACAAGACGTATATTTCATTTGATACTGTCTGGGGTCTGTTTTCTCTGTTTTGACCTTACAAGACGTATCTTTCATTTGATACTGTCTGGGGTCTGTTTTCTCTATTTTGACCTTACAAGACGTATCTTTCATTTGATACTGTCTGGGGTCTGTTTTTCACTGTTATGGACCTTACCAGCTGTACCTTTCCTTTGGTACCTTCTGGGGTCTAAGTCTCTATTTGTTAGACTGAACCAGGCGTGTCGTTTGTTCGATACTCTTCTGCAGTCTATGATTCCTTGCCTTAGTCAGCAGTCCTTACTGCTGAGGCATATGTTATTCCCTGATGTCGTTTGCTTTCCTCAATAATCAAATTCAGTATTTTGATAATGATAGCAATTTAGGGAAAACTACTTTTTACCACATAACACTGACCAGCCTTGGTAGAAGGCTGCTTTATTAAAGAAAATATAGGATTTTCTGGAAAGAACTCTAATGCACTGTAAACACTTAAACTACTACTTTATAAAGTTATTTGACTAAATGACACTAAATACTTATGAACTCACCAACATTTATAAAAATGTTGATACTCTCTTTTCAAATAACTTGTATTCTCAGGTTAGCATTAGATAGGTACATCTCGGAGCTGTTGATGAAGATAGCTTAGTATTATGTTGTATCTATTCTATTACTTGTATTACTTTGAATCGATGTATTAATGTAACCATGTAAAATTATTACTATTAATGCAATGTCTTGTTGTACTTTGATTACTATAATGCATGTTTTGTGATACTTGACATGACGTCATCCATCCCAGAACGTTTCCGCCGTTCCGGTTTTGGGGTGTGACAATTTTGAACAATTCTTTCGAGGTTCCTATAAGGTTCATATCATCTACATAGACTATGATAATCATGTATCCTGAATTGGATTTCTTTATGAACACACATGGACATATCTCATTGTTCATATATCCCATTATGATAAAGTACTCACTTAGAAGGTTATACCAAATATGTCCGAATTTTTTGATCTATAAAGTGTTTGTCTTAGTTTTATAGAGAATGTGTGTAGTGGTATAGAACTACTTTATTAAGGCAATTTAAGTCTATCAGGGACTCTTATATGTATCTCTTTTCCAAGATCCCCATAAAGATAGGCGCTGACCACATCCATGAGCTGTATATTCAGTTTTTTGGAAACTACTAAATCGATTAAGTAGCGGAACGTTATACCTTCCATTACAGGAGAATATGTATCCTTGTAATCGATTTCAGGGCATGACATAAACTTTTCTCCATGAGGCAAGCTTTGTATCTTACAATCTCATTATTTCATTCTGCTTCCTTACAGAAACTCATTTATTACCAATGGGTTTAACATTGGGTAATATTAGAGCAATATGTCCAAAGACTCTTTTTTCTGCTAAGGAATCCATTTGATCATGAATTTCTTGTTTTCATTGAGGCCAGTCCATTCTATGTTGCCATTGAACAATAGTACATTGCTCCATGTCATCATTGCTCATATTATTAGTAGACAATATACATATGAACATGTCATCAATGATAGTGTTATTTCATTTCAAAATATCATATAATCTAGCATACTTGAAACATATTTTAAGATTATTGGGATGATGATAAATTGGTGTTTCATTAAAAACCAATGTTTTGAAAACCGGACCGGACATCGAACCGGCCGCCATACCAGGTCGATGGGTCAACCGGTTCAACCGGTCGGACTAGTCCAAAAAATCGGATGAACCGGATGGCATCATTATTACATCATTATAGTATTTAAAATTTTAAAATATTTAAAAAAAATGCAAAAATAAACTTTAAACTAAAAATATCAATAAACATTAGTTTTCAACATTAAATCAAAGTACCAAACATACAAAATACCATGAAATTAATTCACCATATCTTGATTCTAGTCTTAAAAAAACAAAGTTCACAACATAAACATCAAAATACCATGAAATGTATCAAAATGCAAGCTTCCATCACAATTTAATATTCATCTAAAGGAATTCATGTCAATTTCTTCTAACACAACTCCATCATCCTCTTCTTCGTCATGTTCAGTACCAAATACAAATTCAATTTTAGCAAAACTTAAACTCAAATAGGAGAATAACAAAATATTGATAGAATAACATAAAATACTAACCTTGAGAAACTTGGGATACAAACATCGTTGATTCTTTGTAGTTTGGTGGTTCTTCTTCGACCATATTTTCCAATTATTATAACTTAGTTCACCTTTTGGTATTACATCAACCACCCAAAACTCGATTTTTTCAATACTTTCATAATCGATCAGATCATAAGACTTTTTGTAATCCTTGAGCCTAGAGAAAAATATTAATATACTTCTACACATAAATAAAGAAAATGAAAAAAAGTTTGAAAGTATACATTACCTATTTTGTAGACGCAAATTATAATGAACATAAACAAGATCATTAAGCCTTTGATGCTCCAATTGATTCATTCTTTTAGTGTTGATTCTCTCAAAGACACTCTAATTCCTTTCATACCCGGAAGAAGAAGCTGTTTGGCGTAAAATTCAAATTGCAAATTTTTGCAATTCCGGAGCATCTCCACCATGTAATTTCCACCATTCATCTAATGGATAATAACAAAATATTATAATAATATTTTCACTATAATTCACAATTAACAAAAAATTGAAAAAAAAGGTTACCTGGACGAGTAGTATTGCGAGAAGCGAAAGCAAGTTTTCTACCAGAACTACCTTCATGCTCACGAAACAACTTTAGTTGGTCCATGAGAGATAGACCATCCACAGTACCAGCACTGCTATAACGCCCAATCATATCTATTACCCCCCCCCAACCACCTCTGGTTTCTTAGAAAAATTTTCTTGATCATATTGAAAGACTGGATTCAACCAATAAGCAACAACATGAAGACTCTTACGCAAAATTCTATCCCACCGATTTTTAATGATGTTAGTATACGAGGTGTACAACTCTCTGTTGTTGCGAAAAAGTTTCTTAATTCCTTTTTTTGCCCTATACATCCCTTCTTATACATAACCTAAAAAAAGAAAAGAGAACATCAATTAAAATAATAAAAATGATAAGATATTTGTAAACATCATTAAAGAATATAAAAAAATATACCTAAAGCCGACTTCTCATCCGAATCATGAACCCGTAAAAGTATCAACATTGGAGTCATCACCTTTACTATGATAGCACAATTATTCAAAAAGCTTTCATTTAATATGATAAGCTTAACTTCTTTTGCTTTTTCTACTCTAATCACTTTTTTTATTATCTGGGGAGGTGACCATAACTTGCAAATCATGTTTGTGATCACACAAACTCTTCAATGCAATAAATGCAGTACTAAAATGAGTGGCACCTGGACGAATAATCTATGTCCAACCTGGTATTTTTCTTAACCAATTTAATGGACATTTGTGGTTATAAACAAAAACTATAACCCTCAATGCAAGTGTAACCAAATCAGCGACTTCATGCATCTCTGACATGTCATTCATAATCAAGTTCATACAATAAGCTGCACAAGGAGACCAAACAATGGACGAATATTTCTCACATAAAAATCTTCCTGTAGCCTTATAGTTTGCAACATTATCAGTGACTAAATGAACAACATTCTGACGACCAACAATCTCAACAATCTCACTAAACAAGTTGCATAATGTTTGGGCATTACTCTCAATATCCGATGCATCAACTAATTTGATGAATGATATCCCTTTTGCACAATACACCATAAAATTGATAAGGGGTCTTTGTCTTGTATCCCGCCACCCATCACTCATAATTGTAAAACCATTTTCTGCCCAGTAACGTTTATAAGAATCAACTATAAGTTGTACAGACTATTTCACATCTTTCAACAACGTGACACGCATAGCATGATATACACGTCCCGTGTATCCATGACCCATACTAGCGACTTTGCTCATTGCTATTTGGAAAATGGGAGAATTCATGGCATTCATAGGTATACAAGAGTCACAAAACCACATAGCTATTAGTCTGTGTATCCTAGCTGATAGCTTAGCTTGTAAGGCCCCTATCTCTGTGTAGTATTGGCCTAATTGTTGTACATGTATGTGTATATATATCTATTGCAAATCAATAGAAAGGAACGGGAGTATTCTCTCTTTTATGGTATCAGAGCGTTTTCTAAATCAAAATCCCTGATTTCTCTCTTTTTCCCGCTTCTCTATCTATCCTCCTCTCGTTCCTCCTGTGTGGCTAGCCCTAGGTCCATATCCTTCTCCTTCTTCCACCATGGTTATTGAGAAAGGCACCACTGAAGAGCCCTTTGGCATTTCTAACATTCGCACATACGTAACACTTAATCTCGATCTAGAAGAACTCAACTACGATGCATGATGCGAGTTGTTTGAAGCTTGTTGTATTAGTTTTGATGTTCAACCCCCTCTCAACCCTATGTGCAGTGGAAGAGACTTGATTCTCTTGTCAAGTTGTGGTTGTATGGTACAATCAAAACATCCCTCTTTCATATGGTTCTCATTAAAGGTGTCTCTGCACACGATATTTGACTTAGTCTAGAAAATCTCTTCCGCGACAACAAGGATGCCCGTGCAATTCAACTGGATCAAGAACTCCGGTCCATTGAAATTGGTGATTTGTCGGTCGCTAAATACTTTAAGAAGATCAAAGTTATCTCTGATCTCCTCGCTAATATCGAGCAACCTGTTCCAGAAAAGAACTTGGTGACTTATATGTTGAACGGACTTGGGGACAAGTTTGATCAAGTCGCGAGCATCATTCATCACCAATACCCGTTGTCATCATTTCTTCAAGCCTGATCAATTCTTCTATTGGAAGAAAACCGCCTTACTCACTCCTGCACTGTACATGGCACTCACCGGGATAACGCTTCTGCCCTGACAGCTCTCTACACCGGACCTTTAGATCAGTCGCGCCATGCTAATGCCTCAAAAAATTACAACCGAAATAATTCCCAACGTGGCAGCAGTGACCGGAACGATCGCCGTGGTGGTGCCGGTGATCGGAATGACCGCCGTGGAGGCACCCAAAATGATCGTCGTGGAAATGGGGTGGGGGGGGGGGGGGAGCACCGTCAAGTTTTTGGTCCTAGGCAGCATCCAAATTTGTCACCTGTGTGGTATCCTTGGGCTCCATCTCCACCTTGGGCTGCTAATATTTCTATGCCTTGGAATCAATCGGCCCATCAGGCATGGCCCAGGTCACCACCACAACAACAGTGGACTACGAGCCCACCTCTTCCCCTAGTAAATTGGACTACCAAAAGGAAAAACAGTGGGCCTCCTCGCCCATCTACCCAGCTACCTGCTGCTGCCTTTCATTCCTCTTGGCCTATGTCAGAAAATGTTGACCAACCCACATCTCTTCCCGAGGCATTCCAAACCATGAACCTCCAAGACCCGATGACCTCCTGGTGGTTTATGGAAACGGGCACGACAAACCACCTATCTGATGGGTTTTGAGCATTCTAACACTTCCTAAGTGTACATGCAACCCTAAGAACATTGGATCTATGTTTGTCTAATTATCATGCAAAGTTGAATTCCAAGGTTATATTCCTATCTAGCATACATGGGGAACATTTTTATATTGAATGAAAGATAGATTAACATACCTTGTTGTTGATTATGATCCTTGAAACCTTGTGAGCCTAGCACCCTAAGTGTGATGCCTCAAATGCTTCACACAATACCAAATGCAAAGGAGTAAACTTTGAGAGAATCTTACACTTGCAAAATCAGCTCTAGCCCTCTTGTTTCTTAGTGTAACTGATTTTTGGGGAGAACACCTTTGTTTATATAGTGTGTTGCATTAGGTAAACCCTAATGTAACATGACTCTTCATTTCATGATCCATGGGTTAACTCCATGGAGCATCCTATGGGTGGAACCCAACTTGATAATCCATGGAGCCTCTTAGCCCACTATATAAGATATGGAAGATTTACATAATCTACCCATATATTTAATTAGTGATCTTTTGATCACTTAATTAAGTCTAAATTAATTCTTGATCAAACTAATTAAATAATATTATTAATATATTAGAACTTATAATATATTAATAAACCATAAGTGTTATTTCTCTCATTTTAGTTTATCCAATTGCATGGTGCCATGCAACCCAAATGGACCATGCCGGGTCAGGTCAAGTACATACCAGAAATAGTTATGTACTTAGACACCTTATCCAACAGTCTCCCACTTGGATAAGTCTAATAACTATAACTGCAATACTTCAGGAACTGATTGGCAATTGTAGCTCTTTCAAGGTCTCTCGGAACTGAGAAGATGTTGATACACCATTTAAGATAAGTGATCATATAATCCTCTGTTCTAGATATCAGCCGGAAAAATACATGGAACAATGTCTTACTTATTGTCCAGCTGTTTGTTTCCCGATTTCCAACATGTTTGACAAAGAACTTAATTGAACACATCAACTTAGTTCTGATCGGGCCCGATACAAGTCAAAACAAAATCATTGAGGGGGCCAGATATCAGCTTCTAATCCAAGAAGGAACAGAAAAACTTCGTCTCATATGTTTGTTCTACTACTCATTAAATTATACACAAGAGCACGTTTTATAACATCGAGTTAACAATGCGTTTTCGTACAATCAATGCATAACCAACTCATAAGTAACAAATCATATCTCTAGGTTTGAAGACTTATATGATATTACCGTCTCACGATCACTCGAGATAAATTCCATGAAGTGATTCCAGTAGGCGTGGGTTGAGTCCAATGCTCAGAACTTATGAGCACTCATGAGTGTTGTAACCATGTCCAACAACTTAGACCTCTGCAACCAATCATGACAGTCTTGATTCATACCTACTTCCGACATATGACCGGCTGTGGAGGTTCGAATAGTATGATATACCAACCATAATTATTCTGGAAGTCAAAACATGCAAAAGAAATATAGTAAACAATCAACAATAGATAGCAACACTTTACTCATAAATAAAACACCTTTTATTCATCATCTAATGTCAATTACACTTTACAAATTTCAAGTTTATCTAACTACTAAATCTAATATCATCCTTCAGCCCTATGCTCCGAGCATGCTGGAGATGTTTAACCTGAGTCAGTCCCTTCGTGAGGGGATCTGCTGGATTCTCATCCAATGATACCCTCTTCGCCACTAGGAGTCCTTCTTCGATTCGATGTCTGATGAAATGGTATTTTCTATTGATATGTATGGATCTCCCGTGATCCCTTGGTTCCTTGGCTAAGGCAACTACACTTTCACTATCATAGAAAAATTCCATTGGATCCTTAATAGCTAGTACAACTCCAAGGTATCCAATGAAGTTCTTCAGCCATATTGCCTCCTTTGCTACCTCGCTAGCTGCTATATACTCTGGTTCGCAAGTTGAATCAGCCACTGTCTCTTGCTTGGAACTCTTCCAAGAAATTGCTCCTCTGTTTAAGGTAAAGACCCAGCCTGACTGAGAGCAGAAATTATCCCTTTCAGTCTGGAAGCTAGCATCACTATACCCTACCACTCTCAAGTCATCACTCCCACCGAGGGTAAGGACCCAGTCCTTAGTCCTCCGTAGGTACTTGAGGATATTCTTTACCGCAGTCCAGTGTGCGTTGCCAGGGTTCCCCTGATACCTGCTAACCATGCTCAAGGCAAAGGCTACATCAGGTCGAGTACACGTCATAGCGTACATGATCAATCCTACAACCGAAGCATAAGGTATTTGACTCATTTATGCTATCTCAGCCTTAGTACTAGGGATTTGTGTCTTACTCAATCTGGCGTTACTCTGGATGGGTAACTCTCCTTTCTTGGAGTCCTGCATGCCGAATCTATTCAGCACCTTATCCAAGTAGGTACTCTGACTAAGTCCAATTAGTCTTTTACTCCGGTCTCTTAAGATCCTTATCCCTAGAATATAGGCAGCTTCTCCTAGGTCCTTTATAGAGAAACACTTCCCAAGCCAGGACTTAACTTCCTGCAGAGTTGGGATGTCATTTCCTATGAGTATTATGCCATCCACATACAATACCAAAAAGCTAACTATACTCCCACTAGCCTTGAGATATACACAAGATTCATCTTCACTCCTAGAAAAGCCAAATTCTTTGACTTTCTCATCAAAGTAAAGATTCCATCTGCGAGGTGCTTGCTTTAACCCATAAATGGATTTCTCAAGCTTACACACTCTATTAGGGTACTCTGTATTGACAAAACCCTCTGGCTGACTCATGTAAACATCCTCAGCCAACTTTCAATTAAGGAAAGCGGTTTTGACATCCATTTGCCATAGTTCATAGTCATGAAATGCGGCTATGGCTAACAGGACCCTAATAGACTTAATCTTGGCCATTGGAGAAAAGGTCTCATCATAATCAACTCCCAGAGTTTGTGAGAAACCTTTGCAACCAATCGTGCCTTATAAGTTTGTACATTACCATCCATGTCGGTCTTCTTCTTGAAGTTCCATTTGCACCACTTGACTCTTGAATTTCTTCAAGGTAAACTTGCCTCCCACTGTTTCCTTGGCTTATGAACTCTCTCTCTCTCGAAAGAAATCCCTCCTAGCTACAAAGACCACATTTTCACTAGGTCTGTAGAAGAGGTAACTCCAAATCTTAATGTGGTCTTGATGGGTTTTGAGCATTCTAACACTTCCTAAGTGTACATGCAACCCTAATAACCTTGGATCTATTTTTGTCTATTATCATGCAAAGTTGAATTCCAAGGTTATATTCCTATCTAGCATACATGGGGAACATTTTTATCTTGAATGGAAGATAGAATAACATACCTTGTTGTTGATTATGATCCTTGAAACCTTGTAAGCCTAGCACTCCAAGTTTGATGCCTCAAATACTTCACACAACACCAAATGCAAAGGAGTAAACTTTGAGAGAATCTTACACTTGCAAAATCGGCTCTAACCCTCTTGTTTCTTAGTGTAACCGATTTTGGGGAGAACACCTTTGTTTATATAGTGTGTTGCATTAGGTAAACCCTAATGTAACATGACTCTTCATTTCATGATCCATGGGTTAACTCCATGGAGCATCCTATGGGTGGAACCCAACTTGATAATCCATGGAGCCTCTTAGCCCACTATATAAGATATGGAAGATTTACATAATCTACCCATATATTTAATTAGTTATCTTTTGATAATTTAATTAATTCTAAATTAATTCTTGATCAAACTAATTAAATAATATTATTAATATATTATAACTTATAATATATTAATAAACCATAAGTGTTATTTCTCTCATTTTAGTTTATCCAATTGCATGGTGCCATGCAACCCAAATGGACCATGTCATGTCGGGTCAAGTATATACCAGAAATAGTTATGGACTTAGACACCTTATTCAACACTATTGACATGTACGAGTAATCTACGAACCATTTTTTATAAGCGCAATATTTCATCTATTCTCGTCGGTGACAGGTCGCCCATACGCGTCACTAACACGGGACATGACATTTTACCTACTCCTCATCGCCCTCTTCATCTTCATAATGTTCTTGTCACTTGAAAAATCATAAAAAAAAAAAATTAATTTCCGTTCGTAAATTCACTACTAATAATGATTGCTTGATTGAATTTGACAAATTTGGTTTTTCTGTGAAGGACTCGCAACTTTTGTTACTATGAGTCCAACCTTCAATCTTCGCCCCAAGCTTTTGTTACTAAGAGTCCAACTACATGGCACCAACGTCTTAGACACCTCGGGAATGAAGTGCTTCGTCTTTTGGTTTCCAATAATTCTATTTCATGTAATAAAGACATTTCGAAATTACTTTGTAATGCATGTTAAATGGGAAAACACGTTAGTCTCCCATTTTTTGATTCTAATAAAGTTAAGAACTCTCCTTTTGATTTAATACACTTTGATGTTTGGACACCCCTCTCCATAGCCTGAGTGGTCTCAAGCATTATGTGTTATTTTTGGACCACTACTCCCATTTCTTATAGGTTTACCCTCTATGGAGAAAATGTGACACAATCTCAAAATTTATACATTTTCGATCATTTGTTCGTAACCAATTAAAATGTGATATTCATGCCTTCTAATTTGATCATGGGGGAGAATTTGACACTGATTCCATCTGTGACATCTTTGACAAAAACGGTATACATATCCGTTTTTCTTGCCCAAAAACATCCCAACAAAATGGAAAATTCGAACGTATGATCCGCACCATCAATAATCTTGTTCGATCTCTTTTTTTCAATCCCACCTTCCACGTACATATTGGGTTGAAGCCCTCCATATGGCAACTCATATTCTTAATCGCCTCCCTTCCAAAACCATCAACAATCTCACCCCATATTTTAAACTATATAAAAAACAACCATCCTATGATCACTTCCACATTTTTGGATGTTTGTGTTACCACCACCTCCATCCTACACATAAACTAGCTCCACGATTTACTCCATGTGTCTTCCTCGGATATCCCGACAACCATCGCGGCTTCCGGTGCCTAGACCTCCACCGCAAAAAGATAATCATATCTCGACATGTCACATTTTATGAACATGTCTTCCCTTTCGCATCCGTGACACCAAACTCACCCCCTCACAAGATTTTCTCGAAACTTATATCAACCCCATCGCTTCTCGCCTTCTTCAATCAAAAAATCCGGCTACCGCTCATCCCCGACGCCTCATCGTTAGCCCCCACAGCCGACGTTTCCACCTCTGCTCTCGATGAAACACCCACAACCACCTCTCCACCCTTGACATCCCCTTCGACTGATCTCCCTTCTCCGCCATCTCTCGCCTCGACTGCCCCTTTATCTGACAACACAACTCCACCTTCCTCCCCCCTTCCCACTCATAATATGACCACATGATCTTGATCCGACATTATTGGTAGCAATCTTATTTCATGGTCTTCCAAACGACAACACACTATGTCCCATTCTAACGCTGAGGCAAAGTATCGCGTCTAGCAAATACCATTGCAGAGACTGCTTGGCTATGTAATCTTCTCAGAGAACTTCATTCTCCCATTCACTTTACTACCCTGGTATATTGTGACAACGTCAGTGCTGTATACATGACATTTAATCCGGTTCAACATAAAAACTTCTACAGCCGGTTGACCAAAATGAGGATCCCAAATTGCTCATATCATGGGAGAAAACTTTACACAGAGTTCTATTACTATTAATGGGTGGCTCCACGATTTCTTATGGGCACAGGCATCCCAGGTAATTCAGTCTTATGGTTCTTCATTATCCGCATATGGCCTTTTTTTTTCCAAGGTGCTCATTTTGTATGGTCGCGATCCCGCGAGGGTGAGCTAACTCCAAAAACCCTTCTACGAGATGCTGCAACGAACCAAGCATATTGAACTTGACATACACTTTGTTCGGGACAATTTCAACATTGGCCATGTTCGAGTCCTTCGTGTCCCCTCTAGATATCAGTATGCAGATACCTTCACAAAAGGCTTGTCGTTTTCGTTGTTCTCCGATTTTAGATCCAGCTTGAGCATCCGTCAACCTCCCTCTCAAACTGCGAGGGCATATTAGTCTATGTATCCTAGCTGATAGCTTAGCCCGTGTGGCCCCCGTCTCTGTGTATTAGTGGACCAATTGTTGTACGTGTATGTGTATATATATATCTCTTGTAAATCAATAGAAAGGCACATGAGTATTCTCTCTTTTAATAGTAAGAGCTAAATCTGTATCATGCCATCTTTCCTTACTTTGCAATGTTGCCTTAATCGATGGTTGAGAAGGATCATGCATACCTCGTTTGAAAAAAGGTGGCACGGTTTGTGTTTGGGAGGTATGAGGAGCTTTTCTCTTTCCATATTTTTTTAGTTGATTGTTGGGTGAGTACTTGAATGTCATCATCATCATCATCAACATCATACATGTTATCTACATTCACCCCCGAAGTATCACTAAGCACACTAGCACGTTTTACTTTTGTTTTTTGGGCATTTTCATCCAGTGACTTTTCATGACAAACTTTATATCTCTTGGACAACTCGGACATGCTGAAATAGCACCTGGAACACCAACAAGGTGTTGTTTCATTTTATTGATACCTCCACCGTTATACGTTTTTTTACAAAAAGTACAAAAGTATGCCTTTTTTCCGCCTCCACCATCAAGTTGAGTAATATACCTCCAAGTAGGATCCTTTTTTGCCCAAACATTTGGTTGAGTTTAAGCTTGTGAACCAGATGGAAAGGTATTCAACTGTGCTTCTTCGAATGGATTGGAACTTGAACCAGGAGTGCTCATAATCTATACTATAATAGAAACACAAACAACCAATGTTACATTTATATCAAATTATTAGTAATCCTAAACAAGTAAACATGTGAAACAATCATAAAAGAAAAGTAGATATTAACAGAGAAACAATGAACATGCTAAACAATCCTAAGCAATCATAAACAAGTAAACATGCTAAACAATCCAAATTATTTCTGAAAACAATGCTTTCTTACTAAAACATTGACTAAAACATGCGAGCAAGTAAGGTACTCAGGTTGGCATCAATGTTAAGTTTTTAACTGTACAAAAGCTCCAAAACAGTGACTAAAACTAAACACCTATATATGGCTCATGTGTTGGGGTCAGGACTATTTTCAGAATCACAAAATATTGGTTTTAGTCTATATAAAAGTGAAACACTGAAACAGTTATAGCCTGATAGGAACTAGTGATTACTTACCTTTGTATTATGGAAGTGTCGGCTATGGTGGAAATCAGAGAAATCAGAAATCCTCACCGAGTCGCTGATGGTGGAGTGGAGCACAAATCGAAGAAATCAGAAATCCTTGCCCCTTCGGTCGATTGAAAATCGAAGAAACTGAAAATCGGAGGTACTCTTCACTCGATTATGTTAGTTGACATTAGGTTTATATTTTGGGTTGCAAACGGTTCTCCCTTCTGTTGATACTGGATGCACAATTGACTGAATTGAGAAATTGAGATAATGTTTGCTTTTTCCTCGATGAGTTTTGAGTAAACAAAAAAAATTAAATAAAACCGGTTCTGGAGGAGGTTGGACCGCGGGTTGACAAAAACGGCTGTTTTTCCGGTTTGAGATACGAACGGTTTTCGGGAGTGAAAGAACTGGAACCACGACCGGTTCCTGGTTGAGCCGGCCGGTCCGGTCTGGTTTTCAAAACAGTGTTAAAAACACGCTCCTCTAATACATCACTGTGATCCTTAAGGATTTCGTGTGGCAAAACGGATGCAACAGAACTTCTCCTTTGCCGAGGTAGAACATCCTTTGAATAGACTAATCTCCCTCTTTTCTTGGGAAAATGGAAGATTGGACAACTGATTACAACGTTCTTTGTATGGTGGCTATGACATATGCAACATGTTCAATCGAAATATAGTGTCACATAGGGACGTCTATCCTTACAGAAAAATTTACGGTTGGTATAATTGATCTCGTGATACTTGCTAAGCCATTGAATGCGTCTGGTAGCTGATTAGCAACATTTCGTATACTTAGGATTCTTGCACTTTCTTATCACTATGTGTAGTAAGGGGATCCATATGATACAGATTAGGTACATGCCACGTTATTTCATGTTGTTCATTATCAATGTTAACGTTAAAATCTCCCCATAACGATGACACGACTGTCTCATAAAATTCACAATAAGCATGTATAGCGTTAAAGAGAAGCTTGTCAAGGGCTCTAAATAGCGTATGATAGAGATAAATTCATAATCGATATATATATATATATATATATATATATATATATATATATATATATATATATATATATATATATATATATATATATATATATATATTCCATATCGTTTATGAGCTCCAATTTTAGGTTGAGTTGGAACATTGAGTAAGCACCCAAACACGTGTAAATGTGAGACATCAGGCTTATATCTAGTTACAAACTAGTATGTTGAAAATGGTTTATGGTGATGGACCTCAAACAAACCGATACAACCATGTTCAATATCACATAACCCTGTGCAAAAATGGGAAGTTTGGTATGCATAACCAAATTTCTCATGATTGTTTTTATTCGTTTAATAAATGCTTCTGCAATACTATTTTGGGAATGAACATACCTAACATGGTGTTCAATATAAATTACCAATGTCATGAAATATTTTCTATGTGAATTTTGTGACATTATCAAGTCTAATTTACTTTATTGGATAATAAAGATGATGACCCTCAATTTAATGATTTGAGCTAGGAGTTTAGGAAATACTTCATTTGTTGTGAACAACAAAGCTACGTGTAACCATCTTGTTGAGTAATGAATCAATACCATGAAATATTTAAATGTTTTGCATGTTGGTTAGATATGTCTACAAATATACCCTTGAATTCTCTTAAGAGAATGGGAAACCACTTTTGTAGGTTTACGTGAACTAGTTTGAGATTTGTCATTCCAATCTAGCATGACAGACATAGGCTTTTTGGTTTAATCACAAAATTCTTTCCTCCAAGAGGATTCCTATAGGACGCGTTTATTGTTCAAAGCATCATATTTTGATATGGTGTCCCGGTCAGTCATGCCATAAAATGTAATTGCCCTTGTCAACGGGTTCTTGGTGAATGATTAAATTTCTTGCAGTATTTTGGATCGTTGTAGCATACAAACCAATTAACAAACATCTCAATATGTTTTTGGTCGTATTAAGTGGAGGTAGTGTAAAGGTATTCAATATCAATTCTCGAGCAACTTCGAGGTGAAACTTGTTTTCTTGAATATCCTTAAAACTCACCAATATTCAAATGGAACTTAGACAATATAGAGCTTCATATATGGTTAAATGAGTGTCGTTTGAGAACATAAATTGGGCTATACCAAAGCTTTCAACAAGGGCCGATTAGCTCTAAATCATTGTCACTGAAGTTACTTTAGGCGTAATGTTGATAAAGTAATCCTTGCATTTTAGGATAGTATAGGTGGTACCACTATTATCAACTGACCTAGTATGCATGTTTAAAGGTAAAAATAATTTATATCAAAAGGAGCTGAAATTAAATTATTTCAAAAAGAATGATCGTGATAAAGCAAACCATAATCCAAAATCAGATATATTCAAATAGGTAAGCATAATGCAAAAGGAAAAAACAAAATATAGTCTAGAAGATGAACAATAACTTTATTCTTCCATTTGAACCGATTTAGAGTTGTCTTATAAGCATAATCTCTTACTTTGGGAACACTGTCTCTATTTTTGTTGTTCTTAATATGAGATTTCCTAGGAGTCACATGGCACCGATTTAGATTTGAATTTGAACCTGTTTTGTGAACTTTAGGCTCGCCATGATTCATTGGGTCTCGCGACTACCGACCCTTGTCTTGGTACCCATTCTTTTTTTTTTTCAAAATATGGGAGACAACTTAAAATTATGTGGATTGTTATGTTGAGGGAGAGGATTTGTAGACATTATCTTGCCATTTACGAAATACAAGCCAATCCGAGTATTTTTTTTTCCCTTCAGATTGTCCACCCTCCATAAGCTTAAAGGGAGGCTTTATAATGGAGGGAACACTCTAATGATGCTCTTTTATTATTTAAATTTAAGAATCCAACTTCATCAATATAACTTTCAGAAACTACCAAAGATACCTTAGGCATATGAGTTACCTAAGATAACTCGCAAACCAAATGTCAATCTTTCATGATTCTCTCTAAAACTTACTCATATTCTTATAAAAATAAATTTATTTAACAAAGCCAAAGAATGGAACATAATTCTAAAAGAAGAAAACCTATTTGTCAAGAGCTGTCAATCGAGGATGGGCCTCTTTATATACAATCTATAATTTTTAACAACAATAAACCATCATCCAACACAATATGTTTATTTTGAGAAGAACCAGGGTTGTTGAGTTTAACTTAAAGATAAATATTTAATGTTATGAGTGCGTTTATACAAGAAGGTACCAAGATGACATTGTTGTTGAAAGATGTACAAAACATGTTAGAAATCATGTTTTGAAAGTATTCATCACTATTCAGAGTTTAATAACAAGTAAATAAGATATTCTAGTTAAAATGTCAGTGAACTATGGTTCAATGAGTGGATGAAGCTGATGACATGTATAAAGAAATTCAAAATTGGTCTCCACAATAAACTAATAACCATTATTTTTTATTTGATTATCAAAGTTATCAAGAAAAATCTCATTCTTCAAACATTCGGTTGATGTCTTCTCTTGGGAACCAACTTGAGGGCTTATCAAGGGGGGGGGGGGGGGGGGGGGGGGGGGAGGGGGGAGGGGAGGGAGGGAGGCTAATATGAGTTACATAAAATCAAATTCAAGGAGAATTATATTAGCATGTAAATCCTTTATTGAACACAACATTTCTAGTTGATATTAAGCATGTTAGAATTTATTCATTTTCAATCATGTTAAAGACATCACTTATTGATTTCACACTTGTTTGCCTTCAAACAAGGCTATCAAAAGGCTATCACTTATTGATTTCACTAGAACTACGAAAGAGGAGATGGGAGCTAAAAGCGAGCTCAAAGCCGGAATGATCTAAGGTTTATTCTAAAAAAGGAAATAAATTATGGATGAGGTAGAGTAGTACTAATATTATTCATAAGTTTTCTAAACCATCTTTTGATATAAAATTTCCTTTTATCTTTTATGTAATCATAAATTGAAAATTAAAAAAAATACTAACATAAGAGTGTTTTAAAACTTGAAATACTTTAAAAAAAACCCACCCATTAGTGTTAGTATTTAAGAAAAGAAATTAAGGATTTACGATAAACAGCTCACTTGAAACCCTAATCCCCCTCTCCTCATCTTACATGCAAAATTAGTGAATCCATCACTCGTATATGTATGTTCATCGATGCTATAGCGGGCATCTACTTCCTCACAAACTCCTGTATCACATGCACAATATCATATATCTAGTTCTATACATGATGTCATCTTTATGAATACTCTACACCTATCGATGCATAACTATTCACATCTACTTCTCATACCCCTCCTAATGTGAATTTAGGAGTGTTGGGTATTGTTGTCGCCTTTTTTGCTTGGAGTATGACAGTTGTTCTTGTTGCTAATGTGGAAATTGATGAAGAAGAACTATTTTGATCTCACGTTTTTTACACAAAAGGATCACCAATACAACCTAAAGACAAATCATTTAAACCTATGTGGTTGGTATTTTGGTTGATGAGGTTTGATCCAAGAAGACCATCTCTTGGTAATTAAATTTTTAAACGATTTTTTCTGTTGAGGGATTGGATTGCTTGGTTGTTTTGTATCCGTAAATTCCACATACAAGTATGAAATAACTTTGGTTAAAATCCATGCCACACGATAAGGAAAGTAACCTATATAGAGACGTCGACTGGTTGTCTTAGTTTCATTTGTGTTCATACCAAAATTAGGTTAGTTTGTTTTGTATGAATACCAATGGGTTTTTATTTGTTAGTTATAATATTTTTTTAGCGTTTTAGAAAAATCTATATATGATTATATAGTTTAAAAAATAGTTAAATTAATGGTGGGATCCTCCCCTACCGAAAGATACAGCATAGAAATCTTTTTTTTATCTTTTCTGCATGGGGATTAGTCGTAAGAAAAATGTCTGATATAAATAATTCACTTCTTTTTCCTCTGTTCCAACAACTACTTTGATTGAATGTTTTTGGGCCTACCTACACTTAAGGCCTAAGGATTCTCACGAATAGCAATTCAATTGGTTCTAGTTATCCTACCTTAGATCTTATTTCTATTTTGGTGTACTTAGATAAATCAATATCCTAGCCTTGCGCGCAAATATATATATATATATATATATATATATATATATATATATATATATATATATATATATATATATATATATATATATATATATATATATATATATATATATATATATATATAGAGAGAGAGAGAGAGAGAGAGAGAGAGAGAGAGAGAGAGAGAGAGAGAGGTTCAAATGTTTCTCACATCTATTGTGTGTTAGAATACACCAATAAGATTTTTAATATTAATTATATGTATATTAAATGTTATCTATACTTATAATTCATTTTTATAGAAACCAATTAAATTCATCATTAATGTCAACAATAATATTCTTTCAGAATGAATTCATATCTAAAAGAATGAGAGTGTATTCTAGTAGAATACACTCTTATTCTTCATATTCCATGCAACTTTATTATATTCTAAGTGAGTGAGTCCTGAAACAAAATACGAACTCATATATAAAAACATAGATACGAATCAATTATGGATATCATTTAATATACATATAATTATGGAAATCATTTAATATCCATATTTATTTAATTAAATAATTATTTAATTTACTAAATTCATATTGGTGCATTCTAGCACACAATAAATGTAAGAAACAAAATAACCTAACTATATATATATATATATATATATATATATATATATATATATATATATATATATATATATATATATATATATATATATATATAGAGAGAGAGAGAGAGAGAGTGAGTGAGGTTCAATAGAAAACCATAATTAACCAAGGAACCAATCTTTTTTTCAACTTTTATAACTTATTTTTTATCAAAAATAAAAACTAAAAATACAGAATTTCAGAACTTTTTATCCTTTTTCCAATGATATCAAATTTGATTTTTTTTACGCCAAATTCACAATGTGAATCTTTGAAAATTCACAATGTGAATCCGGATTCACATGGTGAATCCGAAAAATATTTTTCACATTCACAACGTTAATATATGAATTTAGATATTTTTAGATTTTTTTTCGATAAAAAATAAGCTCTAGAAATTGAAAAAAAGATTTGGTTCCTTCAAGAACTAATAATTAAGAGAGAGAGAGAGAGAGAGAGAGAGAGAGTTCAATTAAGAAAAAAAATGTTAAGAATAAGGGAATCATTTTTAGCCATACAACTGTTTTTGACACAAAACACTTAGGCATACCGACGAAAATGGATAGCGGATACACAAATGTATATATATATATATATATATATATATATATATATATATATATATATATATATATATATATATATATATATATATTTGGTTTTTTGATGTTTAGAAAGTTATTTTTATCAAAAAGAATATTTTAAATATATCAAAATTCATAATCTTTTATTCTCTATAAATAAACATCCATATTGATATATTTTTAAGATCAAATATTTTTTTTAGAGTTTCAACTTTGGTTATTCATAAGTGAATAAAAATCGATCAGATTTTTATTACAGTATTTTCGTTATTCATTTTTGAATAAAACGTATGCTTAATTTTTTGACAGTTTAAATATCATTCATATATAAATATAGCACGTAATAAAACTTTTTTTTTACCTAAACTATATTTTTACATCATATTTCGTCACACGTTGTATTTATGTATGAATAAAATGTGTATTAATGGTCGTCATATGTTATATACATATATAAATAAAATATTTATCATATTTTTGTTATTGTTTATTTGTTATTCGAATATTAATAAGTAGTATGTTAATAAAAGAAGACGTGTTTTAAAATTTTGAACTATTTATTCATATATGAATAACAAAAATATGATAAATGTGTTTTTCATATATTAATAACTTGTGAGGAAGACTAATACACATTTTAATCATATGTGATTATAACACGTGATCAGAGTTGATGTAAACTATAAGAGTTTATATATGTTATATTTATATATGAATGTTATTTATACTCTAAAAAAATTAATCATATGTTTTATTCATAAATAAATAACGAATGTACTGTAATAAAACTCTGATACATTTTTATTCACTTATAAATAACGAGAGATTAAAAATATAAAAAAATAAAATTTTTATTTTATCTTAAAACTATATCAATACAGATGTTTATTTATAGAGAATAAAAAATTATTTTTTGTTGGAAAACACATGTGTATTCTTTTCCCATTTCTGACGGTACGTTGGAATTTTTTGCGGCAAAAATAAATGGTTGATTGAGAATAATTCTCATATTCTCAACCTTTTTATTATCTCAATTGAACTTACCTCTCTCTCTCTCTCTCTCACTATATATATATATAGTAGAAAAATGAAATAAATCATTAAATGATTCAAAAGTAAGATATTTCATAAAAAATTACCAAGAAAACACATTCATAATTTAATTTTAAGTAAATCAAGAAAAAAAATTCATTTTTATGATAATTTTAGTAAATATAAACAAAATCATCGTAAAAATGAATCATCAAAATGTTTTTTTATAAATCATCTTATTTTTTATTCATCTAGTGATTTTTTGGTTTTGTTCGCAAAAAGAATACACAAAAAAAAAAAAAAAAAAAAAAAAAAAAAAAACCTTCTTACCTTCCCACCAAAAAAATAATCTTACCGGATATATATATATATATATATATATATATATATATATATATATATATATATATATATATATATATTGTTTAGTATTTTGATGTTGCGTCTTTTGGGCCTTAGTGTTTTGTATATCCGGGTTGGGTCTGTCCACCCGTGTTTATTAATTAGGGTTTTACTATTTAAGGTGCATGCATGCATTGTGTATTAGTGATCGTGTCATTGTAAACGCTACACACCTCTACATTAGCAGTTCTTTATCGAGCTCTTTAGAAGCTGTGACTTTTAGTCATTCAACATATTGTTGATTAATATTCTATTCTTTATTGTTTTTAATTGTTTGAATCTAATCGATCTCAAGAGTTTTTAACTCATCAATTGGTATCATAGCCCGTGGCGAGGGTTCAATCCTCTCAGGGAGCAATTTTTTTTTTTTTGGGGGGGGGGGGATTGTTGGGGGTCAGAAATGGCATTGACCAAGTCCTTGCACGATGGCTTGGAGTGCCGCAATCAAATGCCTGGTCCTGGAGGGCTGAATGTGCTATATGGGTAAGTTTTCGCCCTTTCTAACACCAATTGGTTTTAGATCAACCGGTAGCACTGATGCTCAACAAGTGGTATTGGAGCGGGAGACTGTCTAATCTATACGCATGTCTTCTATTAAAAGAGTTCTTAGGATTTCCGCTTTTATAGGATCTGGTTTAGCCGTCATCTTTGTTATTGACGTTACACCTTGATCTTCATATTACCCTAAAACTGTTTCTAGTTTACACATCATTATTCATACAGGGTTTTCTTGATCTACAAATATGTCAGACGATTCTTATGTTAACTCTATAAATCTTTCTAGCAGCATTTGATCGACCACCAGGATCCCTATTCTTTTTCCCAGTGATGATGCAGTGTGGGCGCTACACTTTGAAGACTATGTTGTAGGGCTTGAAGACAATGGTTATCTAATCTGGGAAGCCATAACTGTTCAGACGTTAGCTCATACAGGAACAAGAAGAGTTATTAAAACTCAACAAGACTACAACCAACTTCTTCTTGACGTAAAATACATATTAAAAGATGAGAAGGATAGGCTGATATGCAACGTTAAAGCAATGAGGATCATTAGGTTTGCCTTACCACCGGAAACTTTCTGTTTGGTTAGTTCGTATGACACTACAAAAGCCATCTGGGATAGGCTTAAGGAATTGTACTCAACCGATGTTGATCTTGAGCATTCTACTCAGACTTTATTGCTTTCTGATTTTGGAGCGTTCATACAAAAGCCAGATGAAAATTTGGATCAAACCTTCAATCACTATAATTATCTTCTCAGTAGGATGATGAAGCACAAGATTGGACGTGAACTAATCGAGCAAAAAGTCACGTTCATGAATGGTCTCAGATCTGAGTGGAAGGCGGTTGTTTCTACTGTGAAAGCCCATGTGCAGTTCAAGAACTACACGTTGGCTAAACTTGTTGGAATATTTAAGTCACATGAAGCTGAAGTGACGAAAGAAACAAAGATTGTTTCTGGGATGGGATTATTGGCCCTTGTTGTGAAGGGTAAAAAGGTTGTGGATGGTGATGATTCATAGTCAGATCTCTCCGACTGCGAACTCTCTCAGGAGGAATTCGCTTTAATGGTATCCAACCCAAAGAGATTCGCAAAGAATAACTTTGGTAAAAGTAAGAACCGAAACTGGCAGGGCAATTATAGCTTTGAATAAGTAAAGGAAGAGTGTGCGAATAACTCTCAGAAAGAAGAAGCGAAGAAGGGTAAGAAGCTCATGGGGGAACTCTGGATATGATTTTAACTAATGTTATGGCAAAAATCATCTGGCCAAGGAGTGCATGCTGAGAAGGTTGAACGAGAAGAAGGAAGGTGATGATGATGAAGCTTATTATCTTCGAAAGTTAGAGGAAATAGAAAAGAAGAAGAATGCTGATAACACCATGCTTGCTTTAATTATGCAGGAAAATGGGGTTGAAGATGAGTTTGGCAGAGTCGAGGTCTGGTCGACTGACTTTGAAGATGAACAGGTTTGCAAACCTACCCATGGTAGGATCTTTGTTACGAAAGATGAAGGTTCGTAGTTTGGTGGAAGATGCTTGATGGTTACAAGCGAGGTGTCAGAGATGAGAGGATACGCAACTGATGGTGGAGGCGGCACTAATACTTTTTTTGCTGCAAAACCTGTTCCTGAGCAAATAAGAGAATGCGAGCAGGTCATCAACAAGGTAAACTCCATTCTTGAATCTTTGCATATTCCTATATCAAGATATGAAACTGAAATGAATGACTTAAAATACACATTTTCAAGTTTTAGTGATAGTTTAAAATAAACTCGCTTAACAAATTCTAACTTAACCGATCAACTCGGCAAGGTTTCATCGAAAAGTGAAGAGAGACGCATATGGATTGAAAAGTTGGAATCTGATTTGTCTAAGTCTAGGGATGAGTCAATTTATTTACAAAGGGATAATTTGAGTCTTTTAAAACAGCTTAATATTTTTTGTTTGATTGCCAAAAGACTTTATTTCAATATCACTCAATTGCATCTTAATTGTGAAATTAGCAAGAAAATCCACAAGATGATTTTACCATTTCTTGAGTTGAAAGAGGATGAAATCGACGCGGATTGTTACAGGTGCAAATCCATCGTCTCTTCTGACGAAACCTCAGATACATACAGAGTAGGACTGGACAAAATTAAATCATTCACAAATTCCAAAGTTCACAAAAACATGCTTAAACAACTTTTAGATGAAAAAGACAAAGAGCAAATTAAAACTGAAACTGTTCAGAAATATGACTCGCTAAGCACCAAGTTAAATTCAGAAAATAAACTTAATGTTGAAAACGTTTCTGAATTTGACGATGAAAGTGATATGAGTGAAATTTTTGTAAAGGATGAGGTTGACTGCTCGAAATTTGTTAAAAGCGAAATTGTACCTGCGAAAGTCTTAATTTCTGAAAATTCAGTAGAATTCGCATGTATTTTTGAAAAACAAATCTAAAGTCTTAAAAGCCAAAGCAATTATTTTCCCAAAAGTCCAAACTGTCCTTAACCAAGTTTTCACAACTAAAGGACTGAACAAAAATCAAACAGTTGAATTAACGTCCGTGGTTAAGGATGATAACAAAGATGGTTGTGATGAGTTCTTCTGGTCTGCTCCAATCAACAATGCAGACGAAACCAAAGGTCTATCTGAAATGACCTCGTGGAAAATGAATGGACGATACATAGCGGAACCCCTAAACAAAGTCAATTCAAGCTACAAAAAGGGAAGTCCAAGTGGAACTGAGAAAGTTCCAAGTGATACATCGTCCGTTCGGACCAAAACCCCTACCAGAAAGCCAAAACTTAGGGCAAGTATTCTCAAATCATCTGAGCAGTTCGCAACTCAAAAATGCCAAAGGAATGCCAAATACAACAAGAATCTCAAGGAAAGAAAGCCATTCTGGCAGTCCAAGAATCCCAACTTCGTTCATAGAGAAAAATCCCATCCAAATGCGAAAGTCTCTTCACCTAGGAAACCTAAAAGTTCTCAACAAAATCACGCCTCACAAGTATCGAATCGAAATGGTTAAGGAAAGATAGTTTCGGAGCCTAATGTTCCTAACAATATTGTTTCGCATTCAGCCAAAACATCGTAATATGTTAAAGGCAAAGGAAAGATAGTTTCGGAGCCTAATGTTCCTCTCAAAATATCTGAAACTAATTCAAAGAAAGTTGTGAAAAAGGTCGTTAAACAGCAAATCCAACATAAACGAAAGAATCTATCCTCCAAGGATAAGAAATCAAAAGACAATAGGATTACTGTTTTTGAAATCACAAAGAAAAATCAAACAAGCTTAATAAAACGAACTTATCAGGTTGATCTTGCTATTTCTTTTCCTGTGAAAAACTCACGAGGGCCCAAACAACCTTGGGTTCCTATATCTGCTTAACTTTCACAGGTAATACGTGATGAGCAGTTTGACTCAGAATGGTATATCGGTAGTGGTTGCTCGCGTCACATGATAGGCGGGAAGGAGGAACTGCGAGAGTTTAGAGCACTAAAAGACAGAGGAAGAGTGACATACGACAACAATTCCCTTGGTGAAATTAAAGGTTATGGCATGGTAACCAATGGAGAGTTTTCAATTCGCAAATTTGTGTACGTGGAAGGACTGCAACACAACCTCATTAGTGTTTCGCTGTTGGTGGTGGGAATAGGACTGAAAGTTTCATTTGATGACGAAGGATCAGAAATAATTGAAAAAAATTCCAAGACTGTGCTCTTGAAATCAGAACGCAAAGGTGAATTGTATCTGCTGAATCTGAATCCCATCAAAGGGAAGCCAACAATTTGCTTACTAGCGAAAGCTTCCACTGATGATAGTTGGCTAAGGCACAGGAGACTCTCGCATCTAAATTTCAAAGGTATCAACAAGCTCATTCTTGGAGATCATGTACGAGGGTTACCACTCCTAAAATTTGAAAAAGAACATCTTTGTGCAGCTTGCGAAATGGCAAAACAGAGCATAAAGAGTCATCCAACGATTGTGAACACGAAAGTCATTGAACCACTTGAACTCTTGCATATAGACATTTATGGTCCTTCTGCAATAGAAAGCATTGGTGGTAACATATACATTCTCGTTATTGTAGATGATTTTTCTAGATTTACTTGGGTATATTTTCTTAACCAGAAATCAGAAGAAACTCCTAAGCTCAAGGACTTCATAAAGTAGATAGAGCTTCAATTGCAAAAGCTAGTTCGTAATTTTCGCAGTGACAATGGTCTAGAATTCAAAAACAAGACGTTACAAGAATTCTTGACTACGAAAGGAGTAACTCACAATTTTTTGACTCCTTATACTCCTCAACAAAACGGAGTAGTTTAAAGACGAAACCGTTCGATGTGCGAAGCTGCGAGAACAATGCTATCATTCGTTGATCTGCCGCTTTACTTCTAGGCAAATGCGATAGGAACTGCTTACTTCACCCAAAACAGATCGATCCTCAATAAGCGATTCTCTGTCACCCAATATGAAATCATAAATAAACAAAAGCCGAATGTCAAGTTTTTCCATGTTTGTGGTTCCACGTGCTTTATCTTCAACTCAAAGGAACAGCGGAATGAATTCGATGTGAAGGCTGACGAAGGTATATTCCTGGGGTATTCTCTAACTTCTAAAGCATATAAGGTTCTCAAAAAAAGGTCCAAAAAGTTTGAAGAAACCTACTATGTTATGTTCGACGATAATTACATGAAGAAGTTTCAGAAGAATGACAGTCCAACACAGGAGATCTTTCCTAAACTGAATCCTGCTACCATCCCACTGTCCAATCTTTACGAGGAGTTTCTGAACTTATTCGATGAGCCCGAAAAGGAAATCTCCTTAGATTCCAAAGCAACAGACAACAAGGAAGATGAATTGAAGAAAGTCATTAACGATGTTGCGAAAGAAATGGAACAGGAACACACAACTACGAAAGATCCTGAAGTTTTCATTCCACCTACAGATGCGAATGTTCCAACACAGGGGGGGGGGTTCTACCTCAACCTTCTCATATGGCACACCTATTCAGGGGGAACGAAACCCCTGAAATCAGCATAGAGCTACGTTTCCAGAGGTGAATCCGAATCTAGAAGAAGGCATGTATGCATCATTCGAGGGAGAGATTGGAAATGAGAATGATGATTCGGATGTACAATCAGAGTTTGAAGAAGTGAATGCAGAATTGGATCCAACATATGATCCAAATTACCCTCCTTTAGTTAAATGGACCAAAGATCATCCGAAAACCCAATTCATAGGAGAATCGTCTTTAGGTGTTCTTACGAGAGCTCAACAAAAGGCGAAGCAAACTGCTCTACTCTCTAAAGTGGAATTTTGCATGTTCAATTCGCTTATCTCCAAAATTGAACCCAAAAATATTCAAATTGTTCTTGATCACTCTTATTGGGTACAAGCAATTTAGGAGGAGCTCAATGAATTCGAACGAAACAAGGTCTGGAGACTTATTCCCACTCCAAAGGATGCATCCTTTGTTGGTCTTAAATGGGTATTTCACAAAAAGCTGGATAAGGAAGACAATGTGATAAGAAATAAGGTGCGACTCATAGTAAAGGGATATTGTCAGGAAGAGGACATCGACTACAAAGAAACCTTCTCACCCATTGCAAGGTTAGAATCAGTTCACATCTTTCTGGAATATACAGCACACAATAACTTTGATGTTTATCAAATGGACGTCAAGTGTGCATTCCTAAATGGTTCACTTGAAGAAACAATGTATGTGGAACAACCACCAGGGTTCATAAACGAAAAGAATTGCACCACTGCTATATTCTGGACAAGGCAATCTATGGTCTAAAGCAAGCTCCAAGGGCCTGGTACGAAACTCTAACTCGTTTTCTAAAACAAGCTAAATTTAAACAAGGATCAGTCGACCCAACCTACATTCGCAAAAAAGATGGTGACCATTTAATGATCGTCCAAATTTATTTTGATGACATCATTTTCGGATTTACTAACCCCAGCTTAACATTCGAGTTCTGAGAATTGATTAAAACTAAGTTTGAGATAAGCTCCATGCGTCCGATTAAATTTTTCCTTGGCTTGAAAATAATACAGAGTCAGGAAGGTATTTTCATCAATCAGGAGGCTTATACAAAGACCTTACTCTCCAAATTTGGAATGGTGGGAGATTCAAAAGTGAAGGTTCCAGTGACATTCGGAATGAAACTTATACCATCTCTGGATAAACCAGCAGCTGATATGACTCTTTATCGTCGGATGATAGGGTCATTGATGTATCTAACTACTAGTCGTCCAGATATCATGTTTTGTGTTTGCTATTGTGCTAGGTTTCAAGTTAATCCTTGCGAACCTCACATGACAGTTGTTATAAACATCTTCTGGTATCTCAAGCGAAAATCCTCATTAGGAATTTCGTACACATCTAGTTTAGGTTTCTTTGTGCAAGCGTTTTCGGATGCTGGTCTTGGACGTTGTGGTCTAGATAGAAAAAGTACAACAGGAGGATGCCAATTTCTTGATGGTAAACTTGTAAGTTGGCAATCTAAAAAGCAAACTTGTGTCTCCCTATCGATTGCTGAAGCAGAGTACATAGTTGTTGCATCCTGCACCTCTCAAGTAATTTGGATTCAAATTCAACTTCATGACTATGGCATCAACATGAAACGAATCCCCTTATATTGCGACTCTGAAAGCGCGATTCGCATTTGTCATAACCCAGTGCAACACTCAAAGACGAAACACATAAGACTGAGGTATCACTTCATCAAAGATCATGTGGAAGATGGAAATGTCGAGATACACTTTGTAAGATCCACTGATCAGTTAGCCGACGTATTTACAAAAGCCTTGCCCGAACAATCATTCAATCGTATTCTTCAAGGCTTAGGAATGATTGAAGCCGAATCTATTCTGAAACCACCATCGTAGTCGTAAGTTTTTTTTGGCCTGCGAATCAGTGCGAATGCTCGCAGTGACTCGCAGTCATCTTTTGTCCTGTGAATCAGTGTGAACGCTCGCAGTGACTCGCAACCAACTGTTCAAACAGTGAATCAGTGCAAATATTCGCAGTGAATCGCAGTCAACTGTTCATTCGTGGTTTGGCATTAACCTGTATCCTTTGTACATTTTCTTTACTTATTTTTTTTTCTTTTACAGAAAAAACGAAAATCCAAAAATATTTTATTTGTTGGTTTTTAGTTTATTTATTAAAATCAAAAAATATTTTATTTTTGTCTGTTTTTATTTTTTTCTTTTCTTTTAGTAAACCAATACTATAAAAAAATTACTTTATTTTCTTCATTTTTTTTACAAAATTATCAAAAATATTGGTTAATTGAGCAGGCTTTCAGTCAAGAATTTTGATGATCTCAATTACGAATGATGGGGTAGGTATAAACTTTCTTATCTATGCACTAGTTAAGTGTCTCGAGAATCATGCTGCAAGTAGACCAAAGCCTCGAAGAGTTTCTATGTAGAAGCCCTAATGAATCGATTACACCAATTGTTTCTTCCCAATAAGGTTGTATATTCACATAAGTCAAGAGCTACCTGACACTTCTCACATCGAGTTAAGAGTTACTTCCTTTGTCACTTTCGCATGGCAGAGGTACATTCTTTCTTTGGAACCACCTCATACCATTTCTTCATCAACTTTCACATTCACAATTGTAATCCTTAAGACTCTTAGATATTACCATTGATTTTTATGGTTACACAGCTTCTGTGTTTATGATCTTCAATTCGTTATCACCACGAATTGAGTGAAACCCAAAATCCAACACACTTTCATGAATTTACAGTGAATAGCTAATTGTTCTAGATTTTTCACCAACGAATTAACAGAAGTCCACTTTCGTGGTCTGTACCAAGAAATCTCTTTTTCTTTTGAGAGATCTTAACGAAATGTTCTTGACCTAAGACGTTTCTACCCAATAGATCCAACTTTTTTTTTGAGATTTCTATGCGAATCTTTTCCACTTAAAATAATCCTAAAGCTTACTTGTTCAAATGACTACACTGGTCAAACAAGTACTTCATCCGAACGTTCGGACTTATATCAAGTTTCGTAGTTTGGTTGAAGATTAAACCACCCTTAAAGCCTAATAAAAAGATGCCTTTCACAGTTATCTCAACAAACTTGTGTTCGTAATTCAACGAGAAACCACACAGACACTTTAGAGTCTCTCTTGACTCCAAAGGAAGAGATCGTTGTCCGAGATCCACTGCTTTGTGTCTTTATAAGACATCACTAATATCCCTCAAAATTTTGATTTATTTCTTTATCTTTGACACTCTCTCGCACAAAGATCCTTGTGGTTTTCCAAATTCTGGTTCGTGGTACTTTCTTTTACATTTAGTTTCGCAGACTTATCAATGTCCCATCACTACGAAAGTTCATTATTGATTAACTACGAAAGTGCATATCTGAAGTGGCATCTTACCGGATAAGATTGGGCGTAAGAATTTGAAACGACGATCAATTGAAACACTGTTGATTTCACGTCGTCTGACGCACATCACAACTGTCAGTCGCGCCTTTTTAGGCGCCTTTTCAGTAACCGATGCAACAAATCGACTGTTTTCTCTCACCTACTACTCTGTATAAAAGGATTTTGATGCTTCATTAATCAATTATCACATTCAAAAAGCAAACAAATCCTCCGACAATTATTCTCTCTCTATTGTTCATCTTCTTCATCAACACGCATCAATGGCAACTTCTTTAGAGACTCCTTCTGTTGCAGAAACCATGGGTCAGTCTTCACTCCTTAACATCAAAACCAATCAGAATATGATCCTTGATCTTGACCCAACAAAATACGATGGGTTTCTCCAACCAATTGTCGAATGCCTGAAGTACTCCCTGCTCTTCATTGTGCTTACCAAGACTGAAATTGTTACTCTAGTACATCTCTCAAGAGCTTACTCCACGGATGGTTATACAAAAGGGGAAGAATTGGTGACGTTTGAAATCCACAACCAAAAAACCCACATAACGAAATCGAGGTTCTACAACCTCCTAAGGCTTCCTCAAATTCCTGATGTAATTAACCCAGAAATCATCTCCAATGCAACGATACTGGAGATGTTTTACCAGATGGGCTACAAGGAAAAGTAACTGTAGTTTCTAAGTTCAAAAAGCCCAACTTGCCGCTGATGTGGAATGGCTTATTCACGCTGCTCTTTAAGAGTTTTTCTGAATGAGTTACTCGCTCCAACTGTGCGAGTAAATTCTTCTTGACGATGATGTACATCATCAAATTGGACTACGGCTCAATTCTTTGGGATCGGTTCGTAGAAAGCACTCTCTCAACCACTCGACACAGTGAAATCTCTTGTGCTTACTTTTGGTCTATCATTGTTCAAAGGGTGATTAACAAGTTTAACATTCCCTATATGGAAAGTTCGTCTTTGGCTACGATCCCAACTTTCCACACAAAGAACGTCATTTTCGTCGATACCTCAAAGTTCGAATTTATCAGTTCTATTCCTGAAGCAATGCTTCGTTATGTTCCTGTTGCAAGCGAAGTTCTACAAGCCTATCGCTCTCAACCCCTCTCAGGATTTCGCCCTATTTCTGCAGAATTTCAAAAGATACTTGACAAAGCAGACCAACCCAAGAAAGGAGGAAAGCAAAAGGGTGTGAAAGTTGGTCCGTCTGACACTGTTAAGTCACCAAAGAAGGGTAGTAAACGAAAGTCCAATGAAGGAGCCTATGAACCTCCTCAAGTTCCTAAAAACAAGAAGATCACGAAAGCGGCTCGCAAACCAAGATGTCCAACACCGAGTGACCATGAACATTCGGATTCATGCACGGTTTCAGAGATTCGCATTCACGAGGAGGTTCCCAACAAAAACGAGGCAGACACTACATCTCAATTGAAGGTTTCACAAGCTGTCTCTACGAATCTTGAGGTAACCTTTGAGATTCCAACCTCTGTTCCTATAACTAAAGATTTTTTTGAAGATTTTTTTGTCCCTTCTCCTACTACCATTATCTCAACTACCGTTTCCATTTCCCCTTGCCCACCGATTTCATTGGGTGTTTCACAAGTTCAAACCCCTCTTTTCACCAATTCTACTGCAACCACAACAACATCCAATGTTGAGCCTCCAGTTACTGTCAATGCATCTGATGCGGGGGCAGGAGCTTCAGGGTTCGCAACTGGTCATTCAACACCACCTATTTCTCCTCTACGCCAAAATGATCCAAACATGATCTACGGTGATGATGAAGACAACTTCGTAGGATTCACCTACAGTTCATTTAACATCAGGACCGAAAGTGATGACAAAGCTCCCGTGACGAGAGGGAAACTCAAGGCAATTCATGAAAAATTGGATTCGTTGCTTCATGCTTCTAAGGCATCATCTAGTGATGAGTATTCGCAAGCAACGATAAAATCCCTTCTTGAGACCCTTACGAAAGAGCATTCCGCTAATCTTGAAAATATGAACAAGGCGGTAGATTCTTCTGCTTCTGTCTGCAACAACATGGCCGAAAAAGTCGATAACCTAATTACTGACGCTCGTGAATTCATGAAGGAATTTCAAATCTCCTTTGAGTCCAAAACTGCGAAGGCTAATGCAGTTATTTCTAACCTAGCTCATCTCTTACAACAGAGAAAGAGAAACTTGAACAGCTTCGCACTGGTACGCAAACTGACCATGAAGAGTTCAATTCATCCATTTCCTCGAAGATCTCTAAGCTTTAGGATGACTTAGCCATGGAGTGAAAAATCATGGATGCCCTTGCTTTAAAGACTGAAAAGGTGAAAGTCTTGACAGTCAAGTTAGAGAATACGAAAAAACGAGTCAATGATCTACTATATGAGAAAACAACAATAAAGAGTTGTATAGCTGATGTAAATGGCCTGCTTTCAGATATTATTGAGGCTCGTGATTCAATGATCACTATAACGGTCAATAAATATCTCTCTGAGAAACTCATGTCTGTCTTTACCATGGTGCACGGGCTAGAAGGTGTTCTAGAATCAAGCTCTATTCTGAAACAATGGGAGAAGGTGTGATACAATCAAAGAAGGAAGTCCCCAAAACATCAGTCAAGCACATTATCAAAAGCGAAACGGAACCTAAAAGAAAAGAAATTTTTTTCGGTGAAGATCCAATTATTGACAACAGTGAAGATGAAAAGCCTAATGAAAATGAGATGAAAAGAAGAAAGGAACGTGAAGTTCCGATGGATGAGCATCAAAGAATAATTTGCGAGGCTGAGGCGAAAGAAAAGGCTGAACGACAAGCTCAGGTCACGCTGAAGAGCCGAAAGATTTTATTTCCAGTGTGGACTTTGAAGTGTATTCAAAGTGAAGCTGTGGATATGTCGAGTCAATATTGGCTAGAACCGGTTGTGTCACTCTCTTCAAAACTCACAAGATTCGCAGTTGGACCTACCAATAACTCATAAAGCCTTCAGGTTTCACGGCTTCGTGAGAGTAGCGAATTTCCCATCTACAGTTAGCAGCATAGATCATTTACTTTTCTCATTCTATTTCAAGCATAAGACGTCACAGTATGAGACGTGGAGTGCGAGCAAGATTACAGCTGTGAAGGTCACTGGTCCAATCAAAATCGACAGCTTCCTAAATGCGAAGTTCAAGGTTGTGAGAGGTTCGTCCAGTCAGGTCCACAAATTCACTCTCGCAGATCTAACATGCCTCAACCCTTATGACTGGATCATGCTTTAAAACTTGTTGCTGAGAGATTGATAGAAGTATGAGCCCATTATTTCTCACCTCAAGCTGATGCTAATCTCGCATATTAAAGAGGTAGGCAGAATGGATGTGGAGATCGATGATGTGCAGCGAAGTAAGCCAAGTGTTCTCCCTAAAGAAGTCCCAGAAGGTTTGATAAGTTAAAGCCTAGGAAGATACAAAAGGAAGGATGGTATGTGGCATTTCAGATTAAAGAACAAAACGATGCAGACTTTCATAAGACTTGCTTCTTTCATGCTGAAAAGCATTTGTTTACTACCACATGCCTGGAGTATGTCTTGGACTTTGTAAAAAAGCACAGTGGTAACAGCAAAGGGGACAAAAAAATGTTTTTCATATATGATTAAATGGTATATCCAAGTTTGTAAGGTTCTGTTGAGCGTCATTCCGAAAGTTTTTGAAGTACAAAAGCGAACTCAACCTTGAAGGACTCTCGCCTCAATCGACACAAAGGGGAGATTGTTGAGTATTTTGGTGTTGCAGTGCGAGCAAGATTACAGCTGTGAAGGTCACTGGTCCAATCAAAATTGACAGCTTCCTAAATACGAAGTTCAAGGTTGTGAGAGGTTCGTCCAGTCAGGTCCACAAATTCACTCTCGCAGATCTAACATGCCTCAACCCTTATGACTGGATCATGCTTTAAAACTTGTTGCTGAGAGATTGATAGAAGTATGAGCCCATTATTTCTCACCTCAAGCTGATGCTAATCTCGCATATTCAAGAGGTAGGCAGAATGGATGTGGAGATCGATGGTGTGCAGCGAAGAAAGCCAAGTGTTCTCCTTAAAGAAGTCCCAGAAGGTTTGATAAGTTAAAGCCTAGGAAGATACAAAAGGAGGGATGGTATGTGGCATTTCAGATTAAAGAACAAAACGATGCAGACTTTCATAAGACTTGCTTCTTTCATGCTGAAAAGCATTTGTTTACTACCACATGCCTGGAGTATGTCTTGGACTTTGTAAAAAAGCACAATGGTAACAGCAAAGGGGACAAAAAAATGTTTTTCATATATGATTAAATGGTATATCCAAGTTTGTAAGGTTCTGTTGAGCGTCATTCCGAAAGTTTTTGAAGTACAAAAGCGAACTCAGCCTTGAAGGACTCTCGCCTCAATCGACACAAAGGGGGAGATTGTTGAGTATTTTGGTGTTGCTTCTTTTGGGCCATCACTTAGTGTTTTGTATATCCAAGTTGGGCCTGTCCACCTGAGTTTATTAACTAGGGTTTTGCAATTTAAGGTGCACGAATGCATCGTGTATTAGTGATCGTGTCATTGTAAACCCTACACACCTCTACAGTAGCAGTTCTTCATCGGGTTCTTCTGAGGTTGTGACTTTTAATAATTCGATGTATTGTTGATTCATATTCTGTTCTTTATTGTTTTTAGTTGTTTGAATCTAATCAATCTTAAGAGTTTTTAACTCATCATATATATATATATATATATATATATATATATATATATATATATATATATATATATATATATATATATATATATATATATATATATATATATATAAGTTCAAATAAAAACAGTAAATAGTGTGATAACAAAAAACCACTATGTTTATTAGAGAGAGAGAGAGAGAGAGAGAGAGAGACTTAGGTTCAACTGAGAATAATTATATCACGAACATTGGGTCACATTTTTTTTGCTGCAAAACCCTCCAGCATACTGGAGAGACAGAGAAATGTAATATTTATATTTGAATATAAACCACCACCACCCCCGCAACCACCACTAGACCATATAATTCGTTTTGCTGCAAAACCTCTAGCGTACCGACAATAAGGATCAATATAATATTCATATCTAACTATATATATATATATATATATATATATATATATATATATATATATATATATATATATTCATATATGAACAAGTATATGCATATTCTCAAGTGATTACTCATATATATATATATATATATATATATATATATATATATATATATAAAATATTATCTGTTTCTTCATCCTGGTACGTTCCTCGACCGCGCTGCTATGTCAAAAAGTTTTGCGGCAAAAAGAAATATGTAGCCTAGTGGTGGTTGTATTCGTTGTGTTGGTGGTGGTTTATATTCACATATGAATATTATATTGCTCTGATTCCCAGTACGAGTTAGGGTTTTACGGCAAAAAATATTTTGCCAAGATTTGTTATCACGTTCTCGATTTTATAATTGTTCACATTTGAAACATCCTCTCTCAATCTCTCTCACTATATATATATATATATATATATATATATATATATATATATATATATATATATATATATATATATATATATATATATATATATATATATATATATATATATATATATCATACATATTTTAGATCATATTATGTTCAATATTTTTTTAAAACAAATATTTCTCAAACTTAAAAATTAATACTTAAAAAACTTATTTAAATTTTTTTAGAAAGCCTCCAGTATAATGAGTACAACTATCCGTTAAAGTTTAATGATTATTGGTGATTTTTTTTCGGGTTTTTTTTTATAAAAATTAATTTTATGAGGTTTGGGTCTAATTCTTTTTCAAGGAAAAAAATTATGCCGAAAAACAAAGTGGGTGAAAAAAAACCCACGAGCCAATGGCTAGGGGATAAGAGAGAGAGAGAGAGAGAGAGAGAGAGAGAGAGAGAGAGAGAGAAGAAATGGAGGGAGGGAGAGAGAGGGAGAGAGATGTCTCCTTTTTCTTTCCTTTTTATCTTTTTTTTTTCTTTTCCCTTTTCCATTTTAACCCCCTAACATTTTAACATTTACTGAAAATTGTCAATATCTCATAAATAATTACTAAAACGCCATGAGATACTCACAATAAATAAAATCAAATCTTCACCTTTTAATTTTCAATCCTGCGGCAAAGATGATTTTTGCTCTTACTTCTCACTTATTTTTGAGTGCTCACTCGATCTGTAACATCCCGGAATAGCAAGAGTAAAGTTGATGGGCTAAAAGAGTAATATGGGAGAGAGCGACTCGGCGAGTCCACGAGTGGACTCGACGAGTAGGGTCGTGACTCTAGTCGCGTGTTAAGTGACCAACTCGGCGAGTAGCATGGGTGGACTCGGCGAGTTGGTGCTGAGTGGAGAAAACCCTAAATCTGGAGGTTGAGCCCTATATAAAGAACATTATGTTTCCTCCCCAGCCTCCTTATCATCCCTTGAGTTCCAGAAACCCTAATTTCGTGAAGAAACCCCATTGTTGAGTGAATTGGAGCTTGGAGAGGTGGTTGTTGAAGAGATCTTGAAGGAAAAGAGACTTGGATCAAAGGGCTTTGTAAGGATTCGGGTTAATCTTCTTTTGGAGCTTCCTTTTGAGGTATTATTTCATTGTTTGAGCTCTTATTATCTAGATTCATCATTTTGGGGGTGTTAGAGATCATATCTTTTGATGAATTGGAGTTTAGAGGTTAGATCTGAGGTTGCTACCTCAGATCTGGATTGGAGAAGGGTTGGAATGCATGAAAGTCCCTGTTTGTGAGTGATTGATGGAGCTATCTTGTCCCAAACCCAAACCCTAGAGTGAAAATGCATAGATCTCCTTGGATTCACGTAAACTTTGCCACTTTACGTGATGGATGGCCTTAGGAAAGGTAGATCTATAGTTTGGATCAACTGCATGACTTGGAAAGCCTCTGTATGGATTCAGACCCGGTGGTACTCGGCGAGTCACATGGGTGGACTCGGCGAGTTGCTTGAAGATAGGCTGGAACTCGACGAGTTGGAAGAACAACTCGGCAAGTAGGTTGAAGATAGCCTTAGTCTCAACGAGTCTGTTCTTGGACTCGGCGACTCTTGTCGAAGAGTCCCAATCTTTTCTGGTTGAGCCGTGAATCGGTGAGTCAAGGGGATGACTCGGTGAGTTGTGTGTGAGTGGACTCAGAGTTGTTGAACTTCGCGAGTCTTGGGGTGACTCGGCGAGTTGAGTCACGGATTGGGGAATTTCTGAGCATGGGGACTCGGCGAGTCATCGGGTTGACTCGGCGAGTAGAGTCAGTCAGGGCTTAACTTTGACCAAGGGTTGACCAGTGGTTTCCAGGGGCATTTTGGTAATTGTTGGATATTGTTTTGAGTTCAATGCCTTGGTGGTTGTCCAGTGGTGGAGATCGTATCAGTGATCGGAGCAGCTTGGGTTATCTGTTCAGTCGGCAGTTTCGAGGTGAGTTATCCTCACTATATCAACAGGGTCTAAGGCACCAAGGCCGGCCCTTATCGGATTGAGATCCGGGTATTTGTTGTTATGTTATTGCTTTGATATGTTTGCATTCTGGTAGCTAGGATGGTATGTGATAGAGACCTGGTTGAGATCGGTATTCTGAGATGTAGGGTGATGATATGCTAGTGACCGGTTAGGTCGGTATCCTGGTTAGGATGATGATATGTTATGTGATCTGTTTGATCGGTTTGTTGACTGTGAATTGTTATATGATTGTATGTTTTATGTGCACATGGTTGTTTGGACTGGAGTTGGGTTGAGGCGGGTTCTGCTTTGTGTTGTAGGCCAAGATACCCAGGGCGGACTGGTTGTCCCGAAGGCCCAGCGAGCGGTCCGGATAGGTTGTAGGCCCCAAGAGGGCGGACCAGACGTATCGAGGCTCGGAGGGTGGACCAGGCCGACTGAAGGCCCGGTGTGGGCGGACCAGTCATACTGTAGACTCAGAGAGTGGACCAGGTGGATTGAAGGCCCGGTGTGGGCGGACCAATCACACTGCAGACTCGATGTATGTGGATAGATTCGGAGAGTGGACCAGGTGGATTATAGGCCCGGTGCGGGCGAACCAATCATACTGCAGACTCGAGGTTTATGGCTAGACTCAGAGGGTGGACCAGGTGGACTGTTGGCCGGTGCGGCGGACCAGTCATACAGTAGACCCAAAGTGCATGGTTGTTCTGTGGTCGGATATGTTATGGCATGTTATGCGTGTATGGTATATGTGGTTGGTATTTTGGGGATATCTCACTAAGCTTTCGGGCTTACAGTTGTGGTTTTATGTTTTTCAGGTTCTTCAGGAGACCGTGGCAAGGCGAAGGCGTGATCGTACCGCTCCTCGTGTTTATGTTGTGATGAGATTCTAGGAATACTTATAATAAATTGTATTGAAAATGTTTTTGTAATAACTTTAATGGAATCGAGTTGTTTTCGAAAATTTTAAATTGGTTGAAATTTTTGGTCGTTACAAGTTGGTATCAGAGCCTTGGTTTGAGTGAATTGGAGGAACACTCGTGTGACTCCAGTCTCAAATCGAGGAGAGTTTTCAAAAGAGAATTTAAAATGGTTTTCAAAATGAGTAAAGGAGGATGCGGAGGTACGATCAGCCGGAGCCAGTAAGTAACCCCAAAATACCATACATGATATTTGTTTTTGAGCTTTGATAGAACAGCATGCTAGTGTTAGGCTAGGGATCTTCAGGATTTCATGATAATGCTGCCTGATTGTGATGCCTGTAGCCTAAGGTTCCTTGTGGGAGATTTCCAGTGTTCCTCTAGTGGTGAGGGTTGAGCGCTTGTTTGTATGTTTTCACTAGGGTGTTGTGGTAGTACTTCATACAAATATGGGTAGGTGTGGAAGGTAGTATGGGCCCGTACTATTGAAAGCACAGGACCCATACGCGTATCAGGGAAACCATGACCTCTAGGGTTGGGTTGAGAAAGTTGGTTCCCGGGATAGTGGGAAGTATCTGAGTTTTTGTGGTGATTTTCAGTATGGAGATTCCGAGGCATGTTGGGAGTGGATTCGGGTCAGGATCGGGAGCAGGAGAGGGAGTTTCGGGCGGGTCAGTACCACCTGAGGTTATTGGTCAGATAAGCACGTGCAAGTTGGATGCGAGGATTCGTGAGATCTTGCGTGATGAGATTGCTGCATTTTTCCGGGCTGAGTTGCCGGAGCTGTTTGGGTCAATTAAGACCGCCATGGTTGAGTATTTTGATGAGCGCTATGCAGCTCTCACAGAGACGGATGTCGCGGCTGTAGCAGCGGCAGGGGGAGGAGCTGGTCGGGGCTCTCAGTATCGGGACTTCGATAATACGAAGCCTCCCACCTTTGATGGAGTTCAGGACCCGATTGTTGCTATGAGATGGTTATCGGACATGGAGGGGTGTTTCTTCACGTGTTCATGCCGTGCTGATCAGAGGGTGAGGTGTGCTCTGAACCTGTTGAGGCTCGGGGCGAAGGATTGGTGGAGGTTGACCACGGGGTCATATTCAGATGCGCAGAGGGCTGCGGTTTCATGGGATCAGTTCAGAGAGATGTTCAGCACTCGTTATGTCCCGCAAGTTGAGAGGGAGAGATTGGCTCAGGAGTTCTTTGAGCTAAAGCAGGATTCGGAGTCGGTGACTGAGATCACCAGGATGTTCACTGAGAGGGCGATGTTCTGCCCAGAGTTCGCTTCAGAGCAGGCTCAGATGTCTCGATATCTGAGCATGCTCAAGAGGGATATCAGACAGTTTGTGTCTACACAGAGGTGCGAGACCTTGTTGGAGTTGCAGGAGGCTGCCAGGCGGCGTGAGTTAGAGATTGAGTTGCAGTTGCGTGAGCTGAGGCAGGCTCCGGTGCAGTCGTAGTCGGCACCGAAACGGTCCAAGACCGTTGATGCTAGAGTGGGAGATCTGAGTAGCCACACTTGTGGGAAGTGTGGGAGGGGTCACATCGGAGTTTGTAGGTCCGGTGGTGCATGCCTCAAGTGCGGAGAGGAGGGGCACTATGCGAGGGATTGTCAACAGTCAGCGTCGGTTCGGGATTTGAGGATTTGTTATCATTGTCATCAGGTTGGACATTTGAGGGTCAACTGTCCACAGCTCGCTGCAGGACCGGTGCAAGCTCCAGCACCGGCCACTTTGAGGATCACAGGTGGAGGTCAGGATGGAGCGAAGCCCCCAAGGGCTTAGGGTCGTGCTTATCAGCTTGCGGCAGAGGAGGTCAGAGCAGTGCCGGATGCAGCTGCGGGTATGTTTCTTTCTTGATGTCTTGTTATCTTGTGATTATTGTGGTGTATTGTTTATGTGTTGGTATCTTTGTGTGGTTTTCGATGCGGTATTCGTCGTTTTTGAGGGTTGTGGTTTGGTTATGGGTTATTGTATTGGGAATTTCGTTGGTTATCATTCATGAGGGTTATTACTGGAAACCTGGCATTGGTTTGAAGGTCGGGTAGCATCTGCTTTCTGAGGAGGGGTTAGATGCAGATTGAGTTTCTTTCGAGCGGGTTAATCAGTGTTGATATGGGATTTTGTTAAAGGTTGTTTATGCTTATGGGAAGCAGTCCGCGTGTAAGTGTTGGCTTTGTGCAGGGTTGTTTTGGTTGGTCGGTAATGGCGACCGGTGTTTGATAGTCAGTGCTACAAGTGGGGGAGAATTGGAAAATTCTCCGGAAGATCGATAAGCATTTGAGGGTGCTTAGCTGTTTGGGATTCAACAGTGTTCTGTCAGCCCATAGTGTAGGCTGGTAGGAGCAAGTGTCAGGCATGCGGGGCGGGATACAGACCTAGGGCATTTGATTATGGAGGGCCTAGGGATCAGGCCGGGATCGATTATGTGTGATGGAGATAGAGTTCGGAACCCCTAGAGGGCTAGAACGGTATGCATGGGAGGATTTCCCGGAGAGATAGCTCGGAATGATGAATGCTAGTTGAACGGTCCGGATAGATTGAAGGCCGGTAGGCGTACCAGTCAGGCCGAAGGCTCGGAGAACGGTCCAGCTAAACTGAAGGCACTGAGAGCGGTCCAGATTGGCTGAAGGTTCTGAGAGTGGTCCAGATTGGTTGAAGGCCTGGTGAGGCGGTCCAGTCATGCTGAAGACTCTGCGGGTATTGTTGGATCGGTTCGAGGATATGGATTGTGTATGTTGCAGTGTGATAGCATTAGAAGGTCTGGCCCCCGGTACTGATCTTGATTAGTTGAGATGGTGCATGGGCTTGAGAGTCCCTGCGATTAGAGTCAGAGTATGTGTGTTGGATGGATAGCGGTTACGCTATAAGGAGTGGTGTAGCGTTGGGCGAGCACCGTGGCACTTGTCGGAGTGACAAGGCGGCCAAGTGGATTTCCTTGGTAAAGGAAAGAAAGAGGAGTGTAACTCCGAGAGGGAGTGCAAGTTCACGGAAGTGAAAGCGGCAGAGCAGAGTTATGATTAAAGTGATCCGAGTATGGTCATTGAGCAGCGTGTTTGCAGCAGTGGAATGGAAGCACATCCGGTTTGGGATGTCTGTTGAGGTCGCGGAAGGAATTCCGCGGGTGTAGAGCCAAGAGGCTCGGAAGGGATGCAGGGAGGGGGTCTTGGGCTCTCAGTGTGATTCTGATCAGGGAATTGTGTATACAGTAATGGTTCATCACGGGGATGTTTGAAGATGTCATCAGTGTATCGGGTTTTCCCAACCTGAGGGTGCTAGAGCTAGTTCAGTATGTGTATGTGATTGCAAGAGGAGAACTCATGGGAGTTTCTCTGAAGAATGTGTCTTTCTGTCAGCAGAACGATTAAAGTTGGACTCGGATCGGGAATCCGGTGGTGCATGGTTAGGGGATAAGAGAGAGAGAGAGAGAGAAAAAAAAAAGAAATGGAGGGAGGGAGAGAGATGGAGAGAGATGTCTCCTTTTTCTTTCCTTTTTATCTTTTTTTTCTTTTCCCTTTTCCATTTTAACCCCCAAACATTTTAACCTTTGCTGAAAATTGTCAATATCTCATAAATAATTACTAAAACGCCATGAGATACTCACAATAAATAAAATCAAATCTTCACCTTTTAATTTTCAATCTTGCGGCAAAGATGATTTGTGCTCTTAGTTCTCACTTATTTTTGAGTGCTCACTCGATCTGTAACATCCCGGAATAGCAAGAGTAAAGTTGAAGGGCTAAAAGAGTAATATGGGAGAAAGCGACTCGGCGAGTCCACGAGTGGACTCGGCGAGTAGGGTCGTGACTCTAGTCGCGTGTTAAGTGACCAACTCGGCGAGTAGCATGGGTGGACTCGACGAGTTGGTGCTGAGTGGAGAAAACCCTAAATCTGGAGGTTGAGCCCTATATAAAGAACATTATGTTTCCTCCCCAGCCTCCTTATCATCCCTTGAGTTCCAGAAACCCTAATTTTGTGAAGAAACCCCATTGTTGAGTGAATTGGAGCTTGGAGAGGTGGTTGTTGAAGAGATATTGAAGGAAAAGAGACTTGGATCAAAGGGCTTTGCAAGGATTCGGGTTAATCTTCTTTTGGAGCTTCCTTTTGAGGTATTATTTCATTGTTTGAGCTCTTATTATCTAGATTCATCATTTTGGGGGTGTTAGAGATCATATCTTTTGATGAATTGGAGTTTAGAGGTTAGATCTGAGGTTGCTACCTCAGATCTGGATTGGAGAAGGGTTGGAATGCATGAAAGTCCCTGTTTGTGAGTGATTGATGGAGCTATCTTGTCCCAAACCCAAACCCTAGAGTGAAAATGCATAGATCTCCTTGGATTCACGTAAACTTTGCCACTTTACGTGATGGATGGCCTTAGGAAAGGTAGATCTATAGTTTGGATCATCTACATGGATTGGAAAGCTTCTGTATGGATTCAGACCTGGTGTTACTCAGCGAGTCACATGGGTAGACTCGGCAAGTTGCTTGAAGATAGGCTGGAACTCGACGAGTTAGAAGAACAACTCGGCGAGTTGGATGAAGATGGCCTGGAACTCGACGAGTTGGAAGAACAACTCGGTGAGTAGGTTGAAGATAGCCTTAGACTCGAAGAGTCTGTTCTTGGACTCGGCTAGTCTTGTCGAAGAGTCCCAATCTTTTCTGGTTGAGCCGTGAATCGGTGAGTCAAGGGGATGACTCGGTGAGTTGTGTGTGAGTGGACTCAGAGTTGTTGAACTTGGCGAGTCTCAGGGTGACTCGGCGAGTTGAGTCGTGGATTGGGGAATTTCTGAGCATGGGGACTCGGCGAGTCATCGGGTTGACTCGGCGAGTAGAGTCAGTCAGTGCTTGACTTTGACCAAGGGTTGACCAGTGGTTTCCAGGGGCATTTTGATAATTATTGGATATTGTTTTGAGTTCAATGCCTTGGTGGTTGTCCGGTGGTGGAGATCGTATTAGTGATCGGAGCAGCTTGGGTTATCTGTTCAGTCGGCAGTTTCGAGCTGAGTTATCCTCACTATATCAACAGGGTCTAAGGCACCAAGGCCTACCCTTATCGGATTGAGATCCGGGTATTTGTTGTTATGTTATTGCTTTGATATGTTTGCATCCTGGTAGCTAGGATGGTATGTGATAGAGACCTGGTTGAGATCGGTATTCTGAGATGTAGGGTGATGCTCTGCTAGTGACCGGTTAGGTCGGTATCCTGGTTAGGATGATGATATGTTATGTGATCTGTTTGATCGGTTTATTGACTGTGAATTGTTATATGATTGTATGTTTATATGCACAGGGTTGTTTGGACTGGAGTTGGGTTGAGGCGGGTCCTGCTTTGTGTTGTAGGCCAAGATACCCAGGGCGGACCGGTTGTCCCGATGGCCCAGCGAGCGGTCCGAATAGGCTGTAGGCCCCAAGAGGGCGAACCAGACGTGCCGAGGCTCGGAGAGTGGACCAGGCCGACGGAAGGCCCGGTGCGGGCAGACCAGTCATACTGTAGACTCAGAGAGTGGACTAGGTGGATTGAAGGCCCGGTGCGGGCGGACCAATCACACTGCAGACTCGATGTATGTGGATAGATTCGGAGAGTGGACCAGGTGGATTGTAGGCCCGGTGGGGGCGGACCAATCATGCTGCAGACTCGAGGTTTATGGCTAGACTCAGAGGGTGGACCAGGTGGACTGTTGGCCGGTGCGGCGGACCAGTCATACAGTAGACCTGAAGTGCATGGTTGTTCTGTGGTCGAATATGTTATGGCATGTTATGCGTGTATGGTATATGTGGTTGGTATTTTGGGGATATCTCACTAAGCTTTCGGGCTTACAGTTGTGGTTTTATGTTTTTCAGGTTCTTCAGGAGACGGTGGCAAGGCGAAGGCGTGATCGTACCGCTCCTCGTGTTTATGTTGTGATGAGATTCTGGGAATACTTAAAATAAATTGTATTGAAAACCTTTTTGTAATAACTTTAATGGAATCGAGTTGTTTTCGAAAATTTTAAATTGGTTGAAATTTTTGGTCGTTACACGATTCAAATTATATATATATATATATATATATATATATATATATATATATATATATATAGAGAGAGAGAGAGAGAGAGAGTGAGAGAGAAAAAAGTAAGTTCAAATAAAAATAGTAAATAGTGTGAAAACATAAAAACATTATGTGTATGTTATTATTTTGCAATGAATGTTGTATATGTTTATTGTTGAAGTAATTCTAATATGAATATTAACGTTTAGTTATTCATATATTCATTAGAATGTGTAACATCCCCCTCTGGCACATATCACAATATTGTCCGCTTTGGGCGACTCAGCACAAGGACTTCCCAGATGGTCACCCATCCTGGTACTAATCCCGCCCGAGCATGCTTAACTGCAAAGTTCTTATGGGATCTGCTTCCCTCACGGATTTAAAACACGTTGTGACAAGGAAGGTATCCACACCCCTTATAAGGAGTGTTTAGTTCTCTTTCGAAGCCAATGTGGGATTAGGTGCAAGCCACCTTTACCCCCCATTATAAGGTTCGACGTCCCCGTCGAACACATTGACTCGTGCCCTAGCTTTGATACCATTTGTAACATCCCCCTCTGGCACGTATCACAATATTGTCCGCTTTGGGCCACTCGGCACGAGGACTTCCCAGAGGGTCACCCACCCTGGTACTACTCCCGCATGAGCAAGCTTAACTGCAGAGTTCTTATGGGATCTGCTTCCCTCACAGATTTAAAATGTGTTGTGACAAGGAAGGTATCCACACCCCTTATAAGGACTATTTAGTTCGCCTTCCAAGCCGATGTGGGATTAAGTGCAAGCCAACTTTACACGAATGTTCCTCCAGTTCACTCAAACGAGGGCTCTGATACCAACTTGTAAGACACAAAATTTCCAGCCAATTTGAATTTTAGAAAAAGAAACATTTCAACCATTTGAATCATTACAAGTTGTTTTCACAATGTAAAATATCAAAGTTTTCACAAAAACATAAACAAAACATGAGGAGTTGTACAATCATGCCTTCGCCTTGCCACGATCCCCTGATGTACCTGAAATAATAAACTGAAACTGTAAGTCCGAGACTTAGTGAGTTCCCCCGAAATACCGATACACATGCAATTCTCAAAACCATGTCAGCAATATCATGACATAACAAACTAAACAGCATGCAATGGATCCACAACTTTATAAAGTTTGCAACTTTATACCTTTTGGAGCTTCTTGATCATAAACTAACTTTAGATCTATGAGCTTGATCTTGTTCTCCAACACTTGGATGCAACACCTTCCTCTTGAAACACTCAAAACACAGCAAATAAGCTCACACCCACAAAGAAGAGCTAGGATTTGGGGAGGATGAATGGAGGCTGAGGAGGGTGAGGATAATAAGAGGAAATGATCTATAAGGGTGTTTATATGGTCCCCAAACCCTAAACATTAGGGTTTTCTCCTGACATGAGTACGCCCGACGTACATGAGTGTACGCCCAACGTACTAGGGCGCACCTAGTACGCTCAGCATACCCTTAGGCATGCTCAGCTTACTCCTTCCTGACCTAAAGTTGCAACTTTAGTACTCATACCTCTCATGGCCCAACTCAACCAAACTCTAAGGACTAAAATGGCAATTAATTAAAGAGAAGGGATTCGAAATATGTCAGTGAAGTTCGGGATGTTACAATTCTCCCCCACTTGTCTTAGACTTCGTCCCCGAAGTCTGCTGCAGTGAATATATCCGGGTAATGCTCCCGCATCTCGGATTCGGCCTACCAAGTCCACTCGGATCCTCTCTGATGCTCCCACTGTACCTTTACCAAAGGTATCTCCTTATTCCGAAGGACCTTCGTCTTCCTCTCCAAAATGGCCACGGGACTCTTTACATAATTTAGGCACTCATCAACCTGAATATCATCTAACGATACTACTGCCTCCCGATCCATGATGCATTTCCGTAATTGCGAAACGTGGAAAATGTTGTGTATCTGACGGAGTTTCGATGGAAGATCCAACCTATATGCAACCTTGCCAACCCTAGCGATTACCCGAAATGGGCCGATGTATCGGGGACCCAACTTTCCCCTCTTCCTGAAGCGAATCACACCCTTCCAGGGCGAAACCTTTAGTAGCACCATGTCACCTACCTGGAACTCCAACACAGATCGACATTTGTCGGCGTAACTTTTCTGCCGACTGTGAGTGGTTTGCAATCGTTGTCTAATCTGGTGAATCTTCTCAGTAGTTTGCAAAACCACCTCCGTCCGCCCTATCACTCTGTGACCAACCTCTCCCCAACAAACGGGGGTGCGACATCTCTGCCCGTACAACAGCTCAAAAGGCAGAGCACCAATGTTGGAATGGTAGTTGTTGTTGTAGCCGAACTCTACAAGGGAGGTGGGAATCCCAGCTCCCATAGAATTCAATAACACAATCCCTCAACATATGTGACAACCCGAAAATTCTAGCTTGTATAAACGTTCAAATCTATCAAAGTTAGACTCGTGCTGCTACCTTTTAGCACTGTTTAGGGTCTATTTTGAGTAATCTGAGACAAGTGCATCAAAGGAATCAGTATTCGGAAGTGTCAGTTTAAGTTCTAAACTACCTAGCAAATGTAAACCTCCTCAAAAATTAGTGTACGGTCGATACCTTGAGTTTACGGTCAAGGTCACCGTAAACCCATCCCTATATATATATATATATATATATATATATATATATATATATATATATATATATATATATATATATATATATATATATAAACCTTGACCATTTTTCAATCATTTTTACCATTTCATGCCTAGAAATCGGAATTCTCTCCCAAGGATCATAAGATTTTGCTTCCAAAACTCCAAAAATGTAAGTGATTCCTTCCCTTTAGGATTTAATACATCCCTTCTTCTTGATTCACTCTTGAATTCATCCACAAATCTCATCTTTTGAGTCTAGATATTCAAGATTCTCAAGAACACTTTAGTGTTTTCGGCCGAAAACACCCGTCTTTGCTTCCAAATTGTAAGTATCTATCCTCTATACTTATATCTAGTTAAGATTCTTGTGTTTGGCCTTGAAATCATCACTTTTCCATGAACAAAATGTGTTTACAGTCAAGTGTATCTCCTTAGACCATAAACCATAGGACCGTAAACCCTATGACAATAAGGTCATTAGACCGCAAACGCATAGGACCATAAACACATGAGACCGTAAACTCATTAGACTGCAAACTCAATGGACTATAAACCCTATGACCGTAAACACATAGGACCGTGAACCACTTTGACTGTAAACTCTTATGGTCATGCCACATGGACCGTAAACTCCTTAGGGTGGCCATACACCCTTGGTATGCAATCACATGTGATTGTAGCACTTAAATCTAAGTGTATCCTATGCCCTAGGGCGTTTCCTTTCATGATTAGTTGTATAAACACTAATTATATGCTTATATGTATCATTATATGATAAATAGGATCTGTGTGTGTGCTCAAGTCTTCACTTGGCACTTAGCATCCTATACCACTCGTTCATCCAAACCACTCACTACAGGTGAGTTCATACCCCTTAATCTACCTTTTAAATGATTTTAAATGCTTTTATGGGGGGGGGATACAAGTTGAAATATTATAGTTAAATTATCAATCACATGTGATTAATAACTAACAAACAAATGGATTTACTATACGTTTAACTGTTTATCAAAGAAACTACTTCAAATTTTTATCAAAGTCTTTTTCATGCTAAACTCCTTATCAAACTTATTCTTATATGCCAAATTGCTTTTAAATCATTTTATAAATTGACATCAAGTCATCATTATTTATTATTAAACTCTTCAAATGTTTTTACAAACTTCTTTTTAAACTTATATATTGTCAAATGCATGTCTATATATGTATAGTTATATAAGTAATGTTTAAAGAAATTAGGACTGATAACTCGCTTTATTACCTTTTCCTTGTCTGGATGTGGCCTTAGGGCAACGGTTATTTGTCCGAATGTCGTCTAAATATTAGTTATATATTATGTATACATATGTAGATATAAAAGTACTATCAATCAGTTCAGTACCTTTTGGGTAGCAAAGGCATACCTTCATTTATTCAAACTACAGAAATTACTAGTAAACTATAATAGGTATATTTTAGGAGAATACTATCATATACTAATACTATAACGAGAAACAATACTTACTATAAAGAGAAACAGATAGAGAATACTATAACGAGAAACAATACATACCATACACTATACAAGAGAACATATTATGATGAGAAACAAAGAGAACATACTAAGATGAGAAACAAAGAGAACATACTACATACTAGACAGAGAGAACATACATTACACTAGTACATACAATACATATACAAGAATACTATAACATAAATGTGAGCCACGGTTTCCGGGCATCGCATCACTACCATGGCTCGTTTTGTATCCAGAGTCTCCTAGAGGGAGAGCGTGAATTTGTGTATAGATCTACACTGGATTGACTATCCTACACCTTGTTGTTCGCTACAATGGGACTTGCAAGTCTACGGGTGCCAAATAGATCTATACTGGATTGACTATCCTACACCTTGTTGTTCGCTACAGTGGGACTTGCAAGTCTACGGGTGCCAAATGTCATTTCTTCCGACGTCTTTCATCGTCGCGTTATTAGTCGATAGTATGGTGCAACCATATCACATTATACCTTAATCACCAACCGGTTTAAGGTAGTTAGTACAACATTAGTTACCACAATACAACACTACAATACTTTATAATTTTCTCATTGCATTCACGTTGTGATCTTCACACATAAACGGTAATGTAAAAATTATATTTTTAGTTAATAATAGTCGCAATTGGGAAAATACACTCTTTTACAAGAAACAAAGATACAAAACATTTGATGCCTTGGTAGAAGGCTACATTTAGTAGAAAATATAGGGTTTTCTAGGAGATACAAACATTTACAAACTTATACATCAAACACTTACAAACGTTTACATTGAACATTTACAAACATTTTCAGTAAACTTATACAAACATTGACACTAAATACTTATGAACTCACCAGCTTTAATGTTGATAAACTCTTTCAAAATAACTTGTATTCTCAGGTCACCAATAGACAGGTACAGTCGACCAAGTTTTTGAGAAAACGGAGCATGTTCAAGACTCGTCTTTTATTTTGATTACTTGTTTTGATGTCTTTTTACTATGAATGAACACACTTGTATCAAATTATACTATTAATACAATGGATGATGTTGTTTATTGTTTACTACTTTGCATTGTTATGATACTATACATGACGTCCTCCACCCCCGAACGTTTCCGTCGTCCTGTTTTTGGGGTATGACAACATATCCTTGTAGTGGTGTTGATTATGATGGCATGTGCGGAACTAGTAAAGATCTAGTGAATCATCATGTAAAATCAAGAACACAAGGAGTAAATAAATCTTTGTAAGCTCATTTTAGATCTAGAAAGAATATGCAAATGCGTTTGTACAAAGTTTCTCTCTCTAGTCTAACACTCCAAAATGGTTCCTTACGTAAAATAACTGCCGCTCACTTCCTTATAAAGGAAAGGCAACTCATTACACACACAAGTGGGTAAAGCCTCATCCAAGCATGACTTTGCACCCTAACATTCTCCCCCTCAAAGTTAGAATTGGATGCCCCGACTTTAGTTTTCAACGAGCTAGCGCGATCAAGACCAAAACTCCACCTCGAATTAACACCGGTCTTCAAATCCGCAAACGAATATCCGAGAAACCCGCTTCGAATACCCATCATTCTCCCCATTTTTATAATCAAAAAATGATTATAAAGGCCATTAAGGATGAGAAGCGCCCGAGGAATGAACAATACAATACTCCCCCTTGATGTGTACCAAAAATGAATCACCAAAAATCTTGCATGGAAAAACAATCACAAAAAAGCCACAAAAAATTTCCAATTTATGAAAAATTTTGACTTTTTGAGTGAAGGTTGCAAGATTTTTCAAAAACCGGGTAGAAATTGTCACTTTCTGAAACTTGCAGGGACCCGTTACGCAAAAAATAGCCTAGTATGTGAAACTCTATCCCATTTACGAAACTGGGCATAAAGCGTAAATTGGGACAAACTGCAGGGACCAGAACTAAAAATTCTGCAATTTCTCAGCTTTTATTACCCATTTTCGAAGTTGGGTATAAACTGCCAATATTATGAAACTACAGGGACTCACTTCGAAAATTCTGTATTCTCATCAATTTTTGCTCCAAATTCGAAACTGGACCAATTTTGCGATTTCGTAAAAATGTAAGGCCAAATTCGAAACTTGAGTATTTTCTTCCCCAACTCATTTGTTTCATAGTGACACACAACTTTCTTCCCTTCACTTCATTTATCAGGTAATACAATTCATACGAAACTTTTTCTTCTTTCTTACCCAATTTCGTTTCTCAGACAATTCCCTTCATACGAAATAATCCTTGCTTCACTTCATACGAAACTTCATCCAAACACGAAATCGAAGCATAACGAAGCCTCTTAATGAACATTAACCTCTTAATCATCCAACCTATGAATCATAATTTCGTTCTTACAGTTTTCGTTTGAAAGAACAACACACTTCGTTCATTCAACAACAGCTCAACATCAAGGCTTCGTACAAAATCAAACACCCATTTTCTCGCTCCCCTTCGTTCAATCAGAGCCCCAATTTCGTTTCACAGATACTAACATCACAAAATAAACTTTCATGACCCAAAAACTTTCGTTCGTTTTCAACATCCATGGCTTCCCATTCGTTATCAATTAACAAACCAACTTCGACTCACAATCAGCTCAACATTTCGAACATTGACTCTAAATCTTCCCAGTTCGTTTTTAATCAAGCAGCACAACTCAGCCTCGACCATCTGTTCTTCATCGATGCATCATAAAAACGAATTTGTTCTCAACCAAATCATTCGAAATCAAAAATCAAGCCTTCGAAAGCAAATTATCTACTCATCCAGTTCGTCAACATCAAAACCAATGTCTTTGATATCAGTTAACAACCCAAATCATCGATATCAAACAATCGAGTCCAAATCAATCAATTTACCAAAATCAGTCGACATCTAATGCAAATTCCAAATCACAACCTTGACCATTGATATCAATTCCAAACCATATACAAACCTTTGAAATCCTCCATTAACAGACCCTAGAAATCAGATTACGACCATCAACCAAAATTCCAACGTCGATATCAATTTTGTTATCTGCAACTCGATATTGATACTCCAATAGCCTTCACTTTCCATCGACATTAACACTTTAGTTTCAAAATTTGAGTTTGAGTTTCGTTATCGATTCACATTCCAACTTCCCAAACACGAATTCAATCATGTGTAACAATTCGAATACACAATACCAAATCAAATTCACGAAGATCCTTATGCACTTCTTCTCCATCAATAACAACAAATCCTCCATGTTGAAACTTGATAAATTCATTAAGATCAATATAACCATCGCCGATTTCTTCTAATTCAATAATCCAAAATTGATTTTGACTTTCCCTTGTGTTTGACTTATCGATTCCACATGTGAAATTCAACACAATCGACACCAAATTCGACTTCAACTAAACAACTGAAAGCCAGTTTCAACTTCAATTTTATGATATAGAAATCGAACCTCAAATATATTGAATGATTAAAAAATTTTGACTGAAGAACGAGATATTGAACAGTGATGAAAAGTTATAAGGAAACGGATCCATGAACAGGGTTTGAACAATTGATTGGGCTCAAGGTTTCAAGAACAGTAATAACTTCGAAAATGTGGGCTTAATGAACAGTAAGTGAATATCAATTGGTTTAGGCTTTGTAATCGAATGAATAGTAAAAATTGAGAATTAATTTTGATTTTTGGAGCTTGATCCTTTTAAACAAAAATTGTTGAATCAACAATGGGGTTGAAACAGATTAGATCCAACGAGACAAATCGATCAAAAATGAAAAACGAAAAATACGAATCGAATTCATGGACGTTTTGGAATCCATTTGAGAATTTGAGATACCTTTTGGACGAATCGAGTCCCGTTTTCAACAAACGAATCGAATTTAGAAGATCTTGGTTCTTTTGTAAAAATGTGAAAATCTCCAAATCGAACATTGTACCACCCACCATGCGATATGTACAACTCGTTCTTCGTGTTCTTCATCAAACTAAGAACATCTTCAAAAGAACCACCAACACATTTGGGTTTTGACTTTAAATTCAATGCAACCTTTGGAGATTGTTGCTTTGGAACCCAAATTTGTTTAACGGATTTCGGATTCACAACGTTTGACGATTTTTGTGAGTAAACCCGCTTGTTTTTGCGATTGATCTTCTTCTTCTTTTTCTTTCTCATCTTTTTGCATCTTGAATACTTGACTCCATGAACAAACCCACTTTCCACAACATCAACTTTTTGAATTTGAATCAAATCTTTTGGAGTTTGATACTTATGAATTTCTTGGATCATCGGCTTCCAATAAGGAATCATTCCTTCAAACGAATCACAAGAACACAAAATATCATCTGTTTGAACTCCAATCGAACAAAAAACTTTTTCATCTTGAAAATAAACTTGAACTCCTTTTCCTTGAGCATCATGATCATCATCAAGAACACCTTCCTTAGCTTCACGACGATGTGCATAATATTCAAGTTTATTGCTTCCATATTTGCATTCACCACGAGAAATTCCTTTTATGACTTCTCCATCTCTTCTATTTCTTCGTCTCTTTTGATATGTTGTAACCAAACGATCAAACAAATGTTTGGTTTGAAAAATTGGACAACTAATTAATTCTCCAACTTCATTATTTTCTCCATTTACAACAATATCACATTCACTTTTCAATCCAACAGTCAAGCTATAAAGAAGATATTCAAATGAGCGTTCACTTTGAACATTTTTACTATGTATCATCCATTTCTCCATAATTGCTTCTTTTCTTTCAAATCAAACGATAAGAACTTGGGTTTTCTAGAGAGAGAAAGTGAAAATCAAGGAGATCTCTAGAGAGAGAAAGTGAATATGAACCAAATTCTAGTGAGAGAAAGTGGTACAAACAAGTATTCTAGAGAGAGAAAGTCGAATTATGGATCAAAATCAAAGAAAAAACCGACTTCTAGAACACTAAACACGAAGATGAATTAGAGCATGAAGAATCACCAAATCAAGATAGCCATCAAGGATCAATTCTTGATCAAATCAAGAACACCTGCTTTGATACCAATTGTAGTGGTGTTGATTATGATGGCATGTGCGGAATTAGTAAAGATCTAGTGAATCATCATGTAAAATCAAGAACACAAGGAGTAAATAAATCTTTGTAATCTCATATTAGATCTAGAAAGAATATACAAATGGGTTTGTACAAAGTTTCTCTCTCTAGTCTAACACTCCAAAATGGTTCCTTACATAAAATGAGTGCCACTCACCTCCTTATAAAGGAAAGGCAACTCATTACACATACAAGTGGGTAAAGCCTCATCCAAGCATGACTTTGCACCCTAACAATACTCGAGGGTATGTATAGTCCGCTCGCTCTGACCGTCAGTCTGTGGATGGAATGATGTACTAAAGTGCATCCGCGTGCCCAGATCCTCATGGAATTTCTGCAAAAAAAAGGGAGGTAAACCTAACATCCCGGTCAGAGACAATGGAGACCGGAAACCCATGGCGATCCACGATCTCGCAGTCGTACACGTCAGCCAACTTCTTGGTCGATGAACTCTTCCTTATGGCCAAGAAATGGGCACTCTTGGTCAATCGATCCACGATGACCCAAATTGCATCAAACCCCTTGGCCGTCCTCGGCAGCTTGGTAATAAAATCCATCGTGATATGTTCCCATTTCCACATGGGAACCTCCAGGGCCTGCAGCTTGCCATGTGGCCTCTAATGCTTAGCCTTGACCATCCTATAGTTCAAGCACCTCTCGACGTACCAAGCGATCCCTCACTTCATGCACGGCCACCAGTAACTCAAACTCAAGTCCTGATACATCTTTTTGGCCCCCTGATGGATAGAAAAGTGAGACTTATGAGCCTCCTCCATGACTGTCTGTCTAACCCCACCAGACATCGGATCCCATACCCGACCACATCGATTCAACAACCCCCGGCTATCCTGCACAAACCGGGCATTCTCGACTCTGATCCACTCCATTTTCCAATTCTCTAGTTGCATGCCCTCCACCTGAACATCTCTGATCAAACTCACAAGCGGATAATCCATTGCTATCCTCATACATAGCGCTGGGGTGGAAGTCCCAGCTGACTTGCGGCTCAGAGCGTCCTCCACCACATTCGCTTTATAGGGGTGGTAAAGGATCTTGCAATTGTATTCCTTGACTACATCCAGCCACCTGCTCTGCCTCATGTTCAGGTTCGGCTGATCCATGATGTGTCTCAAGCTCTTGTTTTTTTTTTTTTTGAAATGGAAAACTAACTAATTTACTCCTAAATAACCACATATGTCTCCACCGAGACTTGAACCTCTGACCTCTCATATGAGAAGGTCACTCCATACCGCTAGCTCATTGGCCCTTTGGTGTCTCAAGCTCTTGTGATCCGTGTATATGGTACAACAGACCCCATATAGATACCGTCTCCATATCTTGAGAGCGAACACCACCGCTCACATCTCTATATCGTGCGTAGGGTATCTCGTCTCATGCGGCTTCAGCTGCCGCGATGCATAGGCTATCACTCGTCCTCTCTGCATGAGGACCGCCCCTAAACCAGTGATGGATGCATCATAAAACACCACAAAATCCTCAACTCCCTCTGGGAGTGTCAAAATTGGAGCCTCACACAAATGCTGGCGGAGGGTCTCAAACGCCTTCTGCTGCTCAAGGCCCCACCTGAAATCCACCCCCTTCCTCGTCAGACGAGTGAGGGGTACTGCAATCTTGGAGAAATCCTTAATAAACCTTCGGTAGTACCCTGCTAAACCCAGAAAACTCCTGATATCCGAGGGAGTTCTCGACACCTCCCACTGCATGACTGCCTCGATTTTGGTCGGGTCGACCAAAATCACATCCTGATTAATGAGGTGCCCGAGAAACTGGACCTCTTGTAACCAAAACTCACACTTCGAGAACTTGGCATATAGCCATTCCCGTCTCAACACTCCCAACAACTCCATGAGATGCTCCTCATGCTGCTCTCAAGTCTTGGAATACACCAAGATATCATCTATAAACACGATGACCAAGCGATCCAGCATCGTTCTGCAGACCCGATTCATCAGGTCCCTAAATATTGTCGGTGTGTTGGTGAGCCCAAATAGCATCACCACGAACTCGTAATGACCATAACGAGTCCAAAACGTAGTCTTCTCCACGTCCTCCTCTCTGACCCGTACCTGATGATATCCCGACCTCAAGTCTATCTTGGAAAACCAAGATGCACCTTACAATTCCCTATAATCAATGCACATCCAGTGCTGCCCTGGCCTCCTCTACCGTAAGATGGAAGGCACGCCCCTGAGCCTTCGAAGGATCGGCCTTGATTGGCCTCCCATCAGAAATCCTCAATGTAGTTGGTGCTGGAACCTGTGCCGGGTTGGCGGCTAGCAACGGGCAGTTCGCCTTCACATAGCCAACCTGATTACAGTGGTAGCATAACCTCATACCCGAAACTGGGGCAGCCTGGCGACAATCTTTCACATAATGCCCCTCCTTTCCACACCTGTGGAACCCACTACCAACTCGACATACCCCAGAATGACCCTTGCCGCACTTTCCACAAATGCAGCTCTGCTGACTCCCGATCCAAGTATCAACGGTCTTAGACCGCTTAGGTGCTGGCTGCGATTGTTTCGGGGCCTGCCGCTGCTCCCTCAACTACAGCTCAATCTCCAACTCACGCCACCTAGCGGCCTCCTACAACTCCAAAAGAGTATCACATCGTTGGGTAGACACAAACTGGCGGAGGTCAGTCTTGAGCATGCTCAAATATCGGGTCATCTGAGCCTGCTCGGAAGCAAACTCTAGGCAGAACATTGCCGTCTCTGTAAACATACGGGTGATCTCCGTGACCGACTCCTCATCCTGTCTCAAACTCAAAAACTCCTGTGACAATCGTTCTCTCTTGACCCAAGGAATATATCAGGCGCGAAACATATCCCTGAACTGCTCCAAGGTAACAGCAGCTCTCTGATCATTAGTGTACGACCCAATCGCCAATCTCCACCAGTCCTTGGCCCCGGACCTTAGCAGATTCAGAGCACACCTGACCTTCTGGTCAGTAGGACACAAACAGGTAAAGAAACACCCCTCCACATTTGAGATCCAGCTCATAACCTTGATGGGATCCTGTGTCCCATCAAAAGTAGGGGGCTTCATGTTATCGAAGTCCCGATACTGGAAGCCCCTACTGGCTCCTCCCCTTGTTGCGGATACACCTAATGCAGCTGTTGCGGCAGCCATCTCTACAAGGGCTACGTAGCGCTCATCAAAGTAATCAACCATAGCGGTCTTAATAGACCCAAACATCTCCGGAAGCTGTGCCCGGAACATAGTAGCAACCTCATCATGCAGAATCTCTCGAATCCTGGCATCCAACTCCTTTGTACCCATCTGCACCACAGGTTCAGGTGTTGTTTTCCCTTTCGGGCCTCCGTCTCCTGATCCTGATCCCGAACCGGATCCGGTCACAAAGCGCCTCGTCATCACCATTCTGAAACATACCACAAGATATCAGATGATAGATATAAAGAACAGGGAACCAACTCCCGACTAAATCCTAGGGGTTGTGACTTCCTTGCTACGCGTATGGGTCTTGTGGTTTCAGTAGTACGGGCCCATACTACCTTCCACACCTACCCATATTTGTCTCAAGTATCACCACAACACCCTAACAATATACATAACATAGTGAGCGCTAAATCCTCACTCCTATAGGAACTCTAAATATCTCATAACTAGCCTCCCAGCCTCTCACTAACCACCCATCAATGAAACTACCACCAACCATGCAACACTCGTGTATGCTACCCATAAATAACGCTGGACCCTATAGACTTTCGAATATCCCATCCTACCCTAAGCCCTAATCAATAACAACAGAATATAAGGCCAAATCAAACATTCCCAGGCTATAAGATCTTAATTATATACAGCCGTGATGCCTACACAAGTAACTACAGTAATGATGTCAATCTCATATAAGGAAAACCCTAGGCTAGTAGGCATCATGCAATCAAGCAATTCTATCATGCAATTCCTGAAGATTCCTTGCCTAGTACTAGCATATTGTTCTAACATATCACACAATCAAATAACTATATGGTATTTTGGGTCTACTTGCTAGCTTTGGCTGATCGTACACCCAGCATCCTCCTTTACTTATTTTGAAAACCATTTTAGAAATCAATTTTTTTTGAAAACCTTTCCTTGATTTGAGACTGGATTCACACAAATGTTCCTCTAATTCACTCAAACCAAGGCTCTGATACCAACTTGTAACACACAAAATTTCAAGCCAATTTGAATTTTAGAAAAAGAAACATTTCAACCATTTGAATCATTACAACTTGTTTTAAAAATGTAAAATATCAGAGTTTTCCCAGAAACATAAACAAAACATGAGCTGCTGTACAATCATGCCTTCGCCTTGCCACGATCCCCTGATGTACCTGAAACAATAAACTGAAACTGTAAGTCTGAGACTTAGTGAGTTCCCCCAAAATACCGATACACATGCAATTCTCATAACCATGTTAACAATATCATGACATAACAAACTAAACAGCATGCAATGGATCCACAACTTTATAGACTGGATTACCCCTGGGCCCACAGTGTGAGTCTGGATTGCCTTTCGAGCCCACAACTTACATCTGGCTTGCCGTCGAGCCCACAGTACGAGTCTCCCTCAGCTCGTATCTAGAATGCTCTCGAGTTTGTTGGTTACCGCATGGAGCAGTTTCACCTAAACCCATCCCACATAATATATCAACATATAACATAACCATTGAGCATGCAGATAATCACGTAACAAAACAGGTAGTCCTACAAATCTACCTAACTGGCATAACTACTAGGATGCAACACTAATCTCATACTCAACGTACTAACACTGCTAGAATAACATATCCAATGGGCCGGCCTTGGTGCCTTAGACCCCTTAGTAAAGTGAGGTAACTCACCTCGCAATTAGTGCTGAATTACTCCAAGTCTCTGACTAAGATCTCACTAGAAATCCCGAACTGTCACATAATAATAAATACTAGGTTAATGCCCAGTATTAACCCCTTGACCAAGTTTTCTCAAAACTCATTAAACTCATTCCTTTTATTGGGCCAAAGTCCACCACCAAGTCCTTAACTTGAAGGTCCATATGCATAAGTCCACAATTGGCCTAATTTACTAAATGTGGCCCAATCTCCTTATTGGGCCAAATCCCGAGATCCACTACCACTAACTAGCCCATAAAATCTTATTTACTAAGTGCAGCAAAGGCCCAAATCCCTTTAGTCCATAAGCAACCCAAAACCCAAAGCCCAATTGACAATGGCCCAACATAGGACGTACTCGGGGCGTAGTCCTCTGGTATGCGGGGCATACTCATCCAAATTGCTTACCACCATCGGGATGGTTGACCCAGTAAGCTGGGCGTACTGGATTTACGCTGGGCGTACTAGATACTTTGCCAAATCCTCATTAAGTGCTTAATGGCTTAAGCACTTAAGCCCAAACTTCAGATCCAGAGGCCTAACATGCCCAGGGTCCATAAAGTCACAAACTTTATCACTTTGGACATCCATAAAGTTCTAAATGCTTGGTCTTAATCCATTAAGACCTTATTTCTTTTGCATGGGACACCTACGGCTAATGGGACCTTATTTTTATCACTCAAGGTCCCTTCAAGAGCCTGGAAGGACAGCTCTTTACATCCAAAACACAAAATACACCACTTTATGGCCTTTGGGATAAGAGATGCTTCTAATAAAGTAAAATGATGAGATCTAAGAATATATGCATAAATTTTGGAACTTTATACCTTTTGGAGCTTCCTGAGCACAAACTAACTTCAGATCTGTAAACTTGATCTTCTTCTCCAACACTTGGTTGCAACACCTTCCTCTTGAAACACTCAAAATACACCAAATAAGCTTACACCCACAAAGAAGAGCTAGGGTTTGGGGAGGACTAATGGAGGCTGAGGAAGATGAGGATAATAAGAGGAAATGATCTATAAGGGTGTTTATATAGTCCCCAAACCCTAAACATTAGGGTTTTCTCCTGACATGAGTATGCCCGATGTACATGAGTGTACGCCCAATGTACTCCTTCTTGACCCAAAGTTGCAACTTTAGTACTCATACCTCTCATGGCCCAACTCAACCAAACTCCAAGGACTAAAATGACAATTAATAAAAGAGAAGGGATTCGAAATATACCGGCGAAGTTCGGGATGTTACAAAATGTTATTATTCTATTACAAGTTTATGTATGTGCATTTTTGTAGTAAATTCTAATTTTAGTTTTAACCTGTGAGTATTCATTTATTCATTGGTGAATAATGACATAAAGTTGTGCATACAAAATTAATTGCAGAATAATAACGTAAAAGTAGTGTTTTTATGTTTTCATACTATTTATAGTTTTTATTTGAACTAAGTTCAAATAAAAACAGTAAATAAGGTGCAAACGTAAAAACATTATGTTTATGTTATTATTCTGCAATGAATGTTGTATATATGTCTTGTTGAAGTAATTCAAATATGAATATTAACCTATGAGTATTCATTTATTAATTGTTGAATGATGACTTAAAACTATGCATACAAAATTCATTATATAATAATAATATAAAAGTAGTGTTTTTTCGTTTTCATATTATCTCCGGTTTTAATTTTAACTATATAAATCAAATAGTTGGATTTTTTTTTAAAGTAATTTTTGATCTTTTATAAAAATGCAGATTTTTAAAATTTTTAGAGAACATGAGTTTGTTATTAAAAAATGGAATTTATTTTTAAGACTGCAATTTTTTTTTAAAAAACAGTGATTTTTTAAAAATCAGTAAACTAAAAAAAGAACTGGAATACTTTTAAAAAAGAACTATACATTTTTTAACCAAAAAATAAACGTTTTAGGTGCATATATGCATATTTTTTCAAGTGCATATATACATTTGATACTTTTCAGTTTCCTTGCAGCTGAAGCTGTGGAGTTACTCAATAGGGTCCAACGGGTCATGCATAGTAATGTCATGACTCCTAGATCTATAGATGTTGTTTTTAAAAGAATTAGTTTTGTCATCCAAAAAGAGGTTGCGGCACAACTTATTGCTCGTTTATCTGCTACATCTGTGTAAAACTTTCTTCTTTATTTAATATAAAAGTCAAAGTAATAATAAACTCGTAGGTAAATATAAATAAATAAATAATAATAATAATAATAAACTCATTTTTATTTATTAATCTATAAAATAATAGTGCAAGTATTTTTTTCGATACAAAATAAAATATAAAAAACAAAAAACGCTACAAAATTTCAAAACGTTTTCATGTTACAGTGTCAATATTTCCTTATTTTCTTCAATTTATCATGTTTTACATCTTCAATATTTTCCACAAAAGTTTCTGAATCTACAAGATAATTAAAAAATAGGTTAATTCAAGAACACTCACAAAAATGCATATGTATATATCATGTAAGATTCATATTTTATTAAATCATGTAAGATTCACATGTGATTATACAATGTGACATTCAAATGTGATTGTATCTCTAAACATTAAAATATGAAATTCCCAATAAAATTTTATAAAAGATTAATGAAGAACACTCACACAAAATGCATGTGTGCATATGGACGTAATTCATATGTGATTTACATGTGTATTAAATGTGATTCATATGTGAATCACGTGTGATTTACATGTGAATCATATGTGAATTACATATAATTCAAATGTTAATGACATATGATTTACATATGAATCAAATGTGATTTAAACATGAATCACTTGTGATTTACATGTGAATCACATGTAATTCATAGTTTAAACCAACCTCATATCAAAACCTATTTGTCAGATCTATTTAAAATAACTTCTTTTGAAACAAGGTTTTAATGGGTCTTGTAAGATTGTTTATTTACAATAAATTAATTATTTTTTTATAAAAATATTTATTAATTTGTGTAAAGTTAGATGAATATATTTTTAATGCATTAGCTTTTATAGCACCACAACATAACAAATATATAAAATGTTTCTTAAAATTCACTAAATTCTAGTTACATACCTAAAATTGAAAAAACAAAAAATAACAACCTGTCTTTTATCATTTATAATAAAAATACAAAATTCTAAATCAATAACGTCAAAAAACATCATTTACCAAAAGAAAATTAAATGTTATTGGTATAAATATGTATATTTTGAATAAATATGTATGAAAAATAATCCTTTATCAGAGCTGATGAAATTAGTTGAAGAGTTCTACTGAGCTTACCGTGCACTAGCAGAACAATATGATTATGAAATCGGTGAGCTCTATCATGCCCAAAGGACTTTACAAGCAGCTTTTCCCGATCAAGTACATTTCAGCTTATAGGAAGAATTAGCATCTTCAATCTCCACCACACAATCTCACCCGATGATCAAAATAATGAATCTTTTAGCTTCGAGATCATTTAAGCCAAGATTTTCTTGGAAACTGAGCGGGCGAATAAAGCTGAACATGAAATTGACATGTTCAAAAAGGTGTTGACTGATTTGACCACTGAAAATGAGTCTTTACTTGCTCAGTATTGAGAAAGATTGGAGAAAATTTGTATTGTGGGTGGAGAATTAATCGGGCACTTGAAAATTCATCCACATCGAATCCATCAACCGACCCTGATATGAGAAGCTACACAAAAATAGGTGAAAATGGATAAATGACTTTTGGAAATATAAAAATATATAGTAACAATAATTTCATATACCATTAGTTTAAGCACACTAAACAGACCCTAAAAACAACAGCCTCATGTTATTAACAGTAAGTCATTTATGTTGTTATAACACATTTATTATTATCAGTATTATTATCATAACTAAATGTCCAAACACCCTGTTGCAGTATCACTTGTAAGACAAATTCCATATATATATATATATATATATATATATATATATATATATATATATATATATATATATATATATATATAATCACACTTTATTCACTCTGACCTTATGATTTTAAATTGTTCCTATTTTGCCTATTCTACCTGCTCCATATTACTTGGTTGAGTCAAATGTTTTTAACAGTCATTAGTTTTTTCACAAATTGAAACATGGCTCAAAGCGCATCTGCTAATTATAGCAACGCATCATGCTCCACAATCTACTCTGAAAATGACAATTTCCTTCATAAGTTTGATTTTCATGCTATTGTTGATCTCCAACAAGTAGATGAGGTTTATATACTTAACTTTCATTTATGAAATATACATTATATCAGATAGTTTTTGGATTATTTTTACCCTCATTTTTCATTTTATTATTTTAATTATATAATTTAAACCTACATCAATATTTCTCAGAAAAAATTTTTGATTATTGTCAATACGGTTAAGTATGTGTGTACTGATGTGGAATGACACTATTTGGCTTGTACTAAATGCCAAGAGAAAGCCATAAAAGTCATTTTATTACATGAAGACCAAAAGCAAGATAAAGAAGTTTTTTATTGTTACACTTCAATTTGCATAAACAAATACGTATCTATAGTTCCAAGGTCTTCAATAATTATTTTGTACATATTATTATTATATTCTTCGGTTAAACTTTCTAATTTTATATTACTGAATTTGTTTATATCAATGGTTTTAATTTCAAAATCACCATAAGAGTACAAAACTTTACCAGTCTGACATCATTTACGTTATTTGAACGTGACGCAAAGAAACTTCTGGAAAAAACCGCATAAGAGTTGCTTCAAAAGTTTAATGAGGTTATCCATATTAACTTCATTTACATAAAATTAATATTTATTTTTTTGTCTATCTTTTTTTATAGCCATTCATTTTTTTAATTTTAGGAGGCTAATATGGAGATTTATCCATCTGTTCTGAATGTACTTTTGGATAAAAAGTTGGTGTTCAAAATTCAAATTTCATATGAAAAATTGAAGAACAAAGTTGATGGTTATGCATTCTCAAAGTTCACTGTTGATAATACAATCATTGTTAAATTGGAAAAAAAAAAAACTTAACATCAATCAGGTAACATTCTTTTACAAAGAATACTACAAAGACTACATTTATTATATTTCATTTTTTATATTTTAGTTGATCAACTAACATATTTATATGTACTACAAATATAGGCGTCAAAATCCGAAACGTTTAACGTTTTATCGACAGATCGTACTTCTGGAGAAGGTAAACCAAAACTGTAGAGGTGTCAATGGGTTGAACTGGGTTGGGTTCGGGTTCAACTCATTTGTTAATTGGGTTGAAGATTTCAACCCAACCCAACCTAGTTAGTTAAATGGGTCGATATTTCTAACCCAACTCAACCTATCAAATAAACGAGTTGTCACCGAGTTGACATTTTTATATAGTTTTCAACCCAACGTATTAAATAAGTGGGTTAAACTTGGGTTAACCCACTTAAAATAATAAAGTAAATAAATTAACTGAAGTTACATCGCTAAAGTTAGTTCTAAACTTAAATAAAATTTCAATGTATGACAAAAGCACAAACTCAATTCACAAATACAATGAAATTGTTCAAATAACTTTAAAGATAAGTAATTTCAAAGTGATTTTGGACATGGTTAGTGTTATCGATGCCAAGAAAAAATATCAGAATTAGGATTGCATTTTCTTGAAATCATAAATAATAATACAAATTTGTAATTTATAAATTAGTACTTAGATTAATACATGAAAACATTTAAATACTAAATATATATTAAACTTAAATGGGTTGATGGGTTGAAAACATGTTGATAAATTTGACACAACCCAACCTACTAACTTTGGGTTGAGTTCGAGTTGGGTTGATGAGTTAGGTCGATTTTTCTCAGCTCTAAAAAAATGTTAATTCCAAAGCAAGAAAAATAATATATGATTTTCATGATTTTGTTAGAGTAGTTGGGTGATTTGAGTACTATTTGGTTTTTCGGTTTAGATTTTGATGAATTTGTTTCATACTATTCGTTTTTGGGTTAGAATTTTGATCATTTAAATACATTTTGAGTTTTATGAAATGTTTAATTATTCAAACCCTCATTTGTGCACTGACCATCCTTTATGTTTGCAAATCAACATGATATATCCTAATTATTGTAGTTCTTTCCTAGTATACATATGAAATGAATGAGTATTAACATTATTAATAGTTATTATAAACAATATATACATATGAAATGAATGAGTTCTCTTTCATCATACACATAATAGTTAGCACATGTAGGACAATTATGGTGCATATTATGGATCTTGTAAACTCTACCCACATGTTTGTATTTAATAAGTAGAAACAAAGTTTGTTGCTTAAAACCCAAAAGCCACTTTTAGACTTAATCATACCCACCCACTGTAGTCCCTACCTCTACCCATTTCTGCATTTGATTGACAAATAATTCATCATCACATTTTCCAAATGTGCCCTTAATTATTTTATTACCTGTAAAATGTAAAAGTAAACAATTACATATGAAACTTATATGATATAATTACACAAAGAGATAAAAGTACATTACTATTGGTTGCATCTCGGACGTTGAAGGCTAAATCCAAGATATAGCAACGTACTTCCATTTTGTTTCTGAAATATATCATCAAAATTTTATTTATAATTCTTATTTAAAAAAAAAGTTATGTTTTTTCTTATTAAATCATTATATTTTCAAACGATACATAAAGCTTTTTCTTAATTAAAGAGCTGGAACTTTGAATGTCCATGGTCGACCTCTTCTTCTTTGAATTAGCCATTTAGTCATCCTCACTTTGTTATTAATATTTTTCAACCACAAATCCAATATTTGTTCTCGAAGTAAGACCTAAATTAATGGTACTTGTTATGTCATCTTCCGAGCCATCAAAATCAGGTTTTGTCTAACCTTGTCATAATGTAAAGAGACAGTAAAAGCAAACACTTTACAAAGTTTACAATCATTTGGAAATTTCACATTTTATATTCAAGTCACTGTTATTGATATATTGATTTTGATAGATACGGTTGGAATATGTTAATGGATTCTACACTTATGCAAAATTTTTGACAACTACATTGTTCTCATTATTGATCTTTCACCTTTGGTTTGCAAGGGTTGTAACCTAGATAATAACACATTTTGTTTTATTTTCTTATACATTTCAATATAATCAATAACACGAAGCCTCTTTATGTTACTTTATCTTATTTTTTTATTGTGTCACCTTTTTATGACAAATTTGCAAAAATGGTCCCTATGGTATGTAATTTTTTGGGGTTTTAGTCCAAACCACGACTTTTTTGGATTGATGGTCATTTTGAGATAGTTTGCTTGTGATTTTGGTCATTCAGTAAACCAAAAAGACTAAATTGCCCTTATTATATTTATTTTCCATTTTTTTCCTATAAGTATATATATATATATATATATATATATATATATATATATATATATATATATATATATATATATAAAATAGGGGCCCACATATACTCTCTCTCTCTCCCTCTCTCCATCGGACGCTAATATGTACCCAAACACCACCCCTCCTTTATAGAAAGTACCTACAACAACCCCATCTTCTTCACCATCTTTCTCGTTTTTCCTCCACTAACCAGATCAATAACAGAAAAGATGGAAACTAACTGTGTGTATATATGTGCTCTAGAGAGAGAGAGAGAGAGAGCGAGTCGGTTCTCTAAGCCTACCAGCCTTCGTCAATGTTGGTACATTTTCTAGTAAAGGAAGTGTTACAGGTGGTACATTAAAATGGAACCTCAACCGTTAGCTTCATCTTCTCCGACCATGACTCAGCTGCCCACTTTATCTTCTCCAGCCCAGGCTCCGCTTCCACCTTTGATCTACCTGTTATATAAAAGTTTCTAATTTGGTTTAAGCATTCTTCAATGTTTTCAATCTACAACATGTCATGCTTTGGGTTTTCGATTTGCACATATGCTTCAAAATACGAATTTTCATGCTCTGGGTCTTCTTCTGATCTTGGTTCAAGGTTTTGATTGATTTTTGTATCTGAATTTTGTACTTCATCTAAATTGCTATACGTTTCGATTTTTGATTTTGATTTATGAGTGGGATGCCAGCTAGAGAACAGGGAAATGAGATGGTTGGTTCAAAGGTCTACTATGGCTAACCTGGATTGTTTTAGTTTCAATTTTGGGTTGTTTTTTGTATTGTCATACTACCTACACAGGATTCAAGTTTTGTATTCATCTTCTTCAATGTGTGTCTCACACAATCGGTAAAGGAAAGAAATAAAATAGGGTGAAGGGTATACAATCAAAATGCAAGAATTGATTATTTGAGAAGGGTAAATCGGATCTTTGGTGGTGGAATCAAATGTTTGTAAGAAAGAAATTGCATCTCTAATGCTGGAATCGATAGTGAACAAGGGTTGGATCGCAAGTGGGTTTGCATAAGGGGGAGAGAGAGAGAGAGAGAGAGAGAGAGAGAGAGAGAGCGAGAGAGAGAGAGATGTGGGGCCAAATTAATTATTTATTTTCTTTTTCATTTAAATTAAATAGAAAAAAAAATAGCAGAAGGCCATTACAGTCATTTCAGTTTTTACCAGGGACCAAATTTACGTACAAACATAGCCAAAAGGACCACGAAGCCAAAAATGTCGGGGTTTGGACTAAAACCCCAAAAAAAAATATACCACAGAGACCATGTTTGCAGTTTTGTCTAATTTTATATGTATTTTTTTATATGTTCTCTCGTGTTTTATGTGGGTTATAATATATATATATATATATATATATATATATATATATATATATATATATATATATATATATATATGTAAAGGTTCAAATGAGAACCAAAAAAGATTAAGAACCGTAGAAACCACTTATTTTGGTCTATTCTTTCAAACTTATTTGGAAGAAAACTTTCCCAAACCTCTCAAAGTCTCCAAACAACACTTTCATCTTTTATGATGTAAGATTTACACACTACACAAACTCTATCTTCTCTCTCATCTCAAACTTGAAGAACACATAAACATTGTCACCAGTTGCCACCAGCCACTACCCCCTGTTGTCGCCGCCTCCTACCGTTGGCGTACTGTCGCCGCTTCCGACCACCGACGAACCACCGCCATCAAATCCGTAAGCTCCGATTGGCTCTATATCTACAATTTTAGTTTCAAATCTACAGTTTTCAGCTTCAGATCTACGACTTTAGTTTTCAGATCTATGATTCTCATCTTCAATTCTACGATTTCGTATTCAGATCTACAATTTTCGTCTTCAGATCTACCATTTTCGTCTTCAGATCTACCATCTTCTCTTCCAGATTTATGAGCCCCGACATGATAACCACCACCTTCGTACATCACTGTCACCGCCAACGGAAACATGTATTTGACAAGATCTAATGAAAATACTTCCATATCCACTATCGATTGCCACCTGATCTATGATCTGGAGTCACGAAATTGTTTCAACTTCACTTTCCTTCTCGAAAACACAAAACATCTTAGTTCTGGTGCGATTTGGTCAAAGCTACTACCACCGTCATCAGCGTCAACTTCGTTTCCACCATCGCTACCACCACATATGTCACACCACAATCTTTTACTGTCGACATCATGTTCAGATCTAGTCAGATCTGGTGTGTATGGTTCGATTTTTCTAGATCTGATTTATGTTGTGCTATTTCATGCATATATCTGAAGCTATAATAGTGGTACCGGTAGCTGATGGTAGTTCCACCACCTTATATACGTTCCAACACTGTCACCTTCTCCATCTCTTTCACTCTAACCTCCAATGAAACACATCAGGTATGTCGATTTTTTTTCCTTCTGTTAAGCTGTGAATTTAATGTTTTAATATCTCATTTATTGTTTATTTTTGTTAATCATAGTTTATTTTTTTGTTAATTTGTGGATCCATTCTTTTTTTTTTCTTATTTGTTATAACATATGCATCAAATTGTTATTCATAGTTTATGTTTGATGGTTGTTATACTGTGAATTAAAACTCAATATATGTGTTATTATGTTAATGTTTTCTCGAATAATGTATTTTATTTTTTTAAGTTGTGAATTATAATTTTTAATGTTTCAACTATTGTTCAGTTATGTTAAAATTCATTTTAACTGTGAATGAGTGAATTGATATGATTTTAAGTAGTGAATACTATGAAAGAGAGTCCTAAACTATTTTTTTGTTTGTTTTTTTTTTTGTTAAAGTGTGAATTTGATGTTTTAATCTCTCATTTATCGTATAATTTTATTAATCTTAGTTTTAACTCGTATTAAGTTGTGAATGTATAATTTTTTTTGAATTAAAGTTTGAATTTATTATACTAGTTTGTGAATTTTCTATATTAAATTGTGTATTAATTGTTAGAAGTGTTTTAAGTTGATAATATGAATGTGAATACCACTCTTTGTGTATTAAAATGTGAATTTAGTGTACTAAGTTGTGATTTTTGTGTTTTAAACTGTGAATTGATTGCATTAAGTTTTAAATTTTATTTTTGAACTACGAATTAACTGTATTAAACTGTGAATTTTTTGTTTGAACTGTAAATTGACTAGATTAAGTTGTGAATTATACGTATGAAAGTATGAAGTTCCTTGTATTAAGCTATGAATTTTGTGTATAAACTTTGAATTGACTATATAAATAGTGTTAAGTTGAAAATATGGTTGTGGATGCATACTTTTTGTGTACTAAACTTTGAATTTTGTGTACTAAACTGTGATTTTTCTGTTTTAAACTGTGAATTGACTACATTATACTGTGAATTTTCTTTTTAGACTATGACTATATTAAGTTGTGAATTTTGTGTATTAAATTATGAATTGATTGTATTAAGTTGTGAATTATACGTATGAAAGTATGAAGTTCCTTGTATTAAGCTATGAATTTTGTGTATAAACTTTGAATTGACTATATGAATAGTGTTAAGTTGAAAATATGGTTGTGGATGCATACTTTTTGTGTACTAAACTTTGAATTTTATGTACTAAACTGTGATTTTTCTGTTTTAAACTGTGAATTGACTACATTATACTGTGAATTTTCTTTTTAGACTATGATTATATTAAGTTGTGAATTTTGTGTATTAAATTATGAATTGATTGTATTAAGTTGTGAATTTTATGTATTAAATTATGAATTGATTGTATTAAGTTGTGAATTATACGTATGAAAGTATGAAGTTCCTTGTATTAAGTTATGAATTTTGTGTATAAACTTTGAATTGACTATATAAATAGTGTTAAGTTGAAAATATGGTTGTGGATGCATACTTTTTGTGTACTAAACTTTGAATTTTGTGTACTAAACTGTAATTTTTCTGTTTTAAACTGTGAATTGACTACATTATACTGTGAATTTTCTTTTTAGACTATGACTATATTAAGCTGTAAATTTTGTGTATTAAATTATGAATTGATTGTATTAAGTTGTGAATGGATTGACATTAAGCTGTGATTATTTTATAATTATTTTGGTTGCTTTTGAAATAATCTATATTTTATTCACGGCTTAATATATTAAATTCACAATTTAAAATACGAATGATTTATGTATAATTTTTTTTGTTACTTTTCTTCTGAATATATTTATTTTTTATGTTGTATAAGTATTTAAGAATACATTAGTTTTAATACTAGTTTTGCGTTAAATTCAGAACGATTTACAAGAACATGATAGTTGTCATGCTGATACCGGTGGTTGGTGGCAACGTATGGTGGTGGTAGTAGTAAAGTTTGAATTTTTGATTTCTTTGAGTTTGTGAATTATTGTAAAATGGTTTGTATTAAGTTGTGAATTTTTGTGAATTAAACTATAAATGGACTGTATAAACTTGTAATTTATATAAGTTTTGTGTTCCAACATGAGAGCATATAAGAATGAAAATATTATACCGTAAAAATTACAATTTTGCCATTTTGTATCAAAATGAGAAAAAAAAAAGGATTTTCACATGTTTGATAAGAATATCATGTAAATATTTACTAACTAACGGGGGTTCTTAGGGTTCTTAATCTTGTGTGGTTCTCATTTGAACCACTCTCTCTCTCTCTCTCTCTCTCTCTCTCTCTCTATATATATATATATATATATATATATATATATATATATATATATATATATATATATATATATATATATATATATATATATATATAGAAAACTTCAATAGAGAACTATAATTATTGGTTTTTAAGGAACCAAATCTTTTTTTTCAATTTTTAGAGCTTATTCTTTATCGAAAAAAAATCTAAAAATATCTAAATTTATATATTAACATTGTGAATGTAAAAAATATTTTTCGAATTCACCGTGTGAATCCGGATTCACATTGTGAATTTTCAAAAATTCACATTGTTAATTTGACGTAAAAAAACAATGAATTTGATATCGTTGGAAAAAGGATAAAAAGTTATTAATTTCTATATTTTTAGTTTTTTTTTATAAAAAATAAGTTCTAAAAGTTGAAAAAAAAAAGATTGTTTCATTGTTCATTGGTTAATTATGGTTTTCTACTGAACCTCACCCTATATATATATATATATATATATATATATATATATATATATATATATATATATATATATATATATATATATATATATATATATATATAGGTAAAGGTTCAAATGAGAACCGTCAAAAGTTAAGAACCCTAAGAACCTGTAAAAAACATCACTTCATCTTTCTAACATAAACATCATTAGTCCATTCTTTCACCTGACTTCAAACATATCTTCATCTTTGCTTCTCGCTTCATCGGATAACATCCACCATTTCCGTCGTCCTTACTACCGACGACTTTACGACTTACCACCATCGTCTCCGATGTCGACAACATCATCACCACCACCATCTTCTTCGCCGACGTCTGCTACCACCATAAATCACCACCTCCTTCTTCGATCCTCGGTGAATATCCATATCTACATCAAATCTTACTAGATCCACATCAGAAATCACCAGATCTACATCAGATTTGACTAGATCTACATCAGATCTAACCAGATCTATATCAGATCTCCAAAGAAACATCCATACCTGACTATATAGCCTTTTATTCGCGATTCTGACATCATCGTCGAACCTCCGACATGTACCACCTCCAAATGCGTCATCACCATCATATCTTCACTGCACCTTCAGATCTGTTTCGCCTCTATAATTTCGTGTCATTTCGTTGTTCATGCTCGTGATTCCAGATCTGATTTCCTTCAGATCTAGTTTAAAACCTTCAGATATGATTTCCTTCATGTTCTCCATGTCTAAAACCTCTGAAGCTTTTTTGTTTATTTGGATTTTGTTCTCCGTTTTGAAGCATGCTCGCAACTGAAACTCTAGGTGCCACAAGATCTGAAGAAATCTAACAGAGCTCCGGTAAGATTGAGATCGGATCTAAGACCACCGTCAACCGCCACCACTTATGTTGCTTCGCCGCTTTATTAAAAACTGTCAAATATCCTCCATCTATTTATCTCTGATCTCTAGTGAAACACATCAGGTATGTTGATATTTGTTTACTTTTTTATTCTTCTGTTAAGTTGTGAATTTAATGTTCTAATATCTCATTTGTTAAACATAGTTTTTTCTACTATTAAGCTGTTAATCCATGTTTATTATGTTTTTTATAATGTTTGCATCAAGTTTTTATTCACACTTTATGTTTTATTGTTGTTAAGCTGTGAATTGAATTTAAAATGTGTGTTATTATGTTAGTGTTTTCTCAAATAATATGAATTTTGATTTTTTTAAGCTTTGAATCGTGATGTTTTAATGTTTCAACTATTGTTTACTTGTATTTAACTTAGTCACTGTGAATGCGTGAATAAATATGTTTTTTGTTATAAATACTAAGAATGAAAATCCTAAACTGATGATTAAACTGTGAATGAGATTTCTGAAAAGCTCTATTAAACTGTGAATTTATGTGGTGCACATAATGTATCTGATGAATTTTATATACTAAACTGTGAATTGTGTATTTATTATATTAACGTATAAATATAAGTGTTAATTTGAAAATATGGTTGTAAATATAAAGTTTTTTGTCTTAAATTTGAATTTATTATATTAATCTTTGGATTTTGTATATTAGACTCTGAATTGTTTATTACATTGTGAATTTTATTCACGACTTAATATATTAAATTCATAATTTAATACATATAAATGTCTTCATATATTAATGTATAAATATAAGTTTTAATTTGAAAATATAACTATGAATATAATTTTTTTTCTTAAATTGTAAATTTATTATATTAAGCTGTGAATTTTTTTATATTAAACTGTGAATTGTATGTATTAAGAGTTTCAAATTGATATTATTGTTGTGAATTTATATTTTCTGTATTAAACTGTAAATTTATTGTAATAAACTGTGAATTTTACGTATTAAGCTATGATTTTTGTATTTTAAACTTTGAATTAACTGCGTTAACCTGTGAATATTTATTTAAATTGTAAAATTGACTATATTAAACTGTGAATTTTTTTTATATTAAATTGTGATTTTTGTTTTTAAAAATTTGAATTAACTGCATTAAACTATGGATTTTCTGTTTAAACTATGAATTGACTGCATTTTGTTGTGAGTTTTTTTTTTTTATAATTTGTGTTAAAATATGAATGATTTATGTATAAATTTTTTTGTTAATTTTCTTATGAACATATTTATTTTTTTGTTGTATAAATTTGTAAGAATCCACTAGTTTTTATAATTGTTTTGCATTAAATTCAAAATAAGTGAATTAATATGTTTTCTTAGACTGTGAATGTAGTATATAAGTTGTTAATGCATGACTTTATTTAAAGATTTGATTTGGAAGAAATAACAGCTACTATGTTGATACAAGTGGTTGGTGATGGCATGTGGTGGTAGAGTTTGAGTTTTTGACTTCTTTGAATTAGTGAATTATTATAAACAGTTTGTATTAAGCTGTGAATTTTTTGCATTAAACTGTAAATGCATTGTGTAAATCTTTATTTTATATAAGTTTTGTGTTAAAATATAAGAGCATATACGAATGAAAATATTAAACTGTAGAAATTATAAGTTTGCTATTTTTGTACCAAAAACACAAAAAAAAAATTAGGATTTTAATATGTTTAAAAAAGAATATAATGTAAATATTAACTAATTAATTGAGGCTCTTAGGGTTCTTAATCTTTTATGGTTCTCATTTGAACCACTCGCTATATATATATATATATATATATATATATATATATATATATATATATATATATATATATATATATATATATATATATATATATATATATATATATATATATATATATATATATATATATATATACACCTCATGTAACACGTTACATAATGTATGATCCTTAATGAATATTCTTTAAATAATACTCTGGATTTTATACATATACTTTATTTCAGGATGCGACCATACTCTAGATTTCAACATTAATTAGCGTTGACGTTGAAGTTTCCATGCTCCTATTATATACAAGGGAAATAAAAAAGTTATATTTTTTAAATAATTGATGTAATAACATATTTGCTCATATTCAAGGTGAAATTTCTCAATATTCTGTTAACATTTGATACCGTGATATACCTAATGATGAAATATTATCGAGAGTTTCTATTATGTATTTTAAGGTCAAATATATAAAAACATTAATTTTGTAATAATTAAATATGAAATGCATTAATTATACGAAATATTTGTCAATATGAGACTAACCCATTTAGTAGAGGTCTTGCCTCTTAAATTGGAGAGATTGAGTTCTGTTCCAGTCCTTGACAGTTCGTGATATTAATTACTTTCGTGTAATAACTTTTAACCACTAACATCGTTGTACAAAAAAAAAATTAAGTGAAATATTTTCCATAATTAATGTATTTCACATTTTTCATTGTGAAATGTTACATATAATTAATGCATCTCACACCGTTAATTACAATAATATTTCTCATAATTAATATTTCTTATGTATGCATTTAGGACATAGTATTAGTAAACCTCAATATTATTAAATTTATTGTAGCTAAACTAAAGAAGCATCTTATTGATTTTAAGGATCTTATGAAAAAATAAAAATGGGCCATAAATATAATTTTTATATATAATCAAAATTTGTTATAAATTGATAAATTTGATAAAAAATTGATAATATATATATATATATATATATATATATATATATATATATATATATATATATATATATATATATGGGAAAATGGAATATATGGCTGTTAGGTATGTAAGGTGGTGTGTAGAACCCTAAAAACTACATCGTATTGAAGAAAAATTGGTCAAATTGTTCCTAAATTCCATGGACTCTTCTCTCGTTTCTTTCGAAGTCCCTTCTCTATCTCTACAAAAATCTTTCTCTATCTCACATGGTATCATATTATCCTCAAGTCTCCATTTTTGCAATCAGTTTCTTAAATCATTTTTCCACATCCCTCTAATATGTAGTCAAATTCGTATATACCAAATCTAGACTTGACCTCTCTTTCTACAAACTATTTCAAGGTTAGATATAGGATAAAGAAGACGGTTTAAGGGATGTGGAAAAGCAGAAGAATACATGGAACCAGAGGGAAGAAAAAGAAACTGTGGGAAAAAACGAACTCATTTAAGTTGGTTCTACACCCAATTTTACATACCTAACAGCCACATATTCCCTATCCCTATATATATATATATATATATATATATATATATATATATATATATATATATATATATATATATATATATATATATATATATAGGGTTAGGTTCATGTGAGACGGCCTAATTTTGTGAGACCGTGAGACGCATTTTTTTATTTTTTTTATTTATTTATTTTATTTTTTTTAGTTAATTCAAGTTCTGAAAATAATATTTAAAAAAAGAATTTTTCATTTTTTCATTTATTTTGCATTTTAAAATTATTTTTAGAATATGTACAGTGTAATATTCTATTTAGAATATTTCATGTATTTTTCAAAAAAAAATAGAATTTTATTTATTTATTTATTTATTTTTTTTAGTTAATTCAAGTTCCGAAAATAATATTTAAAAAAAGAATTTTTAGATTTTTCCATTTATTTTGCATTTTAAAATTATTTTTTAAAATATGTCAGTGTAATATTGTATTTAGAATATTTCACATATTTAAAAAAAAAAAAACGGGATTTTTTTATTTTTTTTTTATTTTTTTTATATTTTTTAGTTTATTCAAGTTCGGAAAATAATATTTAAAAATAAGAATTTCTGGATTTTTCCATTTATTTTGCATTTTAAAATTATTTTTAGAATTGGTCTCACGGTCTCACAAAATTAGAATGGTCTCAAATGAACCTTAACATATATATATATATATATATATATATATATATATATATATATATATATATATATATATATATATATATATATATATATATATATATATATATATATATATATATAATCTTCCATAGTTACATAAATCATAAGCCTCTCCTAACATTTTTTTGAAGCAAAGTTAGTTACCAACTTTTAATAATCAATATTGTCCGATATATCATTCTCAACAATTACCGTTGCCGATTCGTTAAACATTTATTATGATATTTTAGAATGTAACTATGACTTTAGTATCTTTTTTGCCACAAAGAGTATATGAAATAAATGCACCAGAAAAACAATTGATTTTTATATGTATTTTAAAAGTTCGTGGGTTGTAGTTTCAGCTGGTAAAAACTCATCAAGAAACTTTAACTCCAAATAAAGTTCATTGACATCAATAGTTCATACTTCATCATATCTAAATGCAACTTCCGGACGACTACAACACAAGTTAAGACTTAACACATTTGTCATCAAATTCCTTCATTTTTTTTGGAAACAAAAACCAAAACTCTCTTTTTACTCTCCGTATTGTTCGAATCTTGTTTTAAGAGCAACTCTTGCTTAATCAATAATATATAAAAAAAAGTAACTAATTTTAAAATTCTTCTTGGCCGAAAATACGACGTCCTGGTTACTTGAATTTTTATCAAATTGTTTTTTTCTTATGAACAAGACAGTTTTGAGGGACCACTAGATCAATATTCATTTTAATCAAATCATCTTAGATAACCCTATTTTTTCTAAACTTCTCTAAGACCTCAATCAAGGTATTTATTTCTTTAATAGCAACATCGAGATTGATACATATCCTTTAATTGTAACCGTTTGTTGACCAAGTTCACCAAGTATAGTACCAAATGACTATTGGTACTAAAAACACAAATTTACCAAGCTCACTATGTGCCCGCATTTTAGCTTCACCATGTATTTTAACATCGTGTTTTATTTTCTGTTAAAACTCATGTGTACATTAAACTTAAACTTATATATACCGATATACGTTCATATATTTGAACTTTTTTATAACATAGGTCCTATATGATAGCGGGCAGTTTGTAGCAAATAGCAGATAACTTCTTTTTGTCAAACGCTAGAAGCTCTCAAACGTCCAAAACACTCCGTGCCGAACACGCCCCGTATCGCACACCTTTTAGAGACGTGATAAACTATATTATTTAATCTAAAGAAATTCTAGAAGCATTTATTCATTTTTTTAAAATTAACCCTACAAAAGATATAATTTAATAAGGATTGACAACCACATATCTTATAACCGGCCCACAACTTTACCACATCAAAACTGTATGTAAAAAACTATAATTTAATTTTGGACACTGCATAAATAAATAAATATATTTTTAGTGTCGATATGTATAACGTGGAATGAGGCAAGAAGTGAGGTAGAATAAGCTACACCCACCCGTTGCAACCCCTATCCACGCCGTTGATATTTAATGGTACCAATTTTTCAAAACCACCAATTATACTTGAGAAATTCAAACTTTATTTCCATTTTAATATTAAATAAAATTTTCAAGATGACAAACTGCACTCTTCCACAGTAGGGTCTACATCAACACCTCCATCATCACCGTTGATCTGATCAAGAACCAGAACCAAACCCATTGCAAACGCACCATCGAAACCTGGTTTCAGTGTGAGCGAGAATACGTCTTTTCCAAGCATCACATTTGTCGAAGCATCCACTTTGCGTCTAATCTCCGCCATTGTTTCCTTCGCCGAATCATATATCGTGCAGTTCCTCTGAGAGAAGCATCCTTCGATATGGTACTCCTCCGATCGATCACCTAACATCTCCACCGTCATGTTTGACTTTCCGATGATCGAAGATCTCTTCACGCTGAATATCGGCTTATCACCTTCCACCCTCTCACCTATAAAACCCTCCCAACGTTGATGTAGACTTGGTCTCTGTTAATCAATAGGTTAATAAAACCCTTGGCATATGGAAAGTAAATCTAATCGGAGCAAAAGCACACAATTAAACATCTAACATACCTTTCGGCGAACGGTGAGGAGGCAACGACCGGAGGAATCCATGAGAACGAGTTCACCTGCGTCACGATTGTCTGGACCGTATGAGTCAACACGGAAGACGACTTGACCGTTGGAATCGTAAACAGCGAATCCATCGCCGGCGAAGAACAGAGAGGTTTTCATAACTGTCAGATGCGTTTCCTTTTCGTATACGAATCCTTTTTCAACGATAACTCTGCCGGTGTTCATTTCTTTGGAATCGCTGACTCTGGTGCGGAACATGACTTTTGGAGCTACAGATTCAAAAATTTGATATCTTTTCGTTGATTTGGACCACGTAAAATAAGGAAAATGGGGCTACAGTGGAGTAGAAGATGCAACCCAGAGAGAGAGAGAGAGAGGAACGTTGGAATTAAAATGGGAATATGAAAGATTGATATTTAAGCGACTTTCCGAATCTCACATACAAATGACGGTGTCAAAGTCGTAACACAGCTCACCCCACACCCGACACAGGGGACGCATAAGTGAGCTAAAAAAAAAATGAGATTTTTTAGACACGCTTTACATACCCATTGATTTTTCAATAATTTTTTTTAAAAAAAATTAGCAAGTCCACTTAAGTTGTTTATCTAATTTATCGAAAAAAATAATAATAATGATTTTTTTTTAAATATTTTTAATTAACGGATAAACCCGTGTGAAAATGTTTTGAGAAAGACATTAATATAAATAATTATAGTTAAGAAAAAAGTTTCCAATAATTTGCAACTTGCAGTTTTTCTTTTTACTCATCACTCTACCCAAAACCTCATCAATTTTGTTTATTAGTTGTAGTCTCTCATTTTCTTCGTATAGTTGCAACATAGAGAAATGCAGTGTTTTACTATAGAACACCACTCAAACTGTTGATATATTTGTCCCTGTTGTTGCTCATCCCGAAGACTTTTTTTCTCAAGTTGCAAATGAGATGATATAAACTTCCTTTTTTCCGACCATATCAATCGACAATCGTATTGAATTTAGTGTTTAGATATTTCTTCATCAAACTTCGTTGCATAAAGGGGCTTCTTGTTGTTGTCTGCTGCTGGTGAGGAAGACAATGCGACCATGGATTGGAGAAAAATTACTTTGAAATTTGTTTGTTCGATGTAGGATTTGGATTAGAGATCTTAATATGTATAATAGAAAATATTGCTTAATTCCTGCAATATTAACTTTTAAATGAGTTTCCCCGTAGAACTTGATAAAACTACGTATTTTTTATAAAATTAATTTAAATTTCTTTTAAAATAATGATTTCATTAAAAATCATTAATACATTTTATAATAACAATATAAACAACCAAAAAGTAACATCTAACATCACATTTAGTTGAAGAGGTCGACATCAGCTGATGGATTTTTAAAAGTATGGGAATTCAAGTAAAGAAAAAGTAAGTAATTCATTATGATAGGGAATATATGCAATAATTCAATATTTTTAAAATATCATTGTTTGGAGATAAAAAAATGTCATTAATTCCAAACATAAGTTCCAACGGATTTAATTACAAGCTGTCGTGAATTGATTTTCATGGAGATGGAGATAAAGTTTATCTAGGAGCGGAATTATAAAAAAATCTAAGAAACGAAAAACCTAAATTAAAAGATCATTGTTTCTTTCTTGGGCGAAGGAAAATAGCAGAAATGTAAAGGGTGGATGTGTTGGACTTGAAATAGAAATCTCGGATCAAATGGACAGTGGATGGAGATGAAAATATGAGTTTCTTTCATGGGTATGTTAAAAATAGAAATGGGAGAAACCGATTAAGTGGTTTGATGATAAACACGGAGAATGGTCGACACATCATGTTGCAATAAAAATATGAGGTTCATAGTTTTTTTCAACGTAAGTTTCTTGAGAAATGGCCTTCTAGACTCAAATTCACCAGCCCTATATTCCACACGCTTTCTCCTACTGACTGCATGTCTCTTGAAAATCCATTCTCATTAGAAGAAATTAAGGCTGCAATATGGGCGTGTGGTAGTGAAAAGGCCCTCGGGCCTGATGGCTTTACATTTAAATTTCTCAAAAACTATTGGGAACTGATTAAAGGAGATGTCTTGGCTTTGGTGAAGTACTTTGAAGATTCTGGTAGCATTGTGTAGGGTTGCAACCTGTATTTCATAACTCTCGTCCCAAAGATTAAAGACCCACTCAAACTAAGCAATTACCGTCCTATTAGTTTGATTGGTTGCCTTTACAAAATAATAACTAAGCTTTTTGCAACCAGATTGAAACTGATTATTGGGCAGAACATTGATGAGGTTCAATCCGCCTATGTCGATGGTAGAAATATTCTTGACAGTCCCCTGATAGTGAATGAGCTCTGTTCATGGGCTAAAAAGGAAAATCAGAAAAATCTACTATTTAAGGTAGACTTTAATAAGGCCTTCAACTCCATAAACTGGGAGTACCTTCAGGGGCGGTTTTAGTATGTGTCCCAGTGTGGCACCGATAACACCTACTTTTTCTGTCCGCAGTGGAAAAAATTTTGATTTTTCAATTTTTTTTACCTATTTTTCCTGCATCGACGACACTTATTTCAACATCGGCAACACTTACTATGTATTCCTGCGTCCACCCCTAAGTACCTTGACTCTGTTATCTTACAAAAGAGATATGGTGAAAAATGGCGGAAATGGATTGAAGGTTGTCTTGGATCCTTACGAGCCTTAGGGCTTATTAATGGGTCGCCGAAGAATGAGTTTTTGATCTCTAAAGGGGTGAGACAAGGGGATACCCTATCCCCATTCCTCTTTGTCACTGTTATTGAAGGTCTCAACATAGCGATGAAGACGACATGTGAAAAAGGAATTTTCAAAGACGTGAAGATCCCGAGATGTGATACCATGATATCTTATCTTTTTTATGTTGATGACGCCCTTTTTGATGGTGAATGGTCTGAACACAACATAAAGAATCTTGAGAGCATACTACGATGCTTCCACATCTCATCCAGTCTTAAAGTTAATTTTCAAAAGTCCAATGTCTTTGAGATCGAGGCTGCAATGCATGAAGTTAACCACTAGACAGCCCCCTCGGTTGTGAGCTGGCTTCACTTCCCTTCACTTATCTTGGTAATCCTGTGGGTGCTAACATAAACCTTAAGAGGAATTAGAGGCCAATAATTGATAGGTTTTAATCCAAATTCTCTGCATGGAAATCAAAAACTCTCTCTTTTGGTGGAAGGTTGACCTTAATTAAATCTGGGCTTAGTAATCTTCCTACTAATTTCCTTTCATTATGTGTAGCGTCTGTTGGAGTTATTAATACACTTGAAGGGGTTAGAAGGCAATTTTTATGGGGAGGTTGCGAGAATTAAAACAAAATTAATTGGGTGGCATGGGATTAGGTTTGTGCCCTACAATAAAGTAGTGGGTTAGGTTTTGGAACAATTCGACCCCTCAACATTGTTGGATTAAGGTATCTAAGTTAATAACTAAATTGATGTATTCTTGAATTAGAAGAAAAATCCTTTTTGGGTTGCCCTCAAAACTAGTATTTAGATTGAATGCATTTTGGAGGAAGATGCTAATTTGTTAATTTATTATATAATTAATAAACTAATTAGAAATTGACATAAATGATTTATTAATATATTATATGATTATCATTTTAATTGGACTAGTAGTAATTAATTTGGAATTAATCAAAAATTATTTAGAATTAATTTTGGGAATAAGTAGAATTAACTGGAAGTATAGAGACTAAGTTGTAATTGTTCAATAGTTGAACAAAAATAGGGTTTCTAGAACCTTCTAGATCTGGCCGAATTTTGGCTAGGTCTTTTAGGGTTTTAAGATGATCATATTGGATAATTAAGGGCTTGGATAGTTACTAATTTAAAATATATTATTATATTGTTCAAATTAGGTTTTCGTCCACCACATACACTTTCTTAAGAGCCGAAATTTTGCTTAACCATCCTTTCTCCTCAATTCTTCTTGCTACTAGGGTTTTGGGTACAATTCATTAGAGTCATATATTCCTTTGGTGCTAGCTTTCCAAGATCTAGAAGAAGGATTCTACTTTGATTATTTGCAACAATAATCAAAAGGTATGTAATCCTAATCAAATATGAGTTTTGATTCCATAGCCTCTCTCCTAGGGTTTCTTGATATTCATAGTTAGTTGCTATCAATGGAGAACACGTTGATCATTTCTAGGTTACTTGTGAACTTAAGGGTTGTAAGTGTTTTTCTGCCACATGTTAATTTCATTACCTAGAAAACCCATCAGTGGTATGAGTGTCTTAGTTTCTATTTGATTGTGCACTAAAATGAATTGACTAAAAATTAGGGTTTATGGAAATTAAACCCTAAAGGTTTAAATTTCGAATTGGCTAGGGTTTTTGGGAACCCTAGCCACCATCCCATTATTTTCGAAAATTTGATGTATATCCCTAGGGTTTCTAGTTTCCGTAATTATTATTTTAATATGATTTAATATTTGAATAATTAAAAGATGATAAACCCTACCCTTTTTGAAAATTAGAAGGATAAGGGATTATGATTAAATTTGAATTATTTAACTAATTTTTAATTGGTAAATAATTATTTAATCCATGTGTTTAAATTAATTAATTAATTGCTTAATATGTAAATAATATGATTTAAAGTTATTTAACTAATTGTTTATTTAAGATAAAAGATCAAATCATTATTTATTTTAAAATTAATTATTATTAATTTTTTAATTCAAAAAGACTAATTTTAAACCCTAGTATTTTTAAAAGTTATAATTTACACCTTATACTATATGTATATGATTAAAATTTTAATATATTACATGTATAAGACAAGTCAGTTAAATCGCTAGTATGCCTCATTCACGAAGCCATACTATAAGAAGGGGGGTATAAGGAAGTGGCCTATAAAATGACCAGCATTGGGTATCCACTCTCATTCACGGTTCACTTGTATGGTGAAGGGTTGTTAGCAAACGGATTTGATAGGACATTGCCTCTTAAAAGTATGATGCTATTAAAGTACTAGAACCTTTTTGAATAAATCCCAACTCAAGTTACTTTAGGACAAAAATGTGAAGTGTATGCTAGTCCATGAAAACACACATCATTCTTTATATGTCATTAGTGGAGAGTATGTGGCTAACCAGCACAATAATTTGGGACTATAAAATTGAGTGGTGGACAAATGAAAAATTATAATTGTTAATAGAGCATGTGTGGTTTACCAACACATTAATTTGAGATGATAAATGACATCGAAGTTGTCGAGCGGGTTTGCATGGTTATTCACATCTTATTTGTGATCCTCGGCATCCCAATCACAAATCTAAAGAACATAATTTGAGATTAAACATGTCATTGATAAGATTCAATGAATCTCAAACAATCTAGGAGTTTCATGCTAGATTGAAATTGGTAAATTTGTATTACCTACCTTGATAAAGTTGCAATTAGATTACAGCATCCCTCTTCTTTATTGTGAATTGTACTTTGGATCCTAGCCTTGCATATTTATTTTGGGTTAAAATATTAAGGATTTATATCACTAACTAAAAACTATGTCTCTTTATAGATGTCTAGAAACGGTGAACTCACTACCTCTCATGTCGGCTCCTCCAACTCAAACTTCTCTCTACTCTCGATTTTGTCGGAAGATAAGCTCACCGGTCCCAACTACATGGACTAGATGAGGAAATTGAAGATGAATCTTCTATATGAGGGAAAAGAATATGTACTAGAGAAGCCTCTTGTTGAAATTGATCATTCCACCGCTACTCCTGAGGAAATCCCCTTATACAACAAACACTTTGATGATGCCAAAAAGGTTGCTTGTATCATGGTGGCCACTATGGCACCTGAACTGGACGAGTTCTAATGAAGAATACTAGCCACACGAGATGGATCTCCACCATGATGGAAAGTTCCATAAGAAGTCGAGAAAAGAGCATTTCGAAGTGGTCAAAGATTTCATGGCATGCAAGCTCAAGGAAGGGGAGTATGTTTGCCCTCATGTACAAAAGATGCAAAGGTACATGGATCAACTCCATAGGCTCAATGATGAGTTGGAAATTAACATGGTCCTTAACTCATTACCTCCTAGTTATGATCAATTCTTTCTGACATATCATGTGAACAAAACGAACACGACATTGACTGAGCTCCATAATTTGTTGCAAACTGTTGAATCGGGTATGAAGAAAAATCATGCCTCTACTGCAACAAATGCCCATGTTCTAGCCATTGGATCTGGCAAAGGAAAAAGAGAAAGGCTCCTTCCCAATCTAACAGGAAACGGAAGTTCCATTCCGGAGGGTTTAGTAGCGGGTCAAAGTTGAAGCCCAACTTTGATGTCTATGTGGTCAGTGATCCAAAGGAGGCCACTTGCTTCCACCGTGGCGAAAAAGGGTCATTAGAAAAGAAGCTTCCCTAAGTACCTATAGGACTTGAAGGATGGAAAGATCAAGGCGTCCTCTTCATGTATTTACACTATTCAAGTTAATAACACACAACATACTCATTTTTGGGTCCTTGACATAAGATGTGATTTCCACATTTGTTCTGATTTACAGGGCTAAGCGAAAGTGAGGAAGCAGAGCATGGTAAACTCAATTTAATCATAGGGAATAGGCGATCTTCATCTGTCACCAAGATTGGAAAATATGGGCTTGTGCTTAACAGTGGTGTTAGGTTTAATTTGATTAATTGTTGTTATTCTTCATATAAGACGCGAACACTATTTCATTTCATGAACTATTCAGACATGGTTTTAGATATTCATTTGATAATGAAGTTGATTATATTTCTGCTTTTAATAATGGTGTTTTTATGTTTGAATCTTTACCTTGTAATGGTGTGTATGAAATTGTGACTTGTGTTGATAACCTATGTAATAGTGTGTTTCATATTGATTCGTTCAAGGAACTGCAGCAAATCCAAAGTTGAAGGACCTTCAAAGCACTTGAAGGTAATAAGTCGCTTCTTTCATCCAGATCTACTTTGGTTATGAGTTTTGGGGCTTTTAAAAGTTCGTGGGGTTAATCATTATTGCTATTAAGTAAATTTCTGTTATCCTAATTGCGAGTTCCATAACCATACGATAGACTAGATGTGGCAATAAGTAGTCCACATCACCTTATGACTTTCGTCACCCTTGAACCATTTCGGTTCGGCTGTAGCTAGCAGCCAGGTGTAGGGTAGTCAGCCCCGTATAGATCTATACACTCAAGTCACGCTCCCTATCCTAGAGATTCTGGTTACGGGTGCAGTCCTCCACTCGCGTATCTCTGTGGAGTGTTCGCCGAGGACGTGTCTCCAATCATACAGGACTAATAATTTACTAGTAATAATATGATAATCCTCCACTCGCGTATCTCTGTGGAGTGTTACCGAGGACAAAACAGTGTACAAGTTTTATGTTCAAAGGTTCTAACGTCATGCTTTTAACTGATAAAATGTGGAAAACCATTTGTGAAATATATATAAAACATAACAGTTTAAAATCCATTTCACAAATATATGTTTACGTGATCTGCATGTTCAAATGGTTATCAGTTGTAACAATCAGTGTTAAAAGCATATAAAATGTGAAACACACACATGAAAACAAATTTCAAGTACAAGTAATTCCTTGTACTTTGCTTGTGTTCCCCCCTGAAAAACAGTGAAAAACAGTGAAAAAGGGTAGGGGTATGAACTCACCAGACGAGGAAATGCGACTGTTTCGAGTACTAAACGTTGGTTCGGGGCTTGATTACACGTGAGGTTCCTATGTATTATGAAATAATATACAAATTTATCTAATTAGATTTTAAAATACTAATTAGATGAGATACTACACTCCAATGAGCGAAAACACTTCAAAACGAGTGTTTGGAGTGACCCGGGTGACATCTACGGACGTGTAATGATACGAGGGACTTAGGAATTGAGTTTACTCCTCAAGAGTAAACTCCCTAATGAGTTTTTGGCCATATATCCCCTAGATACATGAGTTCACGGCCGTGAACTCATGGATCTGGAAAGAGATGTGGATACTGTTGTTTCATCGAGTCTTCACGCTCCCAAGTGAACTCCGGTCCCCGCTTGGCATTCCAGCGAACCTTCACTAACGGGATGCGGCTTTGCTTTGTACGTTTGACTTCTCGATCCATGATTTCGATCGGTTCCTACACAAATTTGAGGTTTTCATTGATCTCAATCTCGTCTAAAGGAATCACTAGGGTTTCATCGGACAAACACTTCTTGAGATTTGAAACATGGAAGACGGGATGGATGTTACTGAGCTCATTGGGTAAAAGAAGTTTATAGGCTACTGGACCGATCCTGGCGAGGATCTCGAAGGTTCCAATGTACCTAGGGTTAAGTTTTCCACGCTTTCCAAATCATACAGTGCCTTTCCAGGGCGAGACTTTCAACAGGACACGGTCTCCAACCTGGAATTCTAGAGGTTTCCGACGGTTATCAGCGTAACTCTTTTGGCGATCTCGTGAAGCTTTCAATCGTTCCCGGATTTGGATGATCTTCTTATTGGTTTCACGGATGATTTGAGGACCAGTGAGAGCACTGTCGGGGACTCGACTCTTGGCTAGCTGTGTGTCCCCCAACTCGGCCCAGCACAGAGGGGATCTGCACTTACGACCGTATAGGGCTTCAAACGGGGCAACCCTAATGCTGGTGTGGTAACTATTGTTGTATGAGAACTCGATCAAAGGTAGATGTGTGTCCCACGACTTTCCAAAATCAATGACACATTCCCTAAGCATGTCCTCCAGGGTTTGGATTGTTCTCTCACTTTGTCCATCGGTCTGAGGATGACATGTCGTGCTCATGTCTAGTTTGGTTCCGAGAGCCTTCTGAAGGGACTGCCAGAATCTAGAGGTAAACCTGCTATCTCGATCGGAGATAATGGACGCAGGTACACCGTGTAGTCGAACTACCTCTTGGATATAAATTCGCTCGAGTCTTTCCATCTTAAATGATTCTTTGATTGGGATGAAATGGGCGGACTTTGTCAGACGATCGAAAATTACCCAAATGGTGTCATACCCACTCGGGCTTTTGGGTAGCTTAGTGATGAAATCCATGGTAATCATCTCCCATTTCCATTCGGGTATCTCGGGCTGTTGGAGCAGACCCGAGGGTTTCTGGTGCTTAACTTTAACTTTGGTGCAAGTCAGACACTTGCCCACGAACGTAGCTATCTCAGCTTTCATGTTTGGCCACCAGTATTGTTTCTTGAGATCCAAGTACATCTTGTCAGAGCCCGGGTGAATAGATTATTTGGTCTTGTGCGCTTCCTCCATGACAATCTCCCTGAATCCTTCGGAGTTTGGAATCCAGATTCGATCCATGAAGCAGTAGACTCCGTCACCTCTGATCTCAAGTTTCTTTTCCATTCCTCTCAAGGCTTCGATTGACACGTTCTCGGGTTTGAGGGCTTCTAACTGGGCTTCTTGGATTTGCATGGATAAATTGGAATGGATGGTCATTGTCAGGGTCTTCACCTTTCGGCTTGAACTCTCCTTTCGGATAAGGGCGTCTGCTACCACATTGGCCTTGTCGGGATTGTAACGGATTTCACACTCGTAATCACTGAGTAGTTCTACCCATCGTCGTTGCCTCATGTTCAAGTCTTTCTGATCAAAGATGTGCTGCAGACTCTTATGATCAATGAAGATCGTACACTTGGTTCCGTAGAGATAATGTCTCCAAATCTTCAATGCAAAGACTACGGCTCCTAATTCCAAGTCATGTGTGGTATAGTTGACCTCGTGTGCTTTCAGCTGTCTAGAAGCATAAGCAATTACTTTTCCTCTTTGCATAAGCACACAGCCTAAGCCTTGATTAGACGCATCGCAGAAGACAACGAAGTCCTCTGTCCCTTCGGGTAGGGACAGAACAGGCGTGCTGCACAAGGCTTTCTTCAACGTCTGGAATGCGGTTTCTTGTTTTTCACTCCAACAAAAGGGTACACCTTTCTGTGTTAGAGCGGTTAAGGGTTTGGCAATTCTGGAAAAGTTCTGGATAAATCTCCGATAATAGCCGGCGAGACCCAAGAATTGTCGGATTTCTGTGGGTGTCTTCGGTGCCGACCAATTCTCTATCGCTTTAATCTTGGAAGGATCTACATGAATACCCTCCTCGCTTACCACGTGACCGAGGAAAGTTACCTTCCGAATCCAGAACTCACACTTGGAAAATTTCGCGTACAACTTCTCGGATCTAAGGGTTTCCAACACTAACCTGAAGTGTTGTTTGTGATCTTCTTCGCTTCTGGAATAGACAAGTATGTCATCAATGAATACAATAACAAACTTGTCCAGATAAGGACGACACACCCGGTTCATCAGGTCCATGAACAATGTCGGTGCGTTGGTTAGACCGAAGGTCATCACTACGAATTCGTAGTGTCCATACCGAGTTCTGAAAGTTGTTTTGGACACATCACTCTCATGAACTCGTAGTTGATGGTACCCTGACCGAAGGTCTATCTTGGAGAAGTAACTGGCTCCCTGGAGTTGATCGAAGAGGTCATCTATTCGCGGAAGAGGATATCGGTTTTTGACGGTCAACTTGTTCAGATCACGATAATCGATACACATCCGAAAGGATCCATCTTTCTTTTTGACAAACAATACCGGAGCTCCCCAGGGTGAGGAACTCGGTCTAATGAATCCTTTACTGAGCAACTCATTGAGTTGACTGGATAACTCTTGCATTTCTGCTGGAGCTAAACGATACGGAGATTTCGCTACGGGAGTAGCTCCAGGAATTAGGTCAATACGGAACTCGACCTGACGCTCGGGAGGAATTCCTGGAAGCTCTTTGGGAAATACATCAGGAAAGTTACAGACTTCGGGGATGCTCGCGAGGTCTTTAACTTCCTGTTTCTCATTGATTACATGGGCTAAAAATGCAATGCACTCCTTTCGCAGGAGCTTTTGAGCTTTGATGCAGGAAATGATACGGAGATTGGAACTGAGTTTATCGCCATAGATTACGAGAGTTTGATCCGAAGGAAGGTTGAGACGGATGGCTTTTTCGAAACAGAGGATATCAGCATGATTGGGACTCAACCAATCCATGCCAATGATGACATTAAAGCTCTTTATGGAAACTGGCATCAGATCAATGGGAAATGAATGGTCATTCAGGGTAAGGGTACAACCTACGAATATCTCGTTAGCGCTTTCTTTCTCACCGTTAGCCATCTCGACAGTAAATGTTTCAGTTAAAGGTTGGGGATTATGTTTTAGGTTATGTTTGAATGAATGACTAACAAAGCTTCTTTCAGCACCCGAATCGAAAAGAATACTAGCATATGAGTTGTCGAGAAGGAACGTACCCGAGACTACAGTGGGATCGGCGACTGCTTCCTCCCGTCCTATGGCTAGAACCCTCTCGGTATTATCAACTGTTGACTTCTTGGGGCAGTTCCTTTTAAAGTGCCCAACCTCTCCACAGTTATAGCAGGCTTGACCAACGCCTACTCCAGATGATTGATTGGCCGATTGAGCCGGAGCTTTACAGAATCGGACCGTGTGCCCCTTCTTACCACAATTGGTACATGATAGTTCTCGGCAGGGGCCGGGGTTGTGATGATATTTGCACTTGTCACACAAAGGAAGATTACCATCATATCTGCTAGTAGGAGTTGGAGCTGTGGATCCCACAACAGAAGCAGCAGCAACGAGGGTAGTAGCAGCATGGACTGCTACAATCTGCTGTCTCTTGGAGGATCCTTGGGAAGATTGACCCTTCTTCTTCTTCCAAAACTTTCTCTTCTCACCACTTCTTTTAGTCGGCTCAGAAGCGGTGGTGGTTTCCTCGACGTCATCACTGTGATCAATTAGGGGTTGGGCTAAACTCTTGGCACTATCATAGGTATCCGGACGTGCCGCTAAAACATTTCCCTTTGTTGGCTGGGTTAGCCCCCAGATGAACTTTTCTATCTTTTTACTTTCAGGAGTGACCAATCCCGGGCAAAGAAGTGCGAGGTCATCGAATCGAGAAGTGTATGCCGCAATATCGGAACCCTTCATCTTCAGGTTCCAGAGCTCGTGCTCTAGTTTCTGCATTTCACCACGGGGACAGTATTTGGCTATCAGGAGTTCTTTCATAGCTTCTCAGCCCATGGCGTTGGCTACGGGTAGGGTCAGAGATTTGACTCGGCCATTCCACCAAGTCAAGGCTTTATCAATGAAGGTACAAGCTACGAACTTGACCTTATCAGATTCCATACAGGCACAAATTTCAAAGATGGATTCGATTTTCTCGAACCATCGGGATAAGGAAATGACACCTCCAGTGCCATCGAAGGATGTTGGTTTTGCATTCATGAAGTCCTTATAGGAACCCTCCTTTTGGTGTCCCTGATTGCTTTCTTGATCCTGAGTTTGAGTACCACCTCTCGAACCACCGGAACCATCGGTGTTCAATTGAGACATAGCAGCTGCCACCGCGGCGGTAACAGCTGCCTGAAATACCACGGGGTCAAATTCAGGAGGAGGTGGTGGCGGAGGGTTGTTGGTCTTTGATCTGGGTCTCTTTCTGGGAGGCATCTTGATCTAATAAGATCAAGAAAGAGAGGATGATAAGTCCTCTGAACCGAATCGAGAGATATGACAGATATATATTCCGAATAAGCGATAAAGCAGGAAAGAATTATCAAAGCAGGTAAACTATCGCTAACGGAAGGATCAAGGATCTATACGTGAACGAGGATTTCTACAAAGGATTGGCTCGAGAAATACTCCCATAGTATTTCATGATTCGCTACAACACTGGCTCGATATTTGTGGTATTAGGGTAAGTTTTAGGCATGCCGCATACCACAGTCACTCCCAAGCACATGTTGGTCGTGTCTCGAATGAATATAGTTGGCCAGGCTATATTGATCCTAGACACGACTACATAACTGCCCAGGTTTAACCACAATACACAACACCCATTTACTTATGTTTTGTTCTACTTGTAGTTACGGATCTCGACGGTTCGGTATACTTGTATACTTTTGAAAATACTTATAGTTTGAAGATACTTTTAATTCAGAGCACTTAAGCCCTTTAGTGTTTATAGTTTTATACCATGTAAGGTTTGGTATACTTTATTCACTATAAACAAGGGCTCTGATACCAATCTGTCACACCCCGAAAACCGAAGGCGGAAACATTTCCGGGGTTGACTCCACATTGAGTATCAAATCCAATGCACATAGTAAGTAAAGTAAAACAACCATTACATTACATATTGAAAAGTTTTACAATTCTTTGAAAAGCAAAGTTGTACAGTTGTGATACATAGTATATATATAAACAAAATGAAACAGGTCTTCTGCGCACTCCATCTTTGGACAAAAGGATCTTCGGGTACCTGTTCTAATGCTAACCTGAGAACACAAGCGGTTTGAAAATCAGCATAACGCTGGTGAGTTCATAAGCGGTTTTGTTTTGTGAAAATGTTCAAGTTTCCTTTCTGTTTCTGAAAATGTTACACACACCAAGAAAATCCCATATTTTCTTAAAAGGTTGGTTAATGGTTCTCAAGATGAAAAGTAAAGTAAGGTTGTACACTAAAAACACGTTTACACTTGTGAAATGTACAGTTAGGTTATCTGGTTTGTTATATTGTTCTGGTTATGTACAAATGTATTCCCAGGAAAGTCCCATACCTTCCTGATTATTGGTTATCAAATGTAAAAGATGTATTCTGAAAAACATGTTTACCCTTCTGAGATGTAAAGTTACCTGGTTTGTTACCCTTTTCTAGTTATGTATAATGTTCCCCAGGAAATTCCCATACTTTCCTGACTGTTGGTTACCAATGTGAAAGATGTATACTGAAACCTGGTTATCTTGTGAAATGTATTACGTTAATCATTATTACTATTAAGTAAATTTCTGTTATCCTAATTGCGAGTTCCATAACCATACGATAGACTAGATGTGGCAATAAGTATTCCACATCACCTTATGACTTTCGTCACCCTTGAACCATTTCGGTTCGGCTGTAACTAGCAGCCAGGTGTGGGGTAGTCAGCCCCGTATAGATCTATACACTCAAGTCACGCTCCCTATCCTAGAGATTCTGGTTACGGGTGCAGTCCTCCACTCGCGTATCTCTGTGGAGTGTTCGCCGAGGACGTGTCTCCAATCATACAGGACTAACAATTTACTAGTAATAATATGATAATCCTCCACTCGCGTATCTCTGTGGAGTGTTACCGAGGACAAAACAGTGTACAAGTTTTATGTTCAAAGGTTCTAACGTCATGCTTTTAACTGATAAAATGTGGAAAACCATTTGTGAAATATATATAAAACATAACAGTTTAAAATCCATTTCACAAATATATGTTTACGTGATCTGCATGTTCAAATGGTTATCAGTTGTAACAATCAGTGTTAAAAGCATATAAAATGTGAAACACACACATGAAAACAAATTTCGAGTACAAGTAATTCCTTGTACTTTGCTTGTGTTCCCCCCTGAAAACAGTGAAAAACAGTGAAAAAGGGTAGGGGTATGAACTCACCAGACGAGGAAATGCGATTGTTTCGAGTACTAAACGTTGGTTCGGGGCTTGATTACACGTGAGGTTCCTATGTATTATGAAATAATATACAAATTTATCTAATTAGATTTAAAAATACTAATTAGATGAGATACTACACTCCAATGAGCGAAAACACTTCAAAACGAGTGTTTGGAGTGACCCGGGTGACATCTACGGACGTGTAATGATACGAGGGACTTGGGAATTGAGTTTACTCCTCAAGAGTAAACTCCCTAATGAGTTTTTGGCCATATATCCCCTAGATACATGAGTTCACGGCCGTGAACTCATGTTTGGGTGATTTTGAGTGCTAAATGGCTTGAATGGACATGGGGAATGCTAGAATGGATTTTTCTAATGCCTTGGATTGAATTGTATGAACATGTACACCATTTATGGGAGTTCACGGCTGTAAACATGGAGTTTACGGCCGTAAACTCCCCCAAGCTCAAACCATATTTATTTTGTGAGGCTTAGGAGAATCACATGTGATTCTAACTAATTTTCCTAGCCTTGGTATGAATTTAGGGTATCATTTTATCATGTATAAAGGAGTTTACGGCCCATGAACATGTTCTTGGGGTGCCTTCTCCATAAACACCTAATTGGAGGGTGTTTGACATGTTTAAGGTCCCCAAACTATTTTTAGATGATTCTAGGATTTATTCCAATGCTTTTGGTGTAGTTGTATGGCTTTCTAACATGTTTAAATGAGTTTACTCCCCATGAATGAGGAGTTTACGGCCCAAGCATGATCCTTGGCCGTAAACTCTTATTTGCTCCTCAAAATTCATGTTTAGGGTGTTCTAAGTCCGGTTTGCAAGCCTTAAGGTCATATCTAAGTCCCAATGATGGTTTGGAAGGGTTAAATTGCTCGAAACCCCTGTTTTTATGTGTTTACGGCCCAAGCATGCTCCTTGGCCGTAAACACATGTTCCAGGTCCAAAATGATAAATTAAACACGAATTTGAAGGCCAAAGAGGTTAAACAACAAGTTGGGGATGTTACCTCAAAGATTTGGAGCCTTAATTCAATGTTTTGGACCTTGAATCTTTGATGAGAAGAGAGGTTAGAGAGAGAGTAGTGAGATGAAGCAAAAGCTTCAAATGAAGGCTTAGAACACTTTAAATAGTGTTCGGGATTTGGACACGGTGAAATTCTACCCGATACCGGCTTTAAACGGGGATTTTGGTCGCACCCGGCCAAGTTGTCGTAACCTGATATGGTTAATTCTAGAAATGTTCCGATCATTAGAATGGGGTGTTAGAATGATTTCTAAATGCATTAGGACACCCATTAAGTCATTTTAGATAATTACAATTTAATGACTTAATTAAATAGCTAAATCGGAAACGAATTTGGAAACGACGATTGGTTGATCGAAATGGATTACGAAAAGGGTTACAAGTAATGATACGAAATTTCGGGTTGTTACAATATTGCCTTCCGGCCCTAATCATAATGCCTTTCGGCCCATATCAAGCATAACATACTTATCACACACATAGAACATACGAAACAGGCAACTCATAACATACAATGCATATATCTCATAGCATACCAGACCTTCCGGTCACGCATAGGTACCCTTCCAGGTACAGTATAGTGAGAAGACTCACCTCTGGTATCTCGTATGATCTCGCACACGAATCTACTGTTCTAGCCCCCGCCTAAACACATGCAAAATATCCTCAATAAGTAATGGCTCTCAAAGGCTAGATTAAACCCCTTTCTATGATCCTTCAGAAGGGTAAAAGACCATTTTACCCCTCATTGACTCAAAAGTCCAACTTTTGACTGAAATCTTAAAGGTCAATGAAAGTGAACGATCACAGCTGACCCTACTCGCCGAGTGCACTAAGGTGACTCGGCGAGTACACGCCTGTCCTTTTCGCCCCTGGTTCTCCCTTGACTCACTGAGTCAACCCTAACTTCCACGAGTCGACACAGATCGCGAGTCGCGGGGCAACCCGACTCAACTCGTTGAGTCCTCCTATGGACTCGGCGAGCACATACCATGCACTTACTCAAACGACCTTCCGAGGTCAGATTTGTTCCTCTAATCCATAGATCTGGCCTTTCCAAGCACTATAATCACGTAAAGTCTCAATCTTGATGCCCATGCAACAACCATATGACCATATATGATGATTTAGCCCCAAATACCTTAACCTAAGGTCATGACCTCCATTTTTCTTCATAAAGCTTGAAGAATAAGGCTCTCTGAACCTCTATGGGTCCAGATCCAAAGTCTCATCACCAGAAAGGACTATTTGGACCTCCAATCGACTTAGACAAGGGCACAAGAAACCCTAAAACCATCTATCTTTCCCAAAACAGAAGAAGGGTCGAAGTAATACCTCAAATGAAATGGTCTTAGCTTCAAATCCTCAGAATAGCAACCTCCTTTGCTTTCCCTTGGCTAGAACCTCCTTCTTCTTGCTAAACAACACCATAAAGGTCAAGAATGGCTTCTTCTCTCTCTCAAAACGCTCCAGCACTCTAGGGTTTCTCTCACTGGACTGGTGGCCACAAATGACGGCCATAAGAGCCTTTAAATAGGGCGCAAACCCGAGAAATTAGGGTTTCATTAAACAGCATGGACTCGCCGAGTCCACTTATGGACTTGCCGAGTCCCTCATTAATCAGACCACTCCAAACGTGATCCTACTCGACGAGTCGGGGCTCCTACTCGCCGAGTTTCTCTTTAAGAATTCAATATAAAGAATAAAATAATATACCTGGGAATCCGGATGTTTCAGAAAACAATAACCAAAAGCTCTGATACCACTGATGGGCTTAATACATAGCAAACAATTCTATGTGTGCATGCAACCCTAATTTGAGGATCTATGTTTTCACTATTAGACATACAAGCATTGAACACAAAAATTTACAAACCCTAGGAGGAACATGTAATTTTCGAAATTAACATATAATTAGGGTTAGGATACATACCTTTATTGTGATATTGTAATAACAATCAAATCCTTGAAGATCTTGAACTTTGGTAACAAGCGACACAAGTGTCGTGCCTCTAATGGCTCACAAACAAACCTAGCAACCAAGGATTACTATGGAGAGAGATAAGGGAAGTGAAAATTCAGCTCTAAGCCTTTCTGATGAAATCCAACCCTATAGGGGTTTATATAGGTGATAAGGAAGGTTTAGGATAAGGCACATGTATCTTAGATAACCCTAATCCCTTAACTTCTTCCCTAAGGCTTCCAAGGCACCCTTAGAGCCTAAGGAAATCCTAGGACACTTAGGGGTGTGCGCGGTGCGATTTGGTGCGATTTCGAGTCAAAACCGCAAACCGTACCGCAAATGCGGTTTGAATATTTTAGAAACCGCAAACCGCACCACAGATGTTCAAAACCGCGTGATGTGGTGCGGTTTGATGCGGGCGGTTTATGCGGTTTAGTTGCGGTTTGTGCGGTTTGATGAGTTGTTCAACATTAAATCTATCAAAAAACCAAAAACCTCACCGGGTTAAAAAAATTGATTGCTTTCATTTTATAAAAAAATTCGAGTTAAATCGTTTTTAATAAATTGTAACTCATGCTACTATAGTTTTGTAAGTATCATTGTTATTGCTTTATATTGTCGTTATAGTTGCTATATTCTTGTAAACCATGACATCTTAATCTAATAGTGATTTAATGTTACGTTATAGATATTTGGTTATTGTAAGAAATATATTTATATACATCATTTCTAAATCGTGATTTGAAGTTATAACAAAGTAATGAAAAACAAGTATATATATATATATATATATATATATATATATATATATATATATATATATATATATATATATATATATATATATATATATATATATATATAACTTGCGGTGCGGTGCGGTTTGAATCGCAGTTTTATAAATACAAATCGCAAACCACACCGCATAGTGCGGTTTGATAAAATGATGAACCGCAAACCGCACCACGAAATTCTAAACCGCATTATGCGGTGCGGTTTGGTGCGGTGCGGGCAGTTTATGCGGTTTGTGCGGTTTTTTGCACAGCCCTAAGGACACTCTAGATTTCGTTCCCTACCTCTAAGGGAGGTTCTAGAATGCTTCAATTCTCAACTTTTGAACATTGTCACCTTTAGTCCCTGTAGTTTCAATTAATTCCTTTAATCTCAAAATTAATTTCTGATTAAATATTAATTAAACAATATGATTTCTAATTAATATATTATATCCATAATACGCTAATAAATCATTTATATTGATTTCAAATTAATTTATTAACCAAGTAATAAATTAATAAATCATTCCTCTCTCTCCAACAATTATCCTATTCAATTGCTAGGTTTGAAGGCAACCCAAAACGACCTTGCTATTATCAAATTCAAGTACATACCAATTATAGTTATGGACGTAGACACCTAATCCAACATGTTTACCCTCGTCAAATTTTGCCCTGAGGTCTTTTGCTATATCAACAATGTTTCCTACTAGTTGTTTTTCATCAATTTCCCTCTTTAGCACTGTACACTCGTTTGTATCGTGAGTTTTGCTTTTATGGTACTCACAGAACTTGGGATTGTCTTTATTTTCCTTGGATGGGGCCTTGTTGATCGCGTGAACGTCGGTATGATCGCTTTTGCTATCATCCCTATAGAACGGTCTGTACTGTCTAGACATATGTCGGTGGTGCCGATTGTGTCGCTGCTGGTCGCCATCTTGCCTTCCCTGTTGGGCCGAGATTGGCCGCGGAACCACCTCCTCCTACTTTACATATGCGCTGGATATAGCTTTGATAGTGGTCTCTTTTCGTTATTCCCCTTCGATTTGCCTCAAGTATTTTTCAACACAGAACTTGATTTCATCCCGTGATCTGGGAACGATTCCCTACATCTTCTTCGATAGGGTTTTGGGAGTAAACCTTGGGCAAAAGCACCTATTACCAGGAACTCTTCATGTCCTGGAACATTCAATGTCCCCATTGTGAATCAGTCATAATATTCATGGATTGATTCCCCCTCTTTCTGCTTGCATGCCATTGCAGAGTTAGCATCCCCCTTGCCTTTCCTCAATTGCATGAAATTTTTGAGAAAAAGGTATTTCAGTTACTCAAATATGGAGATGTTGCCAGGACTCAGAGATTTGAACCACTTGCTAGTGTTGCCAGTAAGGGTGCAAGGAAAATAAGTGCAAGTGATGCGACGATCCATCTTGAGGGAAGTCATCGTCTATTCATAATTGTCAATGTAGTCATCTGTATATGTGGTACCGCCATATTTGGGCATGTGTGGGATCATCATTGTGTGTGGAATCTCATTCTACAGCAGCTCGTGACTAAAAATAGAGTTAGCCCTTCGCATGGGATAGTCCATGTATGAGGTTAACATCCCGTTGTAAGTCATGTGCTGTTGTATTTGGTACGTGCTTACATACATCTGGCTATGCATAGTCGTCGGCGAGCTATATGGCTGATACATAGGAAGGTCTGGTATCGGCCCGAATTGCTGGATGTCGTGTTGTCCTATTGGGGAAGCGTGTATGAGTGCGTTCCCACGTATTACTACGCATTCGGATTGAACGGTTAAGCGGATGCTACGAGGAGATTAACTTCGGATTGAACTCGGAATTGAACGCCAGATCTGGATGAACTAGATCCCTGACCCGCCAGGATCTGTGTGGTTGCGACCTATGGTTGAGTCATTGTATGGATGAAACCTGACATCTGTTGCACAGATAAGTTGAAGATCGGCTGTTGTTGTACGTAGAGTGGCATATGGGGCAAGCCTGCCATGGTGGTGTGTGGGTATACCATGGAAGAAATTTATGGCTATGTTTGGATGGTATGGGGTATCCAAGTCCCAGTGTCGGAGGTGTGCGGGAGAGACTTTTGATGTTGTGGGACAGATGTCCCTATTAGTTGTGTTGCAACGATTTGCGGAGTTGCAGTTATGATTGAAACTTATGGGATTGGGTCGGTTGCAGGGCGCCATAGATTGGCCACAAGGGGTTGCTCCCGTCACTGATGTGGAGCTCGGTGGTGTTTGTGAAACTGGTGTGAGGTTTGATGCATGTTATTCCTGGATGAAAGGTTGTCCTCCCTCAAGTGACTGCATCGGACATAACAAACTTTTCTCCAGTATTCCGGACACTATTGGGATTTCACCTGCCTTTTTGCTCTATGGATTTACTTCGTGAGTGTATCGTTCTAGAGATACGCCCAACTAGTGCCAGATGTTGTGATATGTTAGAGACGGTAGTGCTGAGATTGTCGATGGGTTACGTATAGATGCCCTCTCCTAATATCACTGTATAAAAATGGAAATTTGATCGTTAGTCGACATCTGGGAGGGATTCCCGGGACGAAGCTCCGACGATCTAGTTAGTGATTGTTCTCAAAGAAGAGAAAGAATATTCACTGGAAAGAGAGTACCCCTTATTCAAGAGGAAGAATGATCCTTTTATACCTGGTTCCCAAGGCATGTGGACCTCAACGGATTCTACTAAACATTCCTTCGTGAGGCATGACATGACGGACTCCTACCGGAAGATCCTTTGTCGTGTCCTTTTTGCATCCTTTCCTCATTGGCTAGAGGATGATCTTTCAGTTATTACAGGGATCGTGGATATCTTATAACGAGCACGTGGGACACTCTGAATGGTCCTATGCTCGCCGGATGTTATCCCTTGGTGAGGAGATTATAGCGCTGCTCTGCACCATAACTGTCACGCCCATGTCTTTCGCGTTGGCGAAGGCGCAACCTTGGCTTCGGACTTGGTCCAACTGAGTTTAGCTCAGGCCAAGCTCAGTACTAGTTTAGACCTCTCTTTCCCTCTAAGGGATACATTAACAAGATGTGATAATGATCACTTGCCTTGATGATTTTATTAATATAAAATGGTGATTACAGAGAGTATTTTAGTAAGAACAAGTGAAAAATTTTGTAGAGTAAGCTCAGAGTTATCAGTGTGTGTTGTGTGTGAGATACATATGTCAATTTAAAGTCTAAGCTAGCTAACAAGATGTCCAATATTCCTGGGATCCTCTATGACCAGCTTTGTGAACGTTGTTTGACTTGGTATACTGGGTCTTTAACAAAGTTGAGATGAAACTTTGTTGAGAATAAGTCTTCTCTTGACTATTTCTACACATGTGTTTGTTAAGAATGAAATATAACCGTTATAAATGTTAGTAAATAATAATAATAGTGATAGTCGGGATCCTGAGATAGTTGAGGATCCTAAATATCTAAGGAGGTTTGAGGATCCTGAATGCTTTGAGGATCCTGGCCGTAACAATTGCCCCCAAGTTATTCCTGAAAATATAGGAGTTAATTTCAAGAATATTAAAGGGATAACTTAAATTAAAGAGGTAAAAAAGAGAGAGACAAGTGATTTTCAAAATTAACCCTTAACGGCTAGGTAATTTTGAAATCCAACGGGTGGATAACTAGGCGTTAATGGTCGAATCAGCCTCAAATCCTCAGTATAAATAGAGGTGATCAGTTCCACAATTTTTTACTCGTCTTGATTTTCTATTCTTTACTTATGCAACCTTTCGATTACCGACAATTTATTAGAAGGTAATTATCTCTTTTTCTTCCACGTTTTTACTTCTTCCATCATCGTTAGAAAAAAGGTCGTTTCTCGCAAAAACATATTAGCTCTCCCCAAAGACGAGTTCACTAACCAATGGATTCTCTCCTACGAGAAGACGTGTTCCTTCGGCAAAGATGATGTTGAGTCTTTGAGACTCAATGGAGCCTTCCCTCCTAAAGCCATTTTTAGGCCCTTCGAACCCCCCATCCAACCTGACTTTGTTTCTCCTACCTGGGTATGTTTCCCCGAATACCCCTTCTCCATGGGTTTGTGTAACATCCCAAAATTCAAGGCCAAAAATTTCATTTTTAAATAAATTGTAACATAAAACCATCGGTATAAAAACATTCATAATGATATCTCATGTCACAATCAATGTGTCGATAATCCACAACATGTCCCCATAAAAATCATTTTGTCAAAAGTAAACTAAATCAGAGTACATTCCCAGGAAGCTCCATGCGGAAAACATGTGTGTGTGTGATGCGCTGCTACACCGCCGACTCTTTCCCCTTGGACAAAGAGGTACCTGAAACCAAAACTGAAACTGTAAGCACGAAGCTTAGTGAGTTCCCCCAGCATACCCATGGCACATAATCATCGGTATCTTTCAACCGGTAACCAGGAGCTACCCTCCCCTTCGGTATCTTTCAACCGGTAACCGGGAGCTACCCTCCCCTTCGGTATCTTTCAATCGGTAACTGAGAGCTACCCTCCCCTTTGGTATCTTTCAACTGGTAACCGAGAACTACCCTCCCCTTCAGTATCTTTCAACCGGTAACCGGGAACTAACCTCCCCTTCGGTATCTTTCAACCGGTATCTGGGGACTATTTCACCCCTATCCCTATTACATATTTGTAACAACGTAAATTTTCAAAACAATTTTTCATTTTTAAATCATGTTTTTAATCATGTAAAAACAATATCATTACAAACTGCATCCAATGTCATCAAAACAACAATTCCCATAATCTCAAAACAAAAATTCTATGAGTGTGTACAGATCATGTCGACACCTTCCCGCGATCCTCGCTAGTACCTGAAACACATAACACAACAACTGTAAGCATAAATGCTTAGTGAGTTCCCCAAAATACCACATACAACACATATGCCTTTCCAGGCCATAACTCTGTGGGACATTCCGGTCCAAGTGTCTCAAGGGACTTCCGTCCCGAATCCCGGTAGACCTTCTGATCCTACCCGTATCGACCTTCGGGTCCGTAACCTCCTGACCTTCTGGTCCATGTCCTCTTGACCTTCCGGTCCATATCATCTTGACCTTCCGATCTTTAGCATACATAGCATACATAACGCATACATATCACATATCAGCATATAGCACATACATCTCATAGCATATAAGACCTTCCGGTCACACATAGGTACCCTTCCAGGTACAGTATAGTGAGAAGACTCACCTCGGGTGTCTCGGATAATCTCGCACACGAGAACACTGATCTAGCCCCCACCTAATCACATAAACAATACTAATAAATAATGGCTCTCAAGACAAGATTAAATCCATTCATACAATCTCACAGAAGGGTAAAAGACCTTTTTACCCCTCCTTGAACCGAAAGTCCAAATGTTGACCAAAACCCTAAAAGTCAACGAAAGTCAATCCTCCGGGTTATGCTGCACGTACCAAATCTGTACGCTGGGCATACCCGACGACTTCATAGAATTGGGGAACGCGACCCCTTACGTTGCGCGTACTGGGATTACGCCCCGCGTAATTCCCAATTTCATACTCCTTTTGATTTTGGGTCTTAAACGGTTAAGACATACGTCCAACTTTCAGATCTGACTATCCCTAAGCCTCTTAATCCATAAAGTCAGTGACTTTAAGCCTTTACAAGGCTGTAAAAGTCACCAACACCCATATCATTCCATTTTCAACACTTAAAAGCCCATGACTCAAGCATGACTCCATAATGACAACCAAGTTGGGATTTTTATGGATCTACAACACATATATCACTGAAATGGGATAGATCTAGGTCCAAGGAGTCCCTTATGCTCATAAAGTCTCCACCTTTGGGACTTTAACTCTAAAAATGGACCTTTCAACACCAAACCAAAATAAAGAGGAAAGTTCTGAGCTTTTTACCTCTAAGTAAAGCTCCTCCCTCTGAAGAACTCAGATCCAAGCTTGAACTCCAAACCCTAGCCTCCACAAGCACCTCCCATTCTTCTTCACTAACACACAAAGGAACTTTTAGCTCAAACCACTCACATACAAGATTTAGGACAAAGGAAATGCTCTCTTAGGGTTTCAATCTCTGAAATGGTGGCTGAGGATAAGGCCTTAGCATTCCTTTTATAGTGCACAAGCTACATATTAGGGTTTGCATGTGGGCCCGCTACATCCAGCGTACCTAGGCGAGTCCGCGTCCAATTTAAGCGCATGATTACGTGCAGTGTACTATTCAGTACGCCCAGCGTACTTATTTTCCTAAACATTATCATTAAGGGCTTAAATTGACAATCTCGGAAAAGGAGAATGGGCCTAAGAAACGCACCTGAAATTTGGGATGTTACAATATTACAGGTCATAACATATTGGTTTTATAATAACATACATAAGCATACTGAGTCACATAATGATATATCATAATCATACTACTATACATGCATAGGTTTTATCCACCCTTCGGTATCTTTCAACCGGTAACCAATGCTAGTGTGCCCTACTACTACTGAACACATTCTCAGCACAGATATAGCAACCAAAAAATTATCACAAAGATAACCATCTTAACCATAATCACCTACTGGTTGGCCGGCATTGGTGCCTTAGACCCACCCTTACTGGAAGGTAACTTACCTCGTAAGGTTGACTGTTGAAACTCTGATCGACAGATGTCTGACTGCTTCTTCGGTGATCCTCCGACTATAATTCCCATAAAACACTTAGTCAGACACTGATAACTGTTCTTAGGGTAAAATGACTATTTTACCCTTGACCAAGTCAAAGTCAACTTCCAGTTGACCTGACTCGCCGAGTTGGGCCTCCAACTCGTCGAGTCCCTACCCTTCATTTGTCCTTCTTCACAATTTTACTCGTCGAGTTTAGCAATGACTCGATGAGTTCTCCTTCTAAAACAACCTCAAATGAACCTTCATCCGAATCGCCAAGTTGTATGAACAACTCATCGAGTTCATTCTCGTCCTACAAACAAGTCTTGTCCTTGACTTTCCGAGTTGTATGAACAACTCGTCGAGTTCATCTTCAACAGTTGGGAGATTGTCTTAGACTCGCCGAGTTTGCTCATGCACTCGTCGAGTCCTATGAACTCCAGGTCCATGGATAAGTCCAATGCATTGGGTCACTCCCCCCGAACCCTTCTATGGCCATTCAACACTCACTGGGTTCCTTTGAACCCTAACAGAAAAAGGGAAGTCAAGCCTCAAACTCGCCGAGTCCCAAGAACAACTCGCCAAGTCGAGTTTGTCCAAGTCTCATTTCTCGCTTTCTGATGTACAATACTTGTCCAAATGATAGATCTAGGCTCCTAAGATCGATCTAGCACGTAAAGTACGAACTTTACGTGCATGCATGGGATTATGAGCTAAAAACAACCTAAAAGAAGCTCTTGAGTTGCATGAGGCTTTCCATGGGTGCAAAGGCAGTCCCTTCTACCTTCTAACCCTTTCATGGGCCTAGATCTGAAACCTTAACCCCATGATGCTTGCAATCATGGCTGGTCTCCAAGAATAGCTTATAAAAGCTCTAAATCTCCCCCAAAAGGGATCTAATACAAGAAGGAGCAACGTGTCGACTTTATACCTTCCAAGAACTGGAGATGATGCACAAGTTTGACTCCTCTGGCCAACCTCTTTGTTCCTCAAGCTTCCCCTTCCTTCTTGCCACCACAAACCACTAAGAATCACTAAAAAGGCCTTAGATCTTCACCAAGGATGATTAGGGTTTGATGTGAGGGGGGTTCTGAGAGCATAAGGGACGAGGGAGGCTGAATAAGACGTTTAAATAGGGTGTAAACCCTTGGATTAGGGTTTTTTCCTGCCAGAGTCTACTCGTCGAGTCATGCCGCCGACTCGACGAGTCCGCCACTTAACCCCCGGGTCCAAGTCGCTACTACTTGACGAGTTGTCCATCAACTCGATGAGTCTTAGTCCAAATTGTGACAAACACTTGAATGAAATACATACCAGGAACTGGGTGCTACAAATCTCCCCCACTTATTTTAGACTTCGTCCTCGAAGTATGCTGCTCGATCCTGGAAAAGCTCTGGATAATGCTCCCTCATCTCGTCCATCGGATCCCACATCCACTTCGGGCCCTTTCGGTGCTACGATTGCACCTTCACCAGCTCGACCATATTGTTCCTCAATTCGTTTATCTTCCGGTTGAGGATCGCTACAGGCCGCTCAATGTAGTTCAGGCTGTCATCAACCTGAATATCCTTTAGGGGCACCACCACCGAGTCGTCCACCAGACACTTCCGCAGCTAGGAGACATGGAAAGTGATGTGGATCTGATTGAGTTCGGTTGGCAAATCCAGCCGATATGCTACCCTACCCACCTGGGCTATAACCCTGAAGGGTCCAATGTACCAGAGGCCTAGCTTGCCCCGCTTCCTGAATCGAATGACGCCTTTCCAAGGACACCTTCAGGAGAACCATATCCCCGACCTAGAATTCCAGGTCTGAACGGCGCTTGTTGGCATAGCTTTTCTGTCGACTTTGTGCAGTCTTGAACCTGCTCCTGACCTATTGGATCTTCTCTGTCGTCTTGAGCACCACTTCGATGCTCCCCATGACCCTCTGGCCAACCTCACCCCCAACATATTGGGGTCCTGCACTTCCTCCTGTATAACATCTCCAAGGGAGGACAATCGATACTCGCGTGGTAGCTGTTGTTGTAGGAGAATTCAGCCAATGGGATGTAAGTATCCCAGCTACCACCGAAGTCTAGCACACATGCCCACAGCATATCCTCTAGAGTCTGGATGGTCGGCTCACTCTGACCATTCGTATGCGGATGAAAAGCGGTGCTAAAGTGGAGGCGAGTACCCAAATCATCGTGGAATTTCTTCCATAACCTAGAAGTAAACCACACGTTCCTATCAAAAATCACTGACACTGGCACCCCGTGCCGTGCCACCACCTCTCGAATATAGATGTTGGCCAGCTTCTCGGCCGATATACTCTCCTGGATCGGTATAAGATGGGCGTTCTTGGTCAATCGATCCACAATGACCCATATGGAATCCACTCCTCGCGTGGTCCTGTGAAGTTTGGTGATGAAGTCCATGGTGATATCTTCCCATTTCCACATGGGAATATCCAATGGCTGCATCTTTCCATGTGGCCTCTGATGTTCGGCCTTGAACTTCCTGCAGGTCATGCACCGCTACACATACCATGCTACGTCCCGCTTCATGCAGGGCCACCAATAGTCAAGACGAAGATCCCTATACATCTTCATCGCCACGGGAGGGATAGAAAATTGGATTTGTGCGCCTCCTCCATCAATGTCTGACGCACGCCTCCATGATAGGGGACCCACACCCTACGGTGGAGGGAAACAACCTTCGGCTATCATAGTCGAAGGAGGAAACCTGACCCGCAATACGCTCGCTCTTCCGATGTTCCTCCTTCATAGCCTCCTGTTGTGCCTCTCGGATCTGCTCCAACAGCAGAGTCACCACGGTAATCCTTCACCACATCTAACCACCGACGCTGCCTCATGTTCATATTCGGCTGGTCCATGAGATACCTTAGGCTCTTGTGGTCCGTGTAAATAGTACAACGAACCCCATAGAGGTAATGGTGCCAAATCTTGAGGGCAAAAACAACCGCCCCAAGCTCCAAATCATGTGTCGGGTAGTGCGCCTCATGAGGCTTCAGCTGCCTCGAAGCGTAAGCTATAACATGCCCTCTCTGCATCAATACCACACCCAAACCCGAGATGGACACATCGCAGTACACTACAAAATCCTCCATGCCCTTCGGCAGGGCTAAGCTTGGCACCTCGCACAATCTTTGTCTCAATGTCTCAAACGCAACCTGCTGCTCAGGCCCCCCAGTGAAAGACCACGAATTTCCTTTTCAGCCTGGTCAGAGGTACGACTATCTTGGAGAAGTCCTGGATGAATCTCCGATAGTAGCCTGCCAGCCCCAGGAAGCTCCGAATCTCAGATGGAGACCTCAGGACTTCCCACCTCATCACGGCCTCTACCATGGCCGGATCCACCGAAATCCCATCCTGGTTAACAAGGTGCCCAAGAAACTGCACTTCGCGCCACTAGAACTCACACTTGGAGAACTTAGCATACAAGTCCTCCATCCTCAAAGTATCCAAAACCTCCCGCAAAATCTCCTCATGCTGCTCTTGCGTCTTGGAATAAACCAAGATGTCATCGATGAAAACTATCATAGACCGATCCAACATCGGTCTGCACACGCGGTTCATGAGATCCATGAACGCGATAGGAGCATTGGTGAGCCCGAAAGGCATCACCACGAACTCATAGTGACCACAGCGCGTCCGGAACGCAGTCTTCTGCACATCCTCCTCTCTGACCCTCATCTAATGATATCCTAAACGCAGATCAATCTTGGAGATCGAAGACGCTCCCTGTAGCTGGTCAAAGAGGTCATCAATCCTCGGGAGTGGGTAACGGTTCTTCACCGTTACCTTATTCAGCTCCCGGTAATATATACATATCCAATGCGACCCGTCCTTCTTCTTCACAAATAGAATCGAGGATCCCCAAGGTGAATTGCTCGGTCTGAAGAATCCCTTCTCCAACAGCTCCTGCAGCTATGTAGACAACTCCTGCATCTCAGGAGGAGCCAACCGATATGGTGCCTTGGCTATCGGAGCCGCACCAGGGACGAGGTCGATCCTGAACTCCACCTGCCTCTCCGGAGGTATCCCAGGCAACTCCTTGGGGAATACATTCACAAACTCTCGTACCACGGGCACATCGCCCACTATTGCCTTACCCGCCTCCCGGGTATCCGTAACATAGGCGACAAATTCTACGCAACCCTGCTGGAGGTAGCGCCTCGCTCTCGCAACTAAACATAAAGTTGGTCCTTGTTGTGGCCTCTAGCCTTGGATCACCAGCTCTCCCCCCTTTTAGGGTTCTGATCCGCACCAACTGCTGAGCACAGTCGATCACTATCCCATTGGGGGTTAGCCAATCCATACCAATAATAATCTTGTTCCCCCGCAAAGGTATAGGAACTAATTATACCAGGTAACGTTCCTCGAACAGCCTCAATACGCAATCCCGGTAGACCTTTGATGCTCGCACTGACCGGTCATCCGCAATCTCAACCTCTAGAGGGCAGTCTAGCATGCCCGAAGACTTAGGAAACTTCTTGCTAAGCGCAAGAGAATCAAACGATCGGGTAGCACCCGAGTCAAACAACACATGAACCGGGATACCGTTCACATGGAACGATCCTAAACAGATCATACACTTAACATATCAAAATCACATCGACATAACATAAAGAAATAAGAGAAGAAACTGTACCCGTCACCACATCGGGTGCAGCGCGTGCCTCCTCGGATGTCAACTGAAATGCTCGGCTCCGCACCACTTGAGCCTCTACATTGGCCTTTCGGCCATCTGTAACCCGCGATGCTGCTGGAGTCGGCGCCGCTGCTGGTGCTGCTACTGTCGCTGCTGTCAATCTAGGGCAATTGGCCTTCTTGTGGCCCCCTTTGATTGCAATGCAAGCAAATCAGGTCTGTCATCTGCACTGTGGGGGCAGGGCAGTACAACCCCTGCCAAAATGCCCAGCCTTGTCGTACTTATAGCAACCGGAACCCGACCCAGTGCGACAAGCTCCGTTGTGTGACCGACCGCATTTTCCACAGCGGTCCCGACCCTGCTGGCCCTTCGACCTAGAGTCGAATCCCTTGGGTTTCTTCCCCGAAACCCTTGTAAACTGCCCAGTCTCGGCCTTCCTCTTCCTAAGGTGCTCCAAATCGATCTCCCTCTCCCGCGCCCTGGCAATCATATAGTCCAAGGTCGGGCATGCCGAGACGCTGACATGCTCCCTGATGTCAGCTCTCAACATTTCGCGATAACGGGTCCTCCTCATATCCTCATCGCTTGTATACTGGGGCACCAAAAGAGCCCTCTCCTGGAACTTAGCGGTGATCTCGGCTACAGTCTCCTTAGTATGTCTCATGTCCAAAAACTCCCTGGCCAGCTGCTGAAGCTCTACAGTTGGCGCGAACTCTGCCCTGAATCTGGTCACAAAGTCTGACCAGGTCATAGCATCGACGACTGGGGCTCCCAATGAGTCACCAACCGCCTCCCACCAATCTCTAGCTCTATCTCTCAAACATCTCATTGCAAAGCGGGCCTTCGACCCTTCCGGGAATAAGCTCATCAACTGTGTAGACTCAATGTCTGCAATCCATCTCCTGGCAGCAATGGGGTCCTTCGCCCCGTGAAAATCCGGCACACCACTCCCTATGAAGTCCTTGAAGGACAGTGTGAGTGTACTCGCCTGGCCATACGCCAAATCACTCCTGAATGCTCGGAGGAGATCCTCCATCAGCTCGATGATTCCCTCCTTGATTGACCCGAAAATGACCTGGGTCGACTCAAGGATACCTCTCATAATCTCAGACGTGATGAACTCGCGTAATCTACCATCAACCTGCTCGAATCCCGCGCCCGAGCCCAATCCCGATCCTGACCCAGATCCTGAGCCTCCTGCTCCATGTCGTGTAACCACCATACTGGGAATAAACACATAAATGTCAGGATCAAAACATACCCCGAGAGGTCTCACACATTATCCAAGATTCCTGGTTCCATCTCGACCCTCCTTGACTCGAGTACAGATCTTATGCTTTCAGTAGTACGGGCCCATACTGTTGGGTTTTGAGCATTCTAACACTCCTATGGTGTACATGCAACCCTATAAACCTTGGATCTATGTTTTCTCTATTATAATGCAAATAATAACTTTCCAAGGCTTTAATCCTAACTAGCATATTATGATGTTCTTAATCTACAAAGTACTAGTTAGAAGACATGCCTTTTGATGTAGCTTGATGTCTTCAAGCTTTAAGAGCTTAGCCCCAATAGTGTGGAAGCCTCAAGTGGAATCACAAATCACCAAGACACCTTGGAAGACTTTAGAGAATATGAATACTTGGTTCTCTCTTAGTGAAATCGGCTAGCCCTCTTAGTGTATCACACTAGTGCCAATTTCACCAACCAAAGACATCTTTATATAGTATGGAGGATTAGGGTTAAACCCTAATACCCATGACCTTTCATTTCCTATGATCCATGGGTTAAACACTCCATGGACTATCCATGAAAGCTTAGCCCAACCTAAATGAACTTGGCCCATTCCATATATATAAGAGTCCATATTTAATTAGTTCCTTTTGATCACTTAATTAATTATAAATTAATTCTTGATCAATACTAATTAAATAATATGATTCCATATTAATATATTAGAACTTATAATATATTAATATTAATCATAAACATACTATTCTCAAAAGATTATCCATATAAATTGTGTCGGTGAAGTGCAACCCAAATGGACCATGCCGGGTCGGGTCAAGTACATACCAAATATAGTTATGGACTTAGACATTAATCCAACAGTCTCCCACTTGGATAAGTCTAAAACTATTATTGCGTATGACTTCAAACCTAACTGGCAATCGTAGCTCTTAAAGCTGTTGTCGAACTCTGATCTTGTCAACGAACTTGTCCATTAGATAAGGGATCATATATTCCTCCATTCTAGATATCATATGGACTGAGACATGGATTATAATCATTCTCTCTGTCCATTTGTTGTTTCCTGATTTCCGATTGATGATGACTGACTAATTGAACAAATCAAATCAGTTCTGGCCCGGCCGAGCACTTCCATTTGTCATCATCAAATCATCGAGGGGCCCACATATATCGCTTTTATCCCGAAGGTAAAAGGAATGGATAAACTTCGACTCATATGGCTTGTTCTACTACTTGTTGAATCATACACAAAGGCACGTTTTATAGCACCGAGTTACCAAATGCGTTTTCGTGCAATCAATGTACAACCAACTCATAGTTACAACTCATATCTCTAGGTTTGAAGAATATAAGATATTATCGTCTCATGATCACTCGTGATAAAATCCATGAAGTGATTCCAATGAGCGCGGGTTGAATCCAATACTCAGAACTTATGAGCACTCATGAGTGTTGTAGCCCTTTGTCCAACACCTTAGACCTCTACAAGCCAACCCATGACAGTCTTAATTCAAATCTACTTCCAACATATGACCGACTGTGGATGGTTTGAATGACTTAGTCATTCCGGAAGAATAACCCAGTTTATTCGGGAAGTCAAAACATGCAAAGTGAAACACAATAAGAATTGAATCCAATATGGTATCAAAACCTATGAACATAAATAAAACACCTTTTATTTATCACCATATGATTGCACATTATTCATTGTATACTGTTTCAGCTATCAACTTTATTCTTGAATTTAAAACAATAGTTGTCCCATGCTCCAAGCATGTACACTATGTTTTTCTAAACACTAGTCATGCCACACACCAAGTATGCATACTATGTTTATCTATGATCTTTACTTTGTGAACTAGATCAATTGAACATAACTTCAATGATTCTCTTTTCACACTCCCAAATCCTTACTGCAAATGCAAGAATTCCAAATTCATGCCATTTACTGAAATCTGTTAGATTCTAAACTTATATGCATTGAACCTCTTGTAATGATTATGCACAAAGTCAGAAGGACTTGACAACAACCATTACAGACCATTCCAAAGGAGATCAGCTCCTTGGAAACATCCTTCTTGCATTAAGTTTCCTAATCTTACACAGATTGAATAATTTCTAACTTTGAAACATTTCCATATTCCATTTTGACTATCACTTCTGAACAGGAGTTGCCTCCTTACAGATTATGTCAATATGGTCCTTTAAAAATTATCACTATACTTCCAAATGTCCTTGAGCACGCAATCTTTGGTAAACCTTAGATTGTCCTTGACAATTGTTTAATCATTTTAGTCATATCCAGTTCTAAACCTTTTCCCTTCTTAATGCCCCAGGCATTTGGAAAATTTTAGAAAGGATGAATATAGCACATGTAATCGATCCTATATCTGAAGTATATGGGAATCGATTCATGATGTCTCACATAAAGACTAAACCAGTCTTTTGCTATAACATTTCCATTTCAATTTGCCAAGTTCTCATAATTAAGATTATGAAAAGGGATGCCGTAATCATAATCGAATTTTAGAATGCAAATAATGGACTCATATACAAAATTTCCTTATGTTGAGCCATTCCAACATGAAATTCATATATATCCTTGACTAAATGATTAAAACCTCACGATCTAAGCTTGTAGATTTGAGATGAAGTATAATTTTCTCTCCCTTAATTATAGCAAAACAACTTTTTCCCAATTGAAACTTTTGTTTTCTATAATTAACATTGCTAACTTGCAATACTTATCATAATTATCATGCTCCCACTAACATGATGATTATTAGCACAACACTTATGCTCCCACTAGCTTTGACATGTACTCAGAAATCAGCTGACTTTCTTACCAAAGTTCATATTTCTGATACTAGATTGTTTTGATAAAACTTAATCAAAAGCATACAGCTTCCCTTAGATATCACACTTGCGTGTCTAAACAATTATGAAGAGGGATGCCGTAATCATAATGGTTAGACCTTTTTGCTACTTCTCACAAGTCCAGGTTAGTGTGCCGGTAAACCACACACGCTCCACTAACGACTTTGAGAATGCAAATATCACAATTGCTATCTAGCTAAAATCTACTTAGTGAAAGTGTTTCCTCACCATCATTTTCATGAATCGGAGAGAAACCTTATGACATTTAGATTTAATGGTGTATGTGTTCTTATCCATGTGAATTGTCAAAACCATAGACACAAGACAAGGATAATGACAAATACAAACTCATATGGACTGAACTCAATCTTAATTTCTTGCCACCTGGCAGCTCAAGGGCCTGCCATTGCTTCCAAGAAGTTGTGCAACAAATTGAGAACTCTAAGAACTCATATGCAAAGCCAACTTTAACTGGAATGGGCACAGAATATGTCAACACGATAGGTTATAAACCTCAAGTCGTGTGCTAGTGAAGAACTTCAGGTTTATTCTTGATTAGTTCTTGAGACTTTCAAGACCTTTAAGACTCCCACTGTCCTCTTGACATATAAGACTCCCTTGTCAAACATCCAAGAGATAGTGCGGATTCTAATCAAGACAAACACTTCACACAATTGGCCTTAGTTGGTCTTTGTTTTATCCAAAACATCACAACTTACCAATTTCAAATGTACAAGAGTTTTAAACCTTCTTTAAGACATGTCATCCAAGTTACAATCTTAGAGTATAACTCTAAGAATTGTTTTCGGAACGAAGTATGAATCATCTTCTTGATTTAACCACTTCAACAATTCAAGTTCCTCTTCTTAGCTATAAGAAGGCTCTTAGAGGATGAATTGTGATAAGGTCTCTAAATCATTAAGATGATCACAAAACTGATACGAAAGTACTCTCCCATCTTTTCAGATTTGAGAAATTTTTATCCTTCTGCCTAATTTGATTCTTCTTATTCGCTCTGTCATACATTGGAACCTTTTTCCAATGTCTCAGAGTTACACTTAAGCTTGTAAGTATAATCATATTTACTGAGCTATTGTAAATTATGACGAATAATCTTATCGATCTTTTGTGGTGGACTTGACTAGTGCACAAGACTATGTACTCGATCCCTTAGTCCATTACTTGACTCACACATCCATGTGAATAAGTAATTAGTCTTAATTTTCCAATACTTGAAAGTTCTCATTCATCATGCTATACAACTTCCATGATTCCAAGTTCCTGTCCACTTGAAACTTGGGTGATGAGAATATTTCCTTATTTGGTAAATTCAGACATTACCACAAATGAAAGAATCAATTTCATATCTCCACTCTTGCTATTAATGGAATCATATAAGCAACAATTTTTCCTCAAATGGCATTGTAAGGATATTTTAAAATAAATAAAATCAAAAATTTTTCTTTTATTTTAAAACTTTGCGGAAAAACTTATCCTTACAATCCATATGAAAACTTGTTGTTATCTATTCCTAAGCAATATCTCATAACTCCTAAGAAGTAGCTCAAGAATCCGATCTTCAAACTATGCGATAGAAATCCATCTACGCGATCAGATTCAGCGTATTCTTTCTTTAAGTTCCTTTACTTTTCTTTGATTCTTAAAACATCACCATGTGACCTAGTCACATCATGTATCAAGAATCTCAGAATAGAAACTTAACAGAGTTAGATAGTGGACTTTACCTGAAGTAGAGTCAAACTTATTGACTTTAACAGCCTTAGGTAAATTTGGCAGCTTCGCAACCAATGCCCCTTCCTTTGGCAATATAAACATATGGACCCTTTGATAATGGTACAAGGGACTATCACAGACCAAGCTTTTCTCTTTACCATTTGGTCAACCGAGTTGACTATGGCCGATCCCTTTACCATTAGGAAGAGAATGCTTTTCTGGATTTCCTGTGTCACTATTGTCAATGTCCATCAAGTTTTAAGGAAGTTGATCTTAACAAATAGATAAGATCATTAAGGGTCTTGTCATAGTCTGTTTCATAGGTGTTCCAAAGGAACTCACTATGTGACTTAGAAAGTGATTGAACCACCAACTTTCTCAAGACTTTGACACCCAACTCTCCCGGCTTGTCAATATGTGACTACATCTCCAAGATGTGATCACACCTAGACCTTGCCTTGCCAATAGGGCTTGAGTGACCTTGAACTTGTGGGTTAGGGAGAATAATTGGAGGAGGTGAAAGAATTATGATTTCCATGGGACATCATCTTCATTTAGGAAAGCTTGTTTCAAGAGATTTAGGAAGATCATAAATGTCTAAACCAGACATCTTTTGGGAGATATTCAAGATAGTTGATCTTAAGTCCTTAATATAACACCCAATATGAAATATTAAGGCTAGGACCCAACAAACTATTTTATAACTTAGAAGAGGGATGTCGTAATCCAAGCTATAAAATATTTGAAGGTAGGTGAATGACGATTCACCAATTTCCACCAAGATAAACGAAATGTATTATTAGGTTTTAATTGGTTTTAAAACTCCTAGATCTATTGAGATTCATTGAACTGTTCAATGGCATGTTTCAATCTTGAGTGTGCCCTTCAGGTTTTGTGACTGGGATGCCGAGGATCACAAAACAAGGTGTGAAGTAACCATGCAAATTACTTGGTACCCTTAAGTGTTTACCCCTCAATCGATGTGCCGGTTAACCACACACGCTCCACCGATACTATGATAAACATTAAGTTACCCTTTGCCTACCTTGTTAAATACGAGTTAGTGTGCCGGTTAACCACACACGCTCCACTAACCGACTTAAACAAAGTGCAAAGTGTAATTTCATGGATTAGCACCTTATTCACATTTTCCTAAGTAACTAAGATTGGGTATTTATAAGTGTTTAGTTACTTAGTATTTATCATTAATACTTTTAATGAAGGGAGAATTATAGTCCTGTCAAACCCGTTCGGCTAACGACCCTCCACCAGTCAAGCAAGCGGTGGGTGAGAGTGGACACCCATTAAGTTGCCATTTTATAGGCAACAACCTTATACCCACCTTATAGACCGACTTCGTGAATGAGGCGTACTAGCGGTAAGACTGACTTTACTCTTATACATATATATATATATATATATATATATATATATATATATATATATATATATATATATATATTATTAACTTATAATATTATAAAGTAGAAGGGTTGAATTTTAACTTTTAAAATTCTAAGGGCTAACTTGGAATTAAAGTATTCATAAGAGAAAACTTTACAAATTCCAAAACTTGAGGGCAAGTTTTGAAACTATTCAAAACTAATTGATTCCATAACTTATGTGTTTAAAGTAATTTTAATCCAAAAACTCTTCAAGTTCCATAACTTGAGGACAAGTTATGGAAGACTTTAAACTAATAAAAGAATTAACTTTTCTTTATTTTATAACTTATGGAATTAATTAAGGTTACACCTTTTTTATTTTATTTTATTTTATTAAATGAAGAGACTCTTGGTCCTCCATAACTTGAGGACAAGTTATGGAGTCATAAAACCATTTAATTAGAACTAGACTCTTCATTTTTGTAACCTTTGCCAATTTTTATGAGTTTTATGATTCTTAAATGTGACTTTTCATATAACTTGAGGACAAGTTACAAAAACACATTTTAGAATCAATTCTTAGATTAATTTGGATTAAAACCAACTATCACATAATTTTATTCATTAATCTAAATTCACTCATAAAACAAGGCAACACAAAAAACTTTTGGTGATCCATAACTTATTCTTAAGTTATAGAATCCTTTAAAACATTAACACCAAATTTTGTAACTCCATAAAAACTTTGAATCAATTTTTTTTTGAAACCTTTTCATATCCATAACTTATGGAGGTTTCAAAAAAATAAAACTCTTTAGATCAAACTTTTAAAACTAATAAAATAATCATATTATTTTATCTTTTATTAAATTTGACCTAATTCAACTCATAAAGCAAATTATTCAAATTTTACAAATAATTAGTTTTTCACAAGAACAAGTAATTATCTTAAAATTTGACAAACTTCATGTTTTTTTTTTCTTTTTTTTCAACTTTGAAAATAAAATATTTGCATCAATATAACAGAAAACAACCTGGCTCTGATACCACTGTTGGATTTTGAGCATTCTAACACTCCTATGGTGTACATGCAACCCTATAAACCTTGGATCTATGTTTTCTCTATTATACATGCAAATAAGAACTTTCCAAGGCTTTAATCCTAACTAGCATATTATGATGTTCTTAATCTACAAAGTACTAGTTAGAAGACATACCTTTTGATGTAGCTTGATGTCTTCAAGCTTTAAGAGCTTAGCCCCAATAGTGTGGAAGCCTCAAGTGGAATCACAAATCACCAAGACACCTTGGAAGACTTTAGAGAATATGAATACTTGGTTCTCTCTTAGTGAAATCGGCCAGCCCTCTTAGTGTATCACACTAGTGCCAATTTCACCAACCAAAGACATCTTTATATAGTATGGAGGATTAGGGTTAAACCCTAATACCCATGACCTTTCATTTCCTAGGATCCATGGGTTAAACACTCCATGGACTATCCATGAAAGCTTAGCCCAACCTAAATGAACTTGGCCCATTCCATATATATAAGAGTCCATATTTAATTAGTTCCTTTTGATCACTTAATTAATTATAAATTAATTCTTGATCAATACTAATTAAATAATATGATTCCATATTAATATATTAGAACTTATAATATATTAATATTAATCATAAACATACTATTCTCAAAAGATTATCCATATAAATTGTGTCGGTGAAGTGCAACCCAAATGGACCATGCCGGGTCGGGTCAAGTACATACCAAATATAGTTATGGACTTAGACATTAATCCTACCTTCCACATTTATCCGTACTTTCCTCAAGGATTGCTTCGACTTCACCAAGTCCCTTAACCAATATCCCTTTCCAACTATTCTCATCCTAGGCTTCCTTAGGGCACTCTCCAACCTACTCTCCGCCATCAGTTGCACCAGGAGTCCTTAACATCCTCCCCTAACTAGCTTGCAAATATTGTTACATATCCGCTCACTAGTTAGTTGAAGTTAGCCAGGACCCCTATAGCACAAAGCAAGCAGCATTTGTGCATCGAGTAACCATACCAAGCATTACCTAACCAGGCCATCCTACTGCTGACTAGGTAGTCATAGCATACAGCTCATACAACAGGCATATAAGGCATCCTTCCTAGATCCTCAACCCTAATCTAGCATACAGTTCTTAGAAACATATATCAGGCATAAAAGGCATCTTTCTAGATCCTTAGCCCTAATCTAGCATGCAGTTCTCTGAGTCGTATATCATATAACATAACATAAGAAGTATGGGTATCCTGGGGAAAACTTACTTGAGCTCAGACGGTCGCACACATCACACACCTTGTTCTTTCTCAAACTATTTTTCTTAGATTTAAAAACCATTTCTTTTATAAAAAATCCTTTAGCCCCATGGTTTGAGTCCAAACACCCCGAGGGTGTGTCCGAATCCCTCAAACCAGTGCTCTGATACCAACTTGAAAAATCCCGAAATTCAAGGCCAAATATTTCATTTTTAAATAAATTGTAACATAAAACCATCGGTATAAAAACATTCATAATGATATCTCATGTCACAATCAATGTGTCGATAATCCAAAACATGTCTCCATAAAAACCATTTTGTCAAAAGTAAAATAAATCAGAGTACATTCCCATGGAAGCTCCATGCGGAAAACATGTGTGTATGTGATGTGCTGCTACACCGCCGGCTCCTTCCCTTTGGACAAAGAGGTAACTGAAACCAAAAATGAAACTGTAAGCACGAAGCTTAGTGAGTTCCCCCATCATACCAATGGCATATAATCAGCGGTATCTTTCAACCGGTAACCGGGAGCTACGCTCCCCTTCGGTATATTTCAACCGGTAACCGGGAGCTACCCTCCCCTTCGGTATCTTTCAACCGGTAACCGGGAACTACCCTCCCCTTCGGTATCTTTCAACCGGTAACCGGGAACTACCCTCCCCTTCGGTATCTTTCAACCGGTAACCAAGAACTATCCTCCCCTTCGGTATCTTTCAACCGGCAACCGGGAGCTACTCTCCCCTTCGGTATCTTTCAACCGCTACCGGGGAACTAACCTCCCTTTCGGTATCTTTCAACCGGTATCTGGGGACTATTTCACCCTATCCCTATTACATATTACAGGTCATAACATATTGGTTTCATAATAACATACATCAGCATACTGAGTCACATAATGACATATCATAATCATACTACTATACATGCATGGGTTTTATCCTCCCCTTCGGTATCTTTCAACTGGTAATCGTCCTCGGTATCTTTCAACCGATAACCAGGGCTAGTGTGCCCTACTACTACTGAACACATTCTCGTCACAGATATAGCAACTCGAAAATTATCACAAAGATAACCATCTCAACCATAATCACCTACTGGTGGGTTGTTGGTGCTTTAGACCCACCCTTACTGGAAGGTAACTCACCTCGTAAGGCTGACTGTTGAAAAGCTGATCGACAGATGTCTGACTGCTGCTCCGGTGATCCTCCGACTATAATTCCCATAAAACACTTAGTCAGACAATGATAACTGTTCTTAGGGTAAAATGACTCTTTTACCCCTGACCAAGTCAAAGTCAAAGTCAAAGTCAACTTCCAGTTGACCTGACTCGCCGAGTTGGTCCTCCAACCCGTCGATTCCCTACCCTTTATTTGTCCTTCTTCACAATTTTACTCGTCGAGTTTAGCAATGACTCGATGAATTCTCCTTCTAAAACAACCTTGAATGAACCTTCATCCGAATCGTCGAGTTGTATGAACAACTCGTCGAGTTCATTCTCGTCCTACAAACAAGTCTTGTCCTTGACTTGCCGAGTTGTATGAACAACTCGTCGAGTTCATCTTCAACAGTTGGGAGATTGCCTTGGACTCACCGAGTCTGCTCATGCACTTGTCGAGTCCCATGAACTCCAGGTCTATGGATAAGTCCAATGCGGTGGGTCACTCCCCTGGACCCTTTTATGGCCATTCTAACACTCATTGGGTTCCTTTGAACCCTAACAACAAAAGGGAAGTCAAGCCTCAGACTCGCCAAGTCCCAAGAACAACTCGCCGAGTCGAGGTTGTCCAAGTCTCGTTTCTCGATTTCTGATGTACAACACTTGTCCAAATGATAGATCTAGGCTCCTAAGATCGATCTAGCATGTAAAGTTACGAACTTTACGTGCATGCGTGGGATTATGAGCTAAAAAGACCCTAAAAGAAGCTCTTGAGTTGCATGAGGTTTTCCATGGGTGCAAAGGCAGTCCCTGTCTACCTTCTAACCCTTTTATGAGCCTAGATCTGAAACCTTAACCCCCACGATGCTTGCAATCATGGCTGGTCTCCAAGAATAGCTTATAAAAGCCCTAAATCTCCCCCAAAAAGGGATCTAATGCAAGAAGGAGCAAGGTGTCGACGTTATACCTTCCAAGAACTGGAGATGATGCAAAAGTTTGACTCCTCTGACCAACCTCTTGGTTCCTCAAGCTTCCCTTTCCTTCTTGCCACGAAAACCACCAAAAATCACTAAAAGGCCTTAAATCTTCACCAAGGACGATTAGGGTTTGATGTGAGGGGGGTTCTGAGAGCATAAGGGACGAGCGATGCTGAATAAGACGTTTAAATAGGGTGCAAACCCTTGGATTAGGGTTTTGTGTCTACTCGTCGAGTCATGCCGCCGACTCGACGAGTCTGCTACTTAACCCCCGGGTCCAAGTCGCTACTACTCGACGAGTTGTCCATCAACTCGCCGAGTCTTAGTCCAAATTGCGACAAACACTTGAATGAAATACATACCAGGACCCGGGTGCTACAGTTTGAAATTCCCTTTCCCTGGGATTGTCTCTGAATTCTTCAAGGTGACTGGGATCTCATATATTCAGGCCATGCTAATTGTTTGGAGGATCTTATACTAGATTGACCAAGTAAATCAGTCAAAAGATCTTGATATAGGTCTTCCTGAACTGGCATGTGTGTATGATTTCACAACCTTCGGGAATTCTCACTTTTTCCTCAAAGTCAAAAGCCACAGATGTCCTGTGGTCCTGAAAACCAAACATAATGATAGAGCTTGGAAAGGAAAGTACCTTTTTTGTGAGACGTGACTCTATTCCTAGTGGTGATCTCCCGCCGGATACCTGGGTCAAGAAGGGTAGGGTTGTTTTATATTAATATAAGGATCCTAGATAGGGGTGCAAACGAGCCGAACTGAGCCCGAGCCTGGTCAGGCTCATCTCGGGCTCGTTTAAGTTATACAAGGCTCGAGCTCGAGCTCGGCTTGATTCGATCTTCTTGTACTGAGCTCGGATCGAGCTCGTAAATAATTATACAAGCTCGTCTCAGGCTCGGGCTCGGTTTGTTTTTTGTCTGACGTGTCTAAATAAGCTTAAGCTTGGCTTGAGCTCGTTTACTAATACCCTAAATCCCTAATCCCCAAATATGTTTTTATTTTAATATATAAAAATAATAATAAATTATATTATATAAAGGCTCGTTTAGGCTCACGAGCCTAGTCAATCTTAGTGACATGGGCTCGAGCTCGAGCTCGTTTAATAAACAAGCTTAATATTAAGCTCGAGCTCGGCTCGGGATCGGTTAAAATCGGTTTCGAGTCGATCTTTTAACGATCCGATCCCGAGTAGCTTGGCTCGTTTGCACCCCTAATCCTAGAATTCACATCTTTTTATTTTGTTTGTGTTTTTCATCTTTCAAAATCGAAGAGCTCGTCCCTGTTGCTGAGAAATCTAAAGAGAAGATCGAGAAGTTCTTGGCCCTATCTGAAGCAGAGAGATCATTTCGATTTGATCAAGCCACTCTGCAAGAAAGCTCTTCTGCCATCAACCTCATGTCGACAGGCAAGTATCATTGATTCCTTTCGCTTGTGATGAAGGTTATTAATAGTTTTTTGTTATATATTTATATAGGATCCAAAGCCACTTGCTCTAGTGCTCGCTTCACACTCGCTGATCTTGACACAACCATGTCGAAGGATCAACTGACGGTGAAAAAGGAGAAGAGCTCATCTTCTCTTCCTCCTAAAAGATCGACCATTGACTTGACAGGGTAGACCCCAAGATCCCAGAAAAGGAAAATTGTTGAGTCTGCAGGTCTATCTTTGGAGAGACTTGGGGGCTGAGGAAGCGCTCCGAAATTGGTCTCTTTCTCCTAAGCTATAAGTGTTGGTTTTATTTTTGTTCTATTTTTTATTCTACCTTTTCCTGACCCACTGTCTTTGTTTTAGGTCTTTGATCATGTTTCTGCTTATCTAAGGATCCGAGCAAAGAGGGCTGAATAACAGAAAAAGCCCTTCAGAGACAGGAGATGATATGGAAAGAGACCAACGAAGATCTGTTGAGGAGAGTGGATCTGCTCAGCAAGGAGAAGGCGGATAAGGAGGAGGAGCACCTGCTCCAGATGGAGGAAATGATCTCTGATGCGAAGGTCAATGTTGCAATGGCTGTTTGGGAGGCGAAGATCCATCTTGCGGAGGATTTGGAGCATGAAGGTTCCTGGGATGTGGACGGTTGGCGTGAGGCACTAGCCAAATTGACTGGCAAGCCTGCCACCGCCAATCAGGATCCTGTACTGCGGCTGGCCGAAGGAGGGGAGAAGAAGGGTGCGGCCGGTGATGACCAGGCTAAGGTCTAGGCCTGCAAGAAATTAGTTTAGGTTGTTTTTGTTTTTATCAGTAATGTAAAACAATTAATCTTTTGGTTGGGTTGGTGCGCAACCCCTTTTGAATGTAATGATTGTCTTTTCCTTTTATATCTCTCTCTTGATTTTTCTGCATGACTGTTACGATATTAGGATCCTTAAATAATTAGGATCCCGGAAAATTTGGTTCCTGCAAACAATCCTGAGACAAAATTTTCTTAGTGAATTATTTTTAGTATACTTGAATTCTGATAACCAAATGATTTTCGCTTAGGATCCTAGAAAGTTTAGGATCCTTAAACTTTACTTAGAGTTTTTCGAGAATAAGGATAGATGGTACCTGATTGTCTTCAAGTTTTTTCTTTAACCTTCATAAGCTCTTCTACCTTAGAATAAGGATAGATGGTACCTGATTGGGTTGGTCCTAATGCAGTGTCATCATCTAAATGTTACTCAGGAATGTGGTCAGTTCACTTTGGATATGTTCTACCCATTTCGGAGGAAGTTCTATAAACAAAAAGTCTTAACACTAAAATAATAACAATATAAGAGTAAATGACTTACATGTAAAACAACAGGGTCATAGTGATCATCTTCCATATCTTAAGTCGGAGTTCGGAATGTATGTCGGAGATTGGAATTGGAAAGTCGACGTGTCTCGGATTGTCGATGAACATGTCGGAGATCCGAATCAAAAAGTCTGAATGCGTTTGTAAATCGTGATCCGGATTTTTTTCGAATATATTTATGACATCCCCATTTTCATGGCTAGAAAAGACCGATTTTGTTTATGCTTTATTTAAAAATCAGAGTAACATTTTAAATAAAAGTGTTGCGGAATTTGTTCCGAAAATAAAATATGATAAAGATTTATCAAAGCATTTCCGAAGAAATGTATTTCATTAAAAACCTCGGGATGTCATGTTCGATACAGATCAAAAGCATAAACAGTACAATATAAGCCTTACAACATTTATTCATATCTATAGGCTTATAATCCGTAATTCCTCAGCCAAAACATCATATCTATGCTTGAGTGTCACTACCTGCAATAAAAGTGTTGCGGAATTTGTACACTGCTAAACCGAAAGTTCGAAAAATCATAACTTCCTCATACGAAGTCAGATTTGGACGTTCTTTTTATGGACGCTCTCGGTTTAACGTATTCTACGACTTTCGTTTAGATCGCTAAACATAAAAGTCGTTCTATCGTAAATTCACTATTTACGTCTCCCGGTGTCGTGCTGGTTGTGTTACGAAACTTCGACAGGTCATAACTCCTTCGTTATAACTCGGATTTCGGCATTCTTTATATGTTTGGAATCCTTGTCACGACCACTACCACTTCATGTATTGATATCGGGTTTATTCAAAACATTAATTTTGACGCTTATTTTTATTATATCATTATAAACAAATAAATAAACACATGATACTCAAATATTTCATCTTTATTACTTAATAAAGAGTTACAATAGTTGACCTAAACTATTATATCATTTATTAATGTTTAGCTCCAAAATATGAATTTCAAAATTGATGTTTGGAATTCGTACTGTTACTCGAGAATAGAGTCCAAACTTGTTTCCAAGACGATCCATTCCGAGTAAAAAAGGTTAATTTAAAAAAACAATTTAAATATGGGGTACCAAATAATAAAGCATAACTGCATAAGCATATCCATGAAGTAATTGTTGAAAAAAAAAAAAAAAAAAACCCAACTGGCCACTTCTCTTATGCGGCTTTGCTTTTGCCACCTCTTAGGCTCTTAGAACTTTGCACTTTTGTCGCATTATTATTAGGATTAAATTTATTAGTATTATCATGTTTTCAACATTCTACCTCGATAAATAATATTGTAACATTTTTCTTTTTCATGCCACATGTATCTAAACCAGAGACACGCAGAATCCTAATGTGTCTAGACAGGTTCCAACGATTTTTGCACCCACCTGTCTCGAATGTCCATCCCCGCCAACCCAATAGGTCTTAAATTCTTAATATAACTTATATCTATGTAAGCTTTTACGAGTTTTAGAATAAAATAAGATTATTTGAAAAAGTATTTACCAACAAACATAATTTCTTAGGTCAATGGTAATAAACTTTTTTTTTTCTTCATGTTTTTAACCTTTAATACCATGCTCAACATGTTAAATTTCATATTTACAAAATTTGTCCCAACTATTAAATTTTGCTATAAATTTGTGTCAAACTTTTTATTCATTTTAACAAAATTGTCCAAAATTAGTTTTTTTAAACTTATTTTCTTTTTAACTTTTTTACAACTCTTTTCCTAACATCTTTCACAATTCGTTTAAGTTTTTTATGTGAAGCCTACTTATATAAGTAGTGTTAGTCAATCGGGTATATTCGAATACCAAATTACCACCACATCAAAAATGTTTTCAACTTAGGGTTATGTCATCGTCATTTCCATAGTACCACTTATCTAGGAAAATACTTAGGTGTTGTTTGTTTTTCTTAAAAAACCTCTTCCAAACTCTTATTGATGAGCGATACAACACACGCGCAACACTTTTTGTCCTACACCTGTTTGTTTTTCGGAAATCTTCGGGGCTTAAAACCTATGTTCGTGTGCTTCTTGGGGAAACACTTGTTGTACCTCTTCCCACCCCTTTAAACCTAAACCTAAAAAATTCAATCCAAAAAAACAATCGACCCTTTTTTTTTCAAAAATTTAACAATGACGTGTCTTGTTTTTTAAATAAGTGTCCATAAAGTATATTTAATATTACGTTTATAGTCGTTTACTTATATACTATATTCTATTTTCACCCCTTTAACATTTAATACATTAAATTGATATCCCTTTTAATTGTTTTCTCCCATTTGATTTACATAAGTTAATCATTTTAATGTTGCTTTTTAAATTAGTTTATTTTAAATTTTTAATGTCTGCAGCAGTCTACAGATGTTAACAAAAACAAACACGCTTCTTATTACAGTCTGCAGCCGTTTGGTCAACATCTTCTGCTGTAGAGGTTTGCAGAGGTGGTCCACAGACTTTTTAAATTTTTGTTTGGGAAAAATAAACAGCACCTTAGACACCTCAAATCAACTCACCATTTTTTTTTAACTATTTAAATACAAAATAAAAAACATTTTATTTTTAATAAAATTAAGACAAAATTATGTTGTTAGTTAATGTGTTTTGCCAAAACAGGTTGATTCAGTACAACTATCAAGCATGTTACGCACTACTCACTTGGTTTAAAAACCTAACCGCTCGGTCCTTTTGGATTAGCTTGTTAACCGATGTAATATTGATTTATATTGAAAAAGTAAGAGTGGTGCCCAATGCATATTTGTTTGAGTTTATTCAGATTTAAATTATACGTACATTTTGGGAGGAAGCCCCTAAACCATTGGGGTCCGGAGGCAGTGCGCCTGGTACGTGGGTCCAAGGGGTAGCAACCCCTGACGGGATACTGACAGGATACAGGAGGTAGAGATCCTGGTTAGCATCGAGTTGTCAGGTCAGCATAGAAATTTTTATTTGGGTTATTACTGCTTTGTTATGCATAAAAATCTTAATTTGAGAAAATAGACTTGGTTTTGACAATTATCTTGAACCCAGTTTTTTTTTTTTTTTTTTTTTTTTTTTTTTTTTTTTTTTTTACAGTTTTATGATAATTAATTAATGAGAGTTTTAAGATAGTTTCTTTTGTCAGTTTTCAGAAAAGGGTGATATTCCTGTTTTGGTCATTATTTAGGTACAGACTAGACATAACATCTAACATTTTCTATTCTTGATATCATATTGAGTTTTATCCGATTAGATGTTTCGAGTGTACCATCGAAATGTTTTAATCTAAAAGCATAATTCAAGACTCTCAGTAACCTACATAATATTGATCCCGATTTTCTAACATATGCCCCTCATATAAGGGGCAAATTCTTCATTCCATATTTTTAATGTCAATTTGGGTGATTTTAACCCTTCTTCCTTCCTTATACAACCTCAAAATATATCAAGTTTTTCCTAACGAATTCTTCTTCACTTTTCTCCAAAATTTCTCTCAAGATTCCTTCATACAAACTTCTTCTCTTTTGTCATCAAATTCACTCAAGATTCATATATACAAACTTCTTCTATTTTCTGCTCAAATTCTCTTAAAAACACAAAACATTGTTTTGTGTTTTTCTGCAAGACCTACGATTCTTGTAACCTCTTCGACTGATTTAAATACTAGAAGGAGGTTCTGGACTTGCTTTAAACCTAGATCACAATGCCGATCCGTTGGTTGGTTTGACCCCCTATATGTCGAAGGGTAGTTGGTATGATTCCAGGTCTTTTATACTCAAAACATTTTACTTGAGCAAGCCCTAAAAAACAAAACATACACACACACACATGAAACAATGGTGTTGAAGATATTTCAAGTAATCAATTAGGTGTGTTTCTTCTTTCATGTTTTTCAAAGTTAAGAAGTTTGTATGAAGGAAGTTGCTATGTAGAAATCTTGTTTTATTTAAGGATATTTAGTATGTAGTCTGTTGGTGATGTAATGGTTTAATTGTAATGGTGTTTGTTGTAACTTCAATTCTAATGGAAAATATTTTATGAAAAAATGTGTATTTATTTGAAATATCCCAAAAACTGAGGTGAAAATTTTCAATGTAAAAATCATCATTCCAGACAATCGATGTCACAAAATCCACCACAAAACAGTGTACAACAAACATCAAAGTGAAATGGGAATCAATGTGGAAACATAAGGGGGATGCTATGCGATCATGTCGGGATCTTCCCTTTCGTACCAGAAATACCTGAAACCATAAACATAAAATCATAAGCACAAAGTAAGTTCCCCAAAATACCACATACCATACATATAGTTAATCCTAGCCCTGCGGTATATTCCAACCGATCATACAATCACGGACCCAACCTTGGGATATGTTTCAACCCGAACATGCAATAATGGGCCTAGCCTTGGGGTTTATTTCAACCCAAACATAAAATCAAGGGCCCAGCCCAGGGTATATTTCAATCCAATCATACATGCAAGAGCCACAAATACAACTAGCATCCTACATAACATAATCTAGAAGTCCGACATTGGTGCCTTCGACCCACAATTACAATGAGAAGAATCATGCTGCTAATGTAGTCAAAGGTCAATAGCTCAAAATATAGGAGACATGTGCTAAATGCCACCTATATTGCCACATAAGATAAATATTAGGCAAACTTTCTAAAGTTAGAAGTTTACCTAAAAGTCAACGCGTCAAAAGTCAACGGTCAAAACAAAGGTTAAAATTGCCAACAACAGTCCTCTACGTCGTGGCCTTTCTTGGCCATGTCGTAGGCACAAAGTGACAAAACAATCGATGACTCCCTAGTTGCTACATCGTGGCAACCTAAGGCCACGCCGTTGGGTTTGGTCTAAACAGCTTAAACGAGCTTTAATCATTTTCTTCCGATTTTAAGAGCTCCAAACCTCATATGTGATCCTTTCCAAGGTCTTAATAGATAAAGTTTCCAATTTTATCCCTTAAGACATCCCTTTAAGTCTATATCTAAATTTTAAAGTCCAAAAAGGAAACTTAACGCATGAGGCTAGACCAATAAGCACTTAATTCATGAAATCTTCAAACCAAAACTTCCAGAAACACTTTAGGGATCCTTTTGAACCCAAAAAATATAAGCTTTATGAACATGCATACCCTATGCATGTCCTTCCCATATGTAGGTCAAAGATGTTATAAAAACCCAACTTCAAGCAAAGACTCTAAATCACTATCGTTTCCTAGATATATGAGATATAATGCTCTTGGGACATATATTGCAAAGAACGTAGCCAGTCCACATTTTCAGACATATTTAGAGAGTATTATTACCTTATAGCCAAACAAGTATAGAGCGACATATGTTCTTCCATATGGGGCGCCACACTTCAACTGATCCCATATTTATTATTGGTTTTATTATATGATGTTTTTGCAAATCGTTTCACGCATTGACTTTTGACATTAATAGAAAACATGTAGCATATCCAATTTTAGTTTTCTGGAAAATTCAGCAACAACAAATTTTTTTAAGCAATCCACAACATTCGATTCGATCTTGCCACTACTATTATAGGGGAGTCCGTTCCTTTTTATCCCTTCAGCTTTTATGTGCATTAGTTTTATTACGCATACAATAAGGAAATTGTATGAAATAAGTGTGAGGCAGGGGATCAAATTTGGAAAAAATACATACTAGATGAAAAATTAGGTCTAAATTTAAAATGTTGTTATGATATTATTGCATTGAAATTGTGTTTATCAATGTTGTATTGGACAATTTGAAATGGATTCTAAGGTTTTATTTGGCTAATATGTTCTAGTATATTTGTGGTTTCCTACTGTTAGTAAATCATGAGCCAAAAATGCAATCTTATGTAGTTTGTGGTATATAATACATTTTGCCTTATGTAAAGAAATAAACCCCTTGAAAGTCTATCAGTTGACAAGTATTCTCAAAGATACTTTTTAGTTCCTAATACTCAACTGAGTCTTTGCTTAAATAGAGTGAGTCAAGTTTCTAAGTTTTGCTTGTTTTAAGTCTTAATTGTAGAATCGTAGTTATATATTCAATAAGTAACGGTTCAGGAGTGATGTTTTACATCTATCCACTTGATGTATTGGATCGGGAAGAATATCGTTACATGGGTTTGATCGAAAGTCATTGACTCCACTAATGACCTATGAGACTCTGAGTACTCCAATGAGTCTTTTAGAAAGTCGCGAACTATATTAATATTAAAAATAAATTAATTTTATTTGTTTCTTACATGTGATTATGTGTGAATAGAGCTATGAAAGTCAATATATTGTGAAAAAAAGTGAGAAAAGTTATGAAAAAAGAAATAAAAAGTGAAAAATTAGAAAAAATTCCAAAAAAAGAGAGGTAAGATATGAAGTAGTTGCATTTTAAAATATCTACTAAATGGTATTTTATTTTTAGTTTTGTAACTTGAGAACTTGGTAATAAATTTTGAGGAAAAAGGCTAATTAAAGGGTATATTCTGAAGGAATACAGAAATAAATATCGTTCAAATTGAGTGATAAAAATTTATGAGGGTTGTAAGTACTTAAAACATGTAAATTAATTAGGATTTTAGATTCAAATATGCACATTGAGGCTAGACATAATCGGTGAATTCGAATTGGATTATTTTATGTGATATTGGTGAGCAAAGTTTTGATGTGGTGTATTGAGTGAAATAGAAATTATGATCTGAATTAATTATATGTTTGTTTGGGGACCAACAAAGTACTACTGTGGGGTATTTTAATAACACCTATTTAATACATATATTTATGGCATTATCTTATTGTTTTATGCCATGTTTTGATAATATTTAATAAAAAGGTGCTTACTGAATTTTAAATTATTACTAACATGTTGGAGCAAAAAGAAGCAAAACTGACTAGAATGGAGCGGGATCGGAAGATGGTGAATTACGTTAGGCGCGTTACGCCTCTCTACAAATGGATCATGCCCTCCGACAAGTTGGAAGGCTCACATCAAATTCTTACTCATGATGCGAATTAGGTATTACCGCGATGCAGTTTCTGCTGAAATCTTTAAATAACTGTGGAAAATAACCCTAATGATATTTGATACCCCAATACAACTTGGTCGACAAGGAACCTTCAAAATGTCGTTTTTAGAGGCTAGAAGGTGGTCGGAGGGCTGTTAAACTAATATGGATCGAATATCTGAATGATTGAAGAGCTTACTCATGATGGAAATCCTATGGTTTCCTGTTCTTAGGGGTGAGCATGGTGCGGTTTGGTGCGGTTTTTGATCAAAACCGAACCGAAAACCACAGCTTCGGTTTTTTGAAATTTAGAAACCGCACCGTTCGGTTTTTATGCGTTTCGGTTTTTGCGGTTTTTATTGCGGCTTTTTGCGGTTCGTTTTTTTGCGGTTTTTTGTTAGGTTTTTTTGTTTGTTTTCATTTTGCCTTTTTACTAAAACTCAAGTAACTCGGCGGGTTACTTTGACTCAGATAAGGAGTGCTAATCATTTTTTGGAGATGAACCGATACCACCACCTCTTGGTTTGAAATCAAATTACATAACTACTCATCCAACATGTTTCTAATGCTTGAACATAATACGAATTTACTATAATATTTGTTTCACATGTACATGCAATAATATCAATTAATGTATTCATAAAAATGATACTATCATACTAGTACTCTTCACATTTAAATGTTAAAAAATGTCATAAACATTATTTGTTATTGTAAATACCACTGATTATATGCTTAAAAATATACATCAACATCCGATAGATAAGATAGATATTTATATTTATAGAAATTTTAATTGTCATAACTTCTTGGTTCTTACAAATATCGACACTTAATATATATATATATATATATATATATATATATATATATATATATATATATATATGCGGTGCGGTTCGGTTTTTTACAGTTTTTGTGAGACTAAAAACCGCACCGCACCGAGTATTTTCGGTTTTTGCAAAACTAAAAACCGCACCATCGGTTTTCATTTCGGTTTCGGTTTATGCGGTTTTTTTTGGTTTGTGGTTCGGTTTTTGCTCACCCATAGCCTGTTCTAACCATAATTAGTATTCTGATTATTTTTCCTATTCCTTTTACTTACTAATTTATGGCCTTAAGCCTTTTTTCTTTGTAAATAAAATAGAAGAATCACTGAGATTATGGATTAATGTTCTATTAGGATTGTTTCTTCTTATTTAATTTATTTTTTCAAGTTTGATTGAAGATCCATATGTGGTATTGATCATTATTGTATACTTATTGGTGAGATTATGTCATCAGACGAATTTAATTATATCTAGTTGAATCATAGTAGTTTTATAACATCAAAATAATTGTGATTAGTGTTGGAGTAAAACATAGGGTTAGGTTAATAAAGTTATGAACTTTAATGTGTGTGTATGTTTAGATGACCACTCTATGGATGATTTAATTCTAGTGACTATTAGGACTAATAAAAACCAAATCTTGCATGATATGAATTGAACACTAAATTTAAGGATAATTAATAACATGAAAATGAAATTAAAAGTCCTTAGAATAATTAGTACTCGTATACAGACCAAATACACACGTTAATTTAGAAATCACTGAATAATGAATAAATAATCGTCAAACTTTAGTAATTAAACTTGATTTTGAGACATACTTAAGTTTAAACCAGAGCACATGAAGTGATTTGTTTCCGGTCAGTATATGTTTTTAGTTTAGTTATTGATTTATAAGTAATTGACTTTTATAATCTCCCCCTACTCCACCCCCCCCCCCCATTTATTCTTTTTGTTTATTTTGGTGTAGCATATAATTAAAAAAACTGTAATGTTAATTCACTATCATTCCTCAAGTGTTAGATCCATTTTCTTGCCACAACTATATTATTTCATGATTAGGTACACTACCTAGTATATGATAGCTAGTTTATATAGTTTCAGATTTATATCTAAAAATTGGTGCAATAAATACCTATCAACAATCCCACTTATTGCCCCCTATTGGTCTACCAGATTATCCACCAAAATAATATTGAGAAACTAAAACGAAAAAGAGTAATATTTGTATATGGGAATACCAATATGCATTAAAAGGTTAATGGTTGTATATAGATTTAGTTGATAAGGTATGATGTTTTTTTTTAAACAGAAAATATATATAGAAAGCACCATGGATTAGCAGGTAACTAATGTGTAGGTTGCAAGGTACAAAAAGGAAACAATTAACAATAGAAAAGGAGAAATACACCACTACTCCAACTTAAATCTCTAGCTTTTCCCCTAAATTTACACCACGAGAACTATAGAGATATAATATTGTTTGCCACCAAAGAAGTCGAGGGGGAATTCAATTAAAAACCTTTCTGTTTTGTGCTGTCCAAATGCTCCATAAGAAGCAATAGATCAATGTTGTAAAGTCGAGTCTCTTTCTGGGGTAATTGTCCCCATTTTGTTGCGTAACAAAGGAGTTACACCAGAGTCGAAACTTGAGGGATGACTATGTCACCACCACATGAAGATCCAGTACACTACAATCTTGATAAAAGTACAATTGATCAATAAGTGATCAATTGTTTCATCATCGAAATTCCAAATGGGACAAAGAGATAATTGAACTAAAATGTCCCTGTGATGTATATTCGCTGCCACATGGATAGCACCTAATTGATCTGGCCAAATAAAACACAACACCTTTAGAGGGACCATTTTGATCCAACAAAGGGTAGGACCAATGTAAGGATGAAGCTTGGAGTCCAAGTAATGACACATCAAGTCAACCATAAATTTACCATTTAAGGTGACATGAAATTGAATTAAATATAGGTTGTCAGAGAAGTGTAAGGTTTCAACCAATACAGTTAATGAGAATAGTTCTGCAAGAGGCTCGAGACTATTTGGGGAGTGAGTCCAAGACCACGAGAAACCAGGAAGAGAGCATCTATCAACAACATAATAGGATTTCTGCGATTCGAAGGCATAAAGATGAAGGAATCTATCTTGAAATGAGGTTGAACCTAACAAGATGTCCTTCCCAAATAATATCACAAGTGTTGTAAAGAGCCTTTGAGATCTAGTTTCATACAAACACCAGAATACGATTTTTAATATATTACATCAAGAGCTTTATGATTCAGATTGTGAATGTTTTTTATTAAGTCACGTCAAAGTCCCGATTCCCCTAATTTTAATCTCCACTACCACTGTGTTAACACTTAACAACGCGTTATTTTATGTCTCGAGAAACCCTGCCACCAAGATATCATGAAAATTGATATCACAAGTGTTGAAAAGAGCCTTCGAGATCTAGTTTCAGACAAACACCCGAATACGATTTTTAAGATATTATATCAAGAGCTTTATGATTCCGATTGTGAATGTTTTTTATTAAGTCTCGCCAAAGTCCTGATTCCCCTAATTTTAATCTCCACTACCGCTTGGTTAACAACGCCTTATTTTATGTCTCGAGAGACCCTGCCACCAGTCCCCTGTTGCTCTTAGATACCAGAATTTTTGACCAGGCGATCTAATGTATTTTCTTCCTGCCATCTGTTCCACTCTGAAGGAATTTTCGTCTAATATGTTCAAGGTTGTTGATGAAACACAATGAGGCTTTGAATAGTGAGAAATAGTAAGTGGGCAGACTTCCAAGAACGACCTTCACAAGAGTAAGGTAATGTTTGTTTTTTGTCTGCAGATGTGTGTGGCCTTTTCTGTCTGTGCCACGCAGACCACGAACAGATATTAGCCTACGCACACTGTCTGTTTTTTTGAAGACTACAGACCTAAAAATGTCTGCGCGCCCTCTTCTTAGCGCAGATGTGGACCAGAGTCTTCTAACATCTTCAGACATCTTCTAGCCTAAAAAACATATATATCTTTATTTTTTTCAAGTTTTTTTTAATTTATATTTTTTTTCAACTTTATTAATGATAAACAATTTAAAAAAATTACAAAACATAAAAAAAACGTTCGACGATACAAACATGATATTTTTGACAAATTTATAAATAAAGATTTATTACAATAATAGTCGTTGAAGTTGTTTATATAAATATGAAAAAAATCATAATATATTCTTATATTTTTTTGCCAAATTTTGTAAAACAATATTTAATACAATATTGTCAATTTCTCGAGAAAATATTTATGGTACGTTTTTAATGGATTTAATTGAAAAAATTGAAGTTTATTTCCATCTATTTATGTATCAAATTCTTTGATCACTAATATAATGTTTAGTTATAACTTTGCAACCAAAGTTGTTGGTTTTTATAAAATATATATGTTAATTCATACCATTTTTATTTTTATTTTTATACAATAATACATAAAAGTTGATCTAAATTCGTTAATTATTTATAACAAAGTCATAAAAATATTAAAAAATCACTTTGAAGTTTAAAAAAATCAGTTTATTTTAGTAGTCCATAGATGTTAAAAAATAAACAATCTTCTTTTTTCAGGCAGAAGTTTGGTCCACCTCTTCTACTGCAGAGGTCTACAGATGTGGTCCGCAGACTACATACATTTGACCTAAAAAAACAACACCTAAGCCTCTCATCAAAATATAGTGCCTTGGCCTTCTGTACGGATAACATGGACCAGAACTTTTGGAGTAAGGGCAGCCAATGTCTCTTGAAGTTCATATTCGCACCGATGACAACAACCAAGTGAAGGAAAGGAAATTCACCATGTCAACAAAATAAGGTTCTAGCACATCTTTTAACCTAAACTGATGTTGTAACAATACCAAATACACGCAATTTATTGAAATTGACTTTGAGACCCGATGCCACCCGAAAACACTTAAGAATTCTCACCAAGTTTCTAAGATTGTGGCTATTCCATTCTCCGATAAAAATTGCATCACCGACATAGAAGAGGATAATGGTGTGGTTTTTAATAATAGGATGATAGTATTGAATGGGGTTAGGAGCTATCATATGGTTCTTTTTTATGCATGGTGTAAATCGCGAGTGTATCAGAGAGATAATATTATGGTCTAGTCTTCATCACATGGACTTTTTTTTACTATGATTGTTCATGTTTTATATATTCAAAGAATCCTGAGGGGGGCACTTTATGAAACATATTTTTTGAACCCTTTCATTATGGAGGGAAAGTTGTAGATTTTTGTGTAGGTTAATTTAAGAAAATACCCTCAGGTGAGGTGGGTTCTTGACAACTCAATATCATTCACGATATCTTCTGTTAGGATGATTAGCGACATGAAAATTTTCAAACAAAATTTAGTGTAATAGTGTTGTATAAAATTTTCTTCTGTCACGGTCAACCTATTAGTATGGTGGACCCATCTTTTTAAACTACCAATGATGGTGAATTTGCAAAAGATATACATTTCCTTTAATTTCTCCTTTAAACTATGCGGTGAACCATGTGAATTCGAGCCACTCTTGTTCCTATAATGCCCACCGCTTCAAAAGTTTGGTTCAAATTGATTCTCTAGTGCCCCTAACTATCCAACATTGCCTCTTCTTGTGACTCTATCCTTCAATACCAACTACATGAAGACATGGTGTCCCATCGGTGCATGATTTGGATTGGTCAGAGCATTATTTATTGGTTGAATTTAATAAAATAAAGCAAAGAAAAAGGTTTTTAGAGTCTTTTTATTGTAAGAGAATGAAAATATGAAAGGAAGAGGGACATTCAGACATGTTACTATAATAGTAGTAACATTCTACATCTGCTTGAGCACACATATACCTTCTCTAGTAAAAGAGCGTGATGAATTTATGTATTTCAACTTCTTTTATTTTGACATTGTATTATAGCAGAGGAACCAAAACAATCAATATTTATAAAATTATTTGCAATTCCTATTACTTTTATTTTGATACCAATCAATCATTTGGAATCAGAATCAACATTGCTAAAATTCTCTTAAACCATATCAAAATAAGACATGAATATAAACAAACATTTCCATGATAATATAGTTGATTCAGTGGTAGGCATAGAGTTTTCATGGGGTATCTAAGGGTCAGAAATGGAATCTAAAACTTAAAAAGGTATTCCCTACAATTTAAAAAGGTATCATGAGCATTCCACTTCTGTCCCAAATTTCATTGCTCATTAATTTCTCTTGTTACTACTTTGGACTGTAGGTATCAACTTAATATAAAAGTTTTCCTTGCAACTTAGAAATCAAAATCTCATCAATTCATATTTCCAATCCTTCATTTTATAGAAATGTAAAGGGTTGCCTCTTTTGCCTGATTTCTAAATGAATCTGATTCCTATCATTTTATCAATTTGCATTTCGAAGCCAAGGGGTGTTATTCTTCATTCCATCATGGGATGGAAATGGAATGAATAAATAATGGATTATAACTCAATTTTATTAATAAAATATTTATTGGCACCATCTTTTTAAATTTTCATGATTTCAATTGTATATGCTTTTGTTTTCTATAAATAGCTACTTGAAAGATGTTGTTATCAACGATCCGTCGCATAGGATATGTTTCTTTGTTCACAAAAGACAATAACTTAGCTGCCTAGGGTTGTTATGGTGGAGAGAACATCTAAAGAATCGGAATGGAGGACACCAACAAAGCAAAAATTGAACATATTCCAATACGACAACATAAATTGAACAATTTTAACAATAAAACTTCCATCCCTTTTGTCTGAATATGAACAGTTGAATAGATTCCAATACGACAGTAGAAATTTGAACATCGAAAATGCATCTTACCCATTGCACTTGATCATAAATTGAGTAACTTCCACGTAAAAAAACCCATTGATTACAAGACAACAACATAAATTGAATAGACTCCATGTAAAATGACTAAAAGAACAAAACAAAACCCAAAAGAATATCAGTTGAACCATAGCGACTCAGTACAATCTTGAATTACACGAGGATGCTAAGCAGACCGGTTGGTGTTAGATGATAACTAGATGGAGGTAGAAAAATAGAACCAACCACTGTTTGTAGAGTAGACCCAATTAGTAGTTTTAGATGTAAGCGAAATCGGCTTTCTCTATAGGAGTAACTTGAAGAAACTGGAATCGATTGTAAATACATTGAGTATAGACGGAAAAAAATAAAAAAAAAAATCATGGTAGATAAGAACAATACAAAACTAAAAAGGATATTAGTTGAATCACATCGACCCAATACAATTCTAAATCACACAAGGATGCCAAGCAAACCTGTTGGTGTTAGATGTTGACCAGATGAAGGTAGAAGACCTATGAAAGGAAAAAGATCTGCACGAACAAGGTTTAAAAAATCAAACCTTGAATTAACTTAAGATTAATGTCTGCCGCTAATGATTATGGTCCAGTCAAGTCTAGTAAACCAGTATTGTCTCGAAAATTTAGAAGTTCAACAAAGTGCTCAAAGAGTTTTAAATAATAAGTATGAACAATATAAAGAGATTCAAGAACAATAAGAATGATAAAGAGAATAGAGAATGATTGATGGATTGAGTCTTGGTATTGAGGATAAAGGTGAATTTTTTCACTCAAACATACATATAATGAAGTTTTGATCTCCTTAAATAGACAAGGAGTGATAAAAAGACAAATTCCATAAAGTGGATGGACTAGAATACATTTGTAGATTAACCGACTAACGTTGCCACTTCTGTTGATGTTGTCCCATATATTGTAGTATAAAACAATAACTACATGGCAAAATAATACAAGGAACATTTAATGCACATTACAGACTCAAAATAACAAGAAACAAAAGATGTATCTCTGAATGATCTTCACTTCAGAATCAGCTCCATTTCGGAAGATATCTCAATTCGGAATTCTCTATCTCGGATTGCTGTAGTATCACTTTTTCATGGATCAATAATCTCCTTTATGTGATTTTAGCAATCATTTGATTCATCACTTAAATTCATCAAACATAAATAGATAAGCACTTTGGAGCCAACTTCGGACCTCGATGTACCATCTGAGATGCTCAATAAATTTCTTTTTGACATTTTCGGAAGAATCACTCTTAGCAGCTTTTAAGATAACCTTTTGAAGAATCTTGGTAAGAATACGATGTTTGTCAAGCACTCAGAAAAATTCCTTTTGATTGGTATTTTTCTTGAGGTAGATGTAACCAAGTTCTGATTCTTCGATTAGTCCTTCTGCTAAGATTTGGGCTTTAGGAACCTCAGTTGTGATCTTGGTTAAGTGATTTTCATTTCTGAAGAGATGAGCAAACTCTACATCGGATCTATAAAATTCAGAATGTAGTCCTTTAGGAAGCTAATTACAACGTTGTAGGCTCCAATGCTTGAGTCATTGGTTTAACGATCTCGCAAATGAACAACTAAAGTGAGAATATCACCAGGATTCATCGAAGGAAAGTCTGCATCCGAGATGGTGATGGTGGATTCTCTGTTCTGAGATATGAAATATCTATGCAAAGGATAGTCCAAATCGAACTTACTTTGAACCTTATTACCGTATCCAACGATCTTGGTAATCCTTTTCCAAGACCACACTTCCTTTTGGGGTTGTGCATTGATGGAATAAAAGGTTCTTAATCTCTCACGCTTAGTTCGGATGATTGTTTGAGGATCATCGGTTGGATTCAGAGATGCGAACTTAATATAGTAGCGTCCATGAGGAGAGATTGGCAAGTCGAGTTGATCAACATCTTGAGTTGGAAGATCATAATACATGAAGGGCACGGAATGTATATCACAAATAATTCCTTGTCGGAAGAGAGGAGAAATGCCCAACATCGGATTTGGATTATCTTTGTGAGCTTAAATTCCGATGCTTTTTTCCACGACTTGTTGAATTTGCTCGTTGGACTAGCCCTTGGACTTTCTAAAAGACTTCGTTGGGCTGTTCGAACCAATAGCAATCTTTTTGCCTTTGTCTTGGGGATTGCCACTTTTGTTAGAAATGGAGGAGATGATTTGATGACCAGATTCAGTGATGAATAGATCGGATGGAGGAGGAATCAGAGGCTCTTCAGGAATCTCATCAGGTTTCCTGGTGGGAGAAATTCCATCTATCTGAACAATCATTGGACCAGGATTTGGAGGAAGCATCGATTGAGTGGCTCATAAGGCATCAATTGTTAACTTGGTTTTTACCTTAGCCATGTCTCAGTTCCTTTGAATGGTTTCGTATACAGATGATCGCCAAGAAACCATGGACCATTTAATATTTTCTGCTTCAGAAACGACTTTGATAGGAGGTTCCTTGATGGCTTGTAGTTGAAGAATCACATTTTCAACTAAATCTTCATCATCATAATCTATTTCAAGAGCTTCACGAGTTTCTACATCTAGGACTTCATCATCGGTTGATTCATCACAAAGCGCATAATCGAGATAGGTTTCCATTACACATGCTTTTGTTCTTGTTCTCACGCTCTTTCATAGGAAGGCCCCACCTCTTATGAAAACATTTGATCGGACTTAAGCTCATTTAATCTTTCAAAAACTTTCTAAAAGTTGATGTTGATTTCTTAGAAAGCAAATCATAGTCGTCCCCAGTAGGAGCTTGAGCTTTTAGATGATCGAACGTTTCATCAAGGATGCAAAGCATTTCATTGAACTTGTAGTTCGGAATATCCGGGTGATGTTGAGTTGCATGAATAAGCTTGATGAGCACTTCCTGCATAAGTATGCTCATTTCATCTTTGTGACAAATTTCTTTCTCCAACCTATGATTTTTTTTTCATGTAGGACATGAGTTTGCTTAATCAGAGTGTTGGTGGCAGAAAGCATGTCATCGTGAAATTTAAGCATTGTGGTGACAATGGATATGTGATAATCCATGTTTTGCTTCTAGAGTGTTTTGGCATCTTCAAGAGTGCGACTGAGATAGAGCGAAATAAGCTGATCTAACTAATTGGCTCGGTTAAGTTCCAAGGGAGCAACAGCTTGGATCTTGGAAAGAGACTTGAGGATGAGACCGGTCTTGGAATTAAGACATGCGACTTTCTGATCAAGTTTCGTATCAAGGCCTGCTACTTTTTGATCAACTGCATCGACTTTGGAGTTAGCTGAGGCAATGTTATCTCGAAGTTCCAACAAGGCAAAAGGATCTGCAATGTTCTAGTTGGAGGATCATGTGTCTGAGATGGAACTTTCAGATTTCTTATCGTCTTTATTGTCATCATCACTTGGCTCTGTAGTCTTGGAATCATCAATTGGAGTATCTTGAGTTTTGTCATCTTGATCACCTTTCAAGGTACCTTCAGGAGGAGGAGAGGAGTGCTTATTTCCTTTAAGATTTCCTTCTTCTTCAGATTCCTCAGAGGAAGAGGAGAGACCAAAATCAAAATGTAGTTTTGAGGAAGAAGGTTTCTGCAGAAGATTGAAGGCAGTGGGAATCGGCATAGCACCAACTATAGTGTTCACATCTTCAAACATGCTCTCATCATAAATATCATCTACAACATCAGGCTTGGGAACTTCTATATTAGTAAACGTTGTAGGATCATCCGAAACATTGGTAGAATCTGTTACATCTCCTTTGTAATGACAACATTTTGAGGAGAAATACTTATTGTATTTTCAGGAGTTGGAACGTCTTCACTCAGAGTTTTTTTTTCATGGAATCGATGAAAGGTTGAAGCTCTTGATTCGTCTTTTCGACTAATGGAAGAGTGTAAGGAATACGAATTCAGAGAGCTCGTTGACACATGGGAATGAGCGTGTAGTCAACATGTTCTCTGGTGAGCTCTGGATGCCTCATATGAGTCCTGTCTACTAAATCTGACCAATCTTTATCAAAAATACTCGATCGTCTTATACTTGGAGGAAGTATCAGACCGATTGTTTCTTTCGAACTAGGAGGGACTACTCCAACTTCGGAAAGATTGGAAATCAAAGGTAGGGAATCCTTATTGTGCATGTGTAGAAACTAGAGGGATTTTAAAGATGACTCGTGAGTGTGTCCCAGGGGGCTGCAAGGGACTTTTTTCTCATCCCCGTGTGTGTGCAAGTGATTTTGAAGCTCCGAAGGGTACTTTGGAAGATTGGCTAAGTGGGGTAAGTTGTGACCTAGAGTCGAGTCGAATGCTGATTTGTGAATCCTTTTGAGACGATTCACCAGCTTTGGTTCTCTTTTTGGCTCTGACTTTTGAAGGAATGCCTTCCATTTGGCAATCTGTTTGATGCGTCCTCCAGATATGGTGGATTTGCTCTCATCCGAGGTTGTATCATCTGAGACCAGGACAGGTTGGATGGAACAGTGGACAACATATGTTCTAGTAGACGTCTAATAGGTCCGAAAGCAGATTGACTCGGTAACCTATAAGTATTAATAGTTTTGAAAGAGCTAGTATACATCTCGAATGTCGAAGTTGAGTGGAATGGCTTCACATCTCTCGAAGTAGAGTTTTTGCAGAGTCAGAGCCTAGAATCTTGGACTCAGAATTTCGTTAAGTTTCCTCATGATTTCAAACTTGGAAAAATTGTACGATAGAACCTCCATAGGTCGACGAAATTAGCTTTTCCGGTGAAGATGTTGTATACCACGTACAACCAATCTTTGCTCATGGTGTTTGTACCACCATGCTTTCCATACAGACCTCTAAGAATGAGGTGCATCAAGATGGTCCATAAGCCAGGAACATCTGATTTCTTGAATTCCTTTTCCTTGGATCCACTTCAGATCCTCATTCTTAGACCGATTGTCGCACACGATTAAACAAATAAAGTTTCACTGTTGGTTGAACTAAAAATATAGCACAGGGAAACATGGTCGAATCCTCATGGACACAACCTAATGGTAAATGCCTTTTTGCATCAGACACATTCTAGTCAAAGTATAAATTATAAAAGTGGATTTTTAAATTAAACTAAAAACTAAAAATTCCAGTGAAAATAGATTAATCTAAACGAAAATCAATATAACAAACGATTTCAGTTCTGCTACGACTTTCCTAATCATGCAATCAGTTCAGTTTTGGCTATTTAAAATGTGTTCTATCTAAGCTAGTACTGAGAAAAACTAACAAGCTCTAGTATGATCTCTTTTACCTAAATTAGTTACCAAAAAAAGCTCTTTGAATTAACCCTAACTTTTTACTGTTTAATTAAGTAAGTTCTAAATTAAATCAGAAAATAGCATTAAGTTATGTGTAAAATTCCCAACAATATCCAATACTTCTCACAAGCTCGGAAGCGTAAATGTATGATTTTTACTGTTTATATTAGAGTTAAATCCCAACACATAACCAATACGATCCTTGTTACTTTTTACCAGTGAACAAGAACACTTACAGATTCTATTAATTGATTAACTGCTATAATAAAACCCTACCTAGTTGATCAGACTAACAATAATTTAAAATCAAACATTCATTAAGCTCAAAACTAAAACAATCTAGATAGAAACACAAAACAAAAACCAGATCTGAGAACTATCAGAGGAAAAGTACTAGTCTATGTAGAAGTGAAAACTAAGGTTTATCCAGACATGGCTAAAAACGAAACTAAACTAATAAAAAGAAACATTTATTGATTAATCTTCTACACTAAACGAATGAGATAATTCGCAACCTTCAAATCTCCAAAAGTCACTAAAAGGTATCAAAAATCATCTTTAGAAGAGTATTTTGTTGCCTGGAATCGTCTCTTTTTCGTATCTGATAACGAGGGTTGTATTTATAGGCTAGGCGGAAACTTCCGGAGCAAGAAACTGGTAAAATGCGATAGCAGGTTGGTCCTATGCGATCATAGGTTTTTCTAAGAATACGTATCTAGCCGATTTAATGACGAACATTTCTTATCTTGGATTTTTTGTGTAAGTCCCAAAAATGCTTGTGTATTAATCAGATCCGTTTGATGGTGCGGAATCCCAATCAAACGGATGATGTCAGATCAAATAGAAGAGAAAGAGAAGAAGAATGATATGAATCTCAATGTATTGATGAATAGAATGATGATCCTTTACATGAGATTCACACACACTAACACACACTTGTTCTTCTCTCTAGTTTCTCTCTCTAGAACACCTTAGAATACACACACATAAGTTCCTCTAGACCGTACACTCTCTTCTGTTTGCCAATACCACCTCAACCACCTAACAGCTATATATATACTTGGGGAATATGGGCTATAAATGGGTTTACAACCATAAACCTATTTACGGCCGTAAACACCTCCCTGGTCGTAAACCTGACCGTAAACTCATAAAACATTACAGAAAAATACAGTTGCCTAGAAAAGCAAAATATAAACCATATTTTTGACCCAACAATCTCCCCCTTGATTTATAGCTTTCTTTTCTTAATTAACCTAACAAGCTCCCCCTAAAAAGTAGTTGGCTTTTCTTGTCAATCTTCATCGTAAGCTTGGCTTCAGCATTTATCTTCAAATTCTTTACAACTTCAAGATGAACTTGATGAATCTTCAAAGAATGACTTCATCTTGAGCAGTTGGGATTTTCTGCAGAATTTGACATTGAACGCACATTGGGTGAGGAGACTTCTTGTACTGATTCTTGAAAGATGGCGCTTTCAGCTTGAGAATCTTCAGAGAGAACAATAGAGAGAAACAATCTTCTAGATCACTTTAGCAGGTTCATAGATAGCAACAAATTAATTGAGGAGGCTTCAATGCAATTTGTCACATAATCTTCAAGTACAACGTGACCTTACGTTTGGGGTTGAATGATTGAATGTTGGAAGAATAATCTTCATTTCTTGCTCCTTTGAATGAGAATTCTTCGATGATCACTACTAGAAAAAAGGCCTTTTACGACGCTCATTGCGCGTCGTAAAACGCTCAGACGACGCGCAAATGCGTGTCAAGGAAGGCCCTGTCATAAAGAGAGACGACGCGCATTTACGACGCGCGGTTATGACACGCAATGCGTATCAAGGAAGGCTCTGTCATAAAGGAAGACGACACGCATTTGCGTGTCGTAACCTTACGACGCGCGTGTTTATGACACGCAATGCGTATCAAGGAAGCCCCTGTCAAGAAAGGCCATGTCATAAATGAAGATGACACACATTTTTGCGTATCAAGGAAGCCCTTGTCATAAAGGAAGACGACACGCATTTTGCGTGTCATAATTTTAAATATTTTTAAAATTATATATTTTTTTGATAGATTTACTAATTTTCAAATTAAATAACACATTAAAAGTCTAATAATACAAAATAAAATACCATAAACACTAAGAATAATTCATTGCACTAATATGTCAAATACAAATAATCATTCCAATATTAAGTAAATGTAACACATTGCTAATATTTCATAACATTTATTATACAAGAAATATGAAAAAATTGAAATCCCTAAGATTAAAAGTACTAATAGAAGCTTCACGTGAGATACATACAGTTGGACCAGTAAGCAAGGATGTTCCCGAATCCATAATAACAGCACAAGAACACGTACGCGATATCTTCTGCTAGAAGTTGTCAATCCAAAACTATTGTTGAAGGTTGGCATGATAGCTATTAAGATTTGAGCATAACAAGAAACCAATCAATGTTAGGAACTCAAAATTTACTGCCACCATTATCATGTATACTCTGGACAAAAAAATAAATATAAAATGGAAATGAGTCAAAAGTTTAACTGTTTGGGTTATTTTTGTGTTTTTTTTTTACAATTTAATTTCACCTTGATGGCATTCTTAATTTCTGCAGAACTAATGGTATTCTTTTTACAACTTGGGCATATGAATACTTATTGGCAAACGCATCAACAATGTCATTTTGGCCAATGTCAATCATATAAAGTGCTCGTTGAAACCCATCATCATTTATCATCTTTTGTAAACTTGAATATATCACCTCAAAAAACTAAATTTACAAATCCCAAAATTGAAATTTTTAGGTAAGATAAATTGCATGATATAAAAATCAATTGATAAATGGCTTTTTATGGTAGGAAGGGCATAACCGTCATTCGGACATTCCTATGATAAACCTATAAAGTTCACATGAAAGCTCTCTCAAGGCTGTGGGCAAGTTTAGTTCAGGCTCAGTAGTAGGAATATCCAAATTTGGAATATCCCACTGTCAGATCCAAGAAAAAAAATCAATTATTGAAAAATTTAAAATCATATTTCACAAGGAGTGTTAATACTTAAAGAACACAAAAGGATACCTTGGGCGCAAAATCTTTGGAAACTAATCTTGCATACCTCTATCAAAAGGTAAAAGCTTTCAAGTGTATGTGTCACACATGAAACAAAACAGATAAAGGAATGTGTATATATAACATGGCTTTCAAAATTCACTTGATATTTACTCACTTGAAGATCTGCAAACACTTCAAATGGAATGTTGGATCATTTTCACTATTACATAAATTATGCTTTGTAGAATAACTTGTGCACATGACAAGTTAGCACATGAAATTTGTGAATTTTCGGGCTAGTTTGCACTCTTGTACTAAGCTGAACTTTTGTGATTGGAATTAAGTTAAGCCCTTGGTAAGGATGAAAATAGACTTCCATACCTGATTATAGGCTTTTACCTCATGGCATTTGGAGCCTTTATGAATTTATTATGAATTTTCGAAGTTGATTGATGCAAACAGTGGGCTGCATGGACCAGTTTGCAAAGATTGGTACTTATACCCTTAAAGGAATTGGAATTAGGAAAAGTGGTCCAAAGTTCAGTGAAAGTAGATACACTAACCTTTCGAGAAAACTATACTTCATGATTTTTGGACAATCTGATGGCCTTGTATGATTTTTATAAGATAAGGACAGATTGCAGCAACGTGCTGAAACATTTCATGACAGCATCAAACAAAATGGGATAAACAACTCACATAAACTCAGGATCAGGATAGGAAAACAAAGAAAAAATGTAGTAGACATTCATACCTTTCCACAATGAAAACCCCATTAAAATTCTCAACCTAACACCATTGCCCTTTCTATGGCATGAATTACCATTCTGCCCTTCTCTTCTTCCTCATTTTCTGCTGCATTTTCAGAAAGAAAAAAAAATGTGTGGTAAAGATGGTGAAAATCATGGTACTTAAGTGCTTCAGAAAATGATGCAAGAAAAATCACTCTAACAGAATACCAATTGAGAGTCATTCCATTCCATCAAAATCCTTTAAAAATAATGTTTGTTGGGATTTCTGCAATATTTCTGTAACTGCTTCATTCAAATATTCCCTAAAAATCATGTAGCTTTAATATAATCCACCTTCTATTGCTACAACTGTTCTTCTCATTTTCCTATTTTTTCCACTTTTAACCCTTCTACTTGTAATCACTGCAGTCCCATCCCTACCAATCTTTTTCAAAATTCCCCGAATGCCCGCTGCTGCTAACCTTGCAGCTCTTCTTGTCATTACATCACATATTTTCACCACCAGTTTTCTCACTTTCAGTGGAACATCGTTTATCTGATAATGAATTAATTTTGTCAAAAAAGAAAATAAACACAGATTCAAAAAATTATTTTTTTTATATAGAAACTAGGAAAATATTACATTTAGGGTTTCTTCAAGAATCTTGGCAACTTCACTCGGGTTTGGGGTGTCATCTTCATGCATAACAGCCATTAATGGTGTACTGAGTATTTTTAAGAAACAAAATATGAATTTATCTTTTTTGTAATCCCATTTGCTGAGAACTTTTTATCAATCTAAACAATGCACTTTACATTTCTACCCCTACATTGGTAAAAAGAGTAAAGAATTTCGTTTTATGACATACCTTAACATGAATCTTGCTGAAAGCTTAGAGGAAACTCGTCCAAAAGTATCTGATTCTAATGACACTTTGTGAATTACTCTTCTAACAATGTCACCTAAATACATTCCCGATATCATTTTCTCAAAACCCTGTATTATTAATCACAAAAATCATATCAAGTAAAAAAAATATGGAAATTACAGAGTGAAAATTATCTTGGATAAAAATAATTAAATTAACCTGATCATTTGGGTTCTGACTTTCTGCATCAAGATCAATATCATAATCAGTTCACTAATAGAAAAACAACCTTTTACGAACAAAACAAAATATACTGTAATAACAACTTACTGGCAGCTGGTATTCTGTTTTGGAATCTCTACGCCCTCCTCTTATGGCAAAATGAGCACAACCAGGATACTTCCCCTGTCTACAATTCCTCCCTCATCAATAGTTTCATTTGCCAATATTTCATATAATTCAGAAATCAGTTGTTGCACCTACAAGTCATCAACAATGATTATTAGTATGAGAATGCCTGACAAGGGTATTCTCGTCTTTTGCACTTTTTTACCTCAGGGAATCAATAAGTCCTTCAGGTATGAGAATAACACCATAGTTATAACCAAGATCTGCACGTTTACAGATTACATCTGCTATGTAATTTGTAACCTTTTTTAGTGTCAATTTCTTTGATGCAACCTGTAAGAAATATGAAAAAAAAATAATTAGTGAGTCTCTAAAAAAAATAAAAAATAAATTGAATTGTGTACCTCTTCTCCAATAAGAGTGATGTTTGGATGAGTTTGTAAAGCACATTCTAATGTAATGTGGGAAGCAGCACGTCACATAAGCCTTACAACTGCATACATACAATACAACCTTATAATTAGCAACCATGTGAATATTCCTATTTCCTTGGTCAAACGTTGACCAAATTTATTTTTTTATTTTTACAAATTATATGAAAATATAATATTCCAGATAATGAACTTACAGTGATAATATTTCCCTGTGGAACGTGCATCTATCATAACATTTCCCGAAATCCCCCTGAAATACATTTAATAACAAAAGCATGATTGCTGGATATCTTTGGTCTGCGGAAAGACTGGAGCAAGTATACACCAAGTTAACACTTAACACAATTCACCATTCATTCTCCACAAACATTCAATTATTCAAACAATCTTAACATTCCCTTTTCAGAAACTGAAGATATCCCAGTTAAAGAAATAGAATCCACCATAAACTCCCCCTTTACAGAACCTTTTATCACTTGAGGTAAAATGGTCAAGAAAAAAAGAAAAGAAATAGAAATTGTTGGTGTTGGTGTTGGTGATTTGACATGATGAACCTCCCAAGATAGGTGACAATTCTTTAGTAGCAACTTCTCCTCATGTTTGAATTTGTAATGCAAATGTTAAGAGGTTTTGAATCAAATGTATAAGATTATCCATAGATTTGAGCTTGCCTTTGCAATAGTATAAGCTGAGGGTCGAGCATTCACAACAAGGGGACCTCTGCGAGGTGGCCCTGTTGGTCTTCCACCACCAAATGATCTTCCTTGACCTCGACTACCACCACCACCACGAGCCCTACCTCTCCCTCTATCTCTAATCTTCTTCAAATAGATTTTGGTGCGAGACTGGATCAGCTGCTGATGCAATCGTATACGAATCGACAAAATCAAGCAATTGAAAGAACTGTTATAGGATCACTGGTGATCTAGGGTTTGAGCATGAGAAAGAAATAGGGTTCGAGCATGAGAAAGAACTGTTATAGAGATGTAGCAAGGTACGAGGTGAGATCTAGGGTTCGAGCATGAGAAAGAACTGTTATAGGATCGCTGGTGATTGGATTTCATTGGAGGGTGGAGATGCAGAAGAGAGAACACGCAGTAGAGAAAGGCGGGGCAAGTTCTTCACAAAAGCCCTAGCTCCGATTGGATTCCGACATCGACGAGGCCTTTGACGCCGGTTTTTGTTTGGTCGAAAGCTTTGAGCTCTGATTGTCGATCGTAGCTTGAGCCCGCTCAAGCAATGGTGGCAGCCATTTTTGTGAAGATGATCGTGTTATATATGCGAAGGTATTCTCTAGAAAGGTGAGTGAGCATCCTTGCAATTGTGGCCCTATGAATGTAAAGTGTTTGATTTCTTGTGAGAAATGAAGCGATAGAGATCGATCTATGGAGGATGTGGGTCGTTCTTTGAGGGATGAAAAAACCCTAGTTTCTTAGACTTTTTGAGTACGGGGTTTTCTAAATTTTAGATTCCCGCGAGGTATTAAGGATGGGACACGATGTTTGATGAGATCGATAAGGAGGTCAGGAGTGGCGGGGAAGCGGATTAGAGAGGAGAGAGAAGGAGGGAGCGAGAGGGGAGAAGATGAAAGATAGAAAGAATGTAGAAGACGACTTTTCAAAATTTTGGGGATTTCGTTTCCCACCTCTACTAAACGCGCCTTTTCATTAAAATTATAAAGCGACAAATATAGAGGACGCACCTTTAAAATAAAGCGCCCTCCGTGTTTTTAATTTCTTTTCGTGAGACACTAATTTAAGGGCACTCAGTAATGCGCGACCTAAATTCTTAAATTTTTTGAAGAGATGACTCTTTTTTAATGTCGCTCTCTAATGCGTAACATAAATCAAAGAGCGTCGTGTTTTGCGCGTCGTAAAAGGCTGTTTTTCTAGTAGTGGATCACAGATGAAACTTTGGCTTAGAAATCTTGATACAGTCTCCATGAGTCTCATCTACACCTGAATTCACTTTTCAATACAAAACAAAACTAAAAGAAAACTTAGCACACAAATTAAAATAGAAACAAAAATATTTTTGGATTTTTGATTTTTCTGAACAAGAAATAAAAATATTTTTGGATTTTGAATTTTCTGATTTTTGTTTGATTATTGTATTTTTTTAATTCTCCCCCTAAATTTGTGCATAGAGGAAAACTACATACAAATTTAACAAAAACAAAAATATTTAGGATCAAAGTTGTGAGACAGTCTTAACTTTGTGTATCAGTACCTTCACCTTCATGAATAGATCTGGTTAATTGTCGGTATTGTGGTCCACTTAAACAAGAAGAATATCGTCAAACTTTTCTAAATAAACCATTTAGCTGACGAAGACCACGGGTATTGTTGTCCACTTAAATTAAGTAGTGAGATCTACAGACAACCTCTAAATGGTTCAATTTTTGTTGCGCTAGAACGTGTTCCCCACTTCCCGATATACCCTAGTTATCAAGAACTTCCTAAGGACTCCTTACTTTAGGTGAGTAAACAATTATTAAGGAGGAAGTCAGATTTAGAGATAGATGCATATGTTGTGTCCCAGGGCGGATCTCTTTCAATCACGTAGAGGGGACAACATATGAGTAACAGAGATAGAGGGTTATAGAGATAGTAGCGTGCATATGCTGTGTCCCAGGTTGGATCTTCCGATCACATAGAGGGGACATCATATGACTAACAGATAGAAATAGTTCCATAGATAAAGAGGTGCATAGAAATAGAGTTGCATATGTTGCATTCCAGGTCGGATCTCTTCCAATCACACAGAGGAAGCAACATATGACTGACAGATAGAAAGCAAGATAATAATTTCCTACCGACCTACTTTATCAGAACCCCCAATCGCCCTATTAGAACCAGAAGTAAGGACATAAGTTCATACATCAAGGAAAGTTGAACCATTGCTCTAGATGTGTATTAATTTAGTGTATCTTGTAGGTTCCTATGTTTATCCCACTGCTCAATCTACCCGAGCGGCGTATGGTCAGTCCAAACAATCCTATCTAAATCCATACTTTCAAATACTTCGTGCCTACCAACACATTGATCACAGAGTCTAGACAATTCAGATTTAGTCTTTTACACATGTTTTAGACTTCCCATTATCACTTTCTTGATATCACTTCCCAATAATAACTACTAACAAAAAACTATTAAGAAAATGAAAAATTGTCTTTAAAACGAATCAGAGTAAGATAAATTCAGGAGTATAGAGAAGAAAACGCAAACCGTAATTCACCGATTGAATTTGCATCCAGAAGGACTGAGAACAACACACATAATCTCAGAACAGATCTGAAAATTCTTCATGTCATTAAGCACTAACCCCATGAGTGACTCCTTCCTTTCTTCCCTTCCCGCAAAGGACACATACTCTCAAACAAAATTTCGAGTGTTGTACAATTGAGAGATGCCTCCTATCATGTGCCTGGAACAGCCACTACCAAAAAACCAAAGTCTGATGATATGCCTCCATAGCTGCTCTAGAACAGAGTGGGATCAGTTGGTCTTTGGAACCTAGTCCATTTTGAAACTGGTTCGACCTTTGTCATCATTGCAGGGTACTCTCTCCCATGACATATCCTGTTTATCACAAACGTAAGATGAAGAAATATTAGATTCATTAGTTGATTTGGAAGATTGAGCCTTCAGAACCCATTTGTAGTTGGGTTTAGCCCATTTCTTTTTAGATATGAGGGGTGGCTTAGTACTTGCTTTTGATCTTGATGTCGGCCGTTGAGATGCTTTGATTTTGGATTCACGGGAGCATCTCTTGGATTTGGCTTCTTGGCAGGCATTCCCTTCTTGCCCTTGGGATTCGGATTCTTGGCCTTGTGGGTTTGATTCTTGGCCTTCTACGCGTTCCAATTACCGTTGTCTGAACGTGACCTTGAGGGGTTTTTTTTGAAGTATCTCTCTCTTGGCGCGTTCTGCCAGCCTTGTGCATAGTAGGGAACGTATGCGCGATTAGGACAATTTCTGAAAATGTGTCCAGGTGTTCCACAGTGAAAACATGTCTTTTTCTTCACTGGGAAGTTGTTTCTTCCTGCCCCTGGTGGCGTATCCTTGCCTTGTCTCTTATTGTTCCTACAAGCACAATTACAACAGGCACTCTGTTTCACTGGAATTGGTGGCCTGTATTTCTCAACAACAGGTTGATCAGAAGCAGCTGAGTTCGAAGCAACAGATTTAGAGCTCAAGGAGATGTTGGTTTGTTCAATGGTTTTCTCCTTATTCTCATCTTCTGCTACTTTACCTGCACATGAACTAGAAACATTAGAATTGTTCAACTCAACACTTTCTGGCACAAATCCAGTTGGTTTGCCATATTGAAGATGTGCCTCCCTGTCAATTTCTTCATGTGTCATAGGGATGGATATGTAGTTATGATTGAAAGGTGGAGGAACAATATCATACCCTAGACCCTTGTTTTGATTATCTTTGAATTTTAATTGGATTTCAAATAAGGACTCGACTGTCTTACTTGACACAATATAATTTTTGAAACTAACATCTGTTATTCCACACTTAATTTTCAAAGCGTCAAGTTCTTCAGTTACAACATCAAGTTGTCTCTTAATATAGTCATAATTTTCACACTTAATGAATTCTTCCTGAAGCTTCCTAAAGTCTTTGATTTTTGCTTCTAATTCAGCTTCAGGGGTTTCTGTCATTTCCTAAGTTGATATCCTTCGTATTTTAGGTCCTCGACTTCCCTTTTTAGCAAATCATTATGTTCACGAAGAATTTTAGTCGTAGCTTCACATGATTGAGAGCATGAAGCTTCATTGACCGGAGTGTTTGCGGAACTCATTGTTTTTCCACACTTCAAAGTGTCAAGCTCTTCAATTACATCAGCAAGACTAAGACGATTGAGATGTTTTGTCTTCTTGATGACAACCACGTTCATATCCCACGACTTCGGAAGTGCATTCAACAGCTTTTTTTTATCTCAGACTTAGTCAAGAAGATCCCAACTGTATTCAGTAAATGTAGTAAATTGCTGCAACTGAGCTTCCAGGGTTTCTCTAGGAATATAGTTGAACATGTTGAATTTTTGTCTTAACATATCCTGACTCTCTTTCCTGTCTTCATTTCCCTCGTAGACCTCAAAAACCTTTAAAACACAACTAGAAGCCAAAATCAAACTTAAAAGTCAAACCCTTTGACTTCAAACCTCAAAAGTCAACCTTTAAAGTCAAATTTAAAAAGTCAAACCGAAAATCTAAATTTGAAAATTTAAAAGTCAAACGAGAAAAACAAAGTTTAAAGTCAAAGGTCAAATTTTAAAAGTCAAAGTCAAAATTTTAAGTAAAAAGTCAATAATAAAAGTCAAAAATTAAAATCTAAAATTTTGGGTTGAAAATGTAATTTAAAAAGAAAAGAAAGTTGATTTTGGGCTGAAAATGTAAAAAATGCGAAACTGGAACCGAGAGAAGAACGCCTTTTGAATTAAAAAACGAAGGGATTTGTCATCCAGCTAGCTAGAGGAGTTGGTTAAGGCGCTGGGTAATTTTGGGAGGAGGCCCGGGGTTCGATCCCCGGCACCTGCAAAATCGCTCCCCTTTTCTTAATGAACGTAGACGTGAACTTCGGACTCTGATTGAAGACGAGATGCGATGCGAGGACGTGGACCACAAATGAGCAGGCCGTAAACTCCGAGGCAAGGCTGGCCGTGAACCGCAGGCTGTACACGTGCGAGTCCTTAGACCGTAAACCCTCTGACCGCGAACTCCTCGGACCGCAAACTTCGGCCGCAAACTCTTCGGAAACCTTAGTTGCTGGCCGTACACGCCGCCACCCCCTCGCTGGTTACGACCAAAAACTGTGTTTTTTCGACTTTAAAGCTCCAAAACTCGATCAAAAACCTTTTTTTTTTTTTATCAAAACACGAAGATCAAACCCCCATATTTTGCCACGACCTATCCAAAAATGTAGGAATCCTTCCAAAATAAGATCAAATCAGCTCCAGATCTGACAAAATTGACTGATATAATCCAAGCTCTGATACCACTTGTAAGTCCCCAAAATGCTTGTGTATCAATCAGTCCCGTTTGATGGTGTGGAATCCCAATCAAACGGAGGATGTCAGATTAAATAGAAGAGAAGGAGAAGAAGAATAATATGAATCTCAATGTATTGATGAATAGAATGATGATCCTTAACATGGGATTCACACACACTAACACACACTTGTTCTTCTCTCTAGTTTCTCTCTCTAGAACACCTTAGAATACACATACATAAGCTCTTCTAGACCGTACACTCTCTTCTGTTTGCCATTCCCTCCTCAACCACCTAACACCTATATATATATATATATATATATATATATATATATATATATATATATATATATATATACTTGGGGAATATGGGCCATAAATGGGTTTACGGCCGTAAACACCTCCCTGGCCATAAACTCATAAAACATTACAGAAACATACAGTTGCCTAGAAAAGCAAAGTATAAACCATATTTTTGACCCAACATTTTGGACAACATGCGATCGCAAGTACAGGTATATGCGGTCACAGGTACTTGAAAATTCTCCAAGATTGCGTCTGAATGAAGCCCAAAGCCAAATTTGAAATTTATAGAGTTGCGGCCCAAAGCTGCGATCGCAGGTTTGCCCTATGTGATCGCAGGTTCTTTTTTCCTTTCCATCTGAATTATCGACACGAAAAATCTTTGAAATTGTTCTGCAAACAAACATGAGACCACACGTGCGATCATACTTGTGATTGCAGGTAAGATAGATGCGATCGCATATATGAATTTTTGGCTCACTTAGGACGAGATTCTTTGGTTTAAGCACTTCTTGTTATTCCTTAGCATCCTTCTTCATTTCTAACCCCATTTAAGCTCTAAACGTGCATCTAACTGCTCTCAAAGAAATGCTCTACTCGAACTATATGAAATTGACACAAAAAATGCTAGAAGTATGAGAATTCTGATAAAATACATGAGCTAAAGATTATTCAAATAAATGACATGAAAATGTACAACATATGATGCTAGATGATAATAAAAACCAACCTAAAAGATGTATAAAATGACATCTAACAAATCTCCCCAAGCTTGAACCTTACTTGCCCTCAAGTAAGAAAAATATAAAACATTATAAACAAATGGAAAGATGTAGATGACCTAAAAAGAATTTAGAATAAAATAAAGGAAAATAAATACTTGAACTATTTTTTTTTCACATGATTAGATTTCACAATGAGGAAGCTCCAATGAAATCGCTACCTAGACAATAGTCTTAATACCTTCATATTGACAATTCAGGATTCATATTTAGTAAGTTAAACCAAGCTTGAGCAAATAATTTTTACGCTGAATTAAATTTGTGAAAACAGTTTATTTTTATAAATAATTTCTCGAAAATTCGTTTATAAAAACTTAGCTTGACCAACCCCACTTTTTTTACAAACTCGTCCACTAATTGCTAATTGCGGTAAGCTCCATTAAGGACAGAAAATCCAAGCTTACCCCTATGATTCCACTATCGAGGAATCTATCTCATTATACCACACATCTTCTTTGTCTTGATCAACTCTTTAGATTTAACTTGCTTGGTTCTTGATTTCAACTTGAACTTGACTTGGATTTGACTTTGAATTTCAAATTTCTTCAAGTTGCTTGATGTACCATTTCTAACATATATATTAACTAGGTGTGGATTTTACTTTGAGGCCCATCATATCTTCAATACTTCAATAATGATAATAAATTGGTGTAACAAGTGTTCCCTTCTAAACTCAAAAGGCGCTGAAATTATAACGTTAAATATTTCAAGGAATGATAAGGGTTATCCAATATAGGATCTTTTAAAGGTATCTAAGAAAATTATTTCTAAAACACTGTTGTTTTTCCATCCCACACTTCCATTGTAAAAATTATTTGACTCTTATGTTGGTTCATATTGAAAATATTTAAAGCACTTGAAAAGATAATTCTTAAAATTGATTATAATGAGACTATTATTTTCGATATCTATCACACTTCATCTTAATAGACCTATCGAATGTAAATAATATCATCATCTCATGTGAATTTTTTCAAAACTTTTTCGATTTTTTTCATTTTTTATAAATGCAGAAAATAAAAAAAAAACTAAAATAACTAGAAATAAAAATCTTTTTGGGTTTTTTTTTATAATTTATTAATGCAGAAAAAAATAAAAAGGAGAATATTTTTTTAGATTTTTTAGATTTTTATATGCAAATGCCAAGCATAAACTAAAATGCAAAAAAGAAAAATAAAATTTGAAAATTTTAGCCAATAAAACTGAAAATTTAAAAATTTTAACAAATTTTACACTAACCCCCTCCCCAGGTTTAAAATGATGCATTGTCCCCAATGCTCAGAGAGAAACGAACAACTCAATAAATCATATAAAAAGCAGAAAGGGTGCTGCTATGAATGAATGTACCTGATAAGTTTGCAAAAATTCTTATTTTGACGAAGACTTGGCAAAGAATCTGAATTTCAGCAACTCTGTCGATCCTTTGATTTCCCCAAGCTTAAATGCGATTGCGACCATCTCTTTATTGAAAAAAAACTAAAAACTACTCATTGGGTTGCCACCTGGAAAGCCACCCATTTTTAAATTCATTGGCTCGACTTTACCCAACCAGATTATTAATTGATGTGGTTGGGGCTTCTCTGAAGCTCAACTCTTTTCTTTGTCACTCCAGATCCCCTCAAATGTGGAATTATTGGTGGATCTGGAACTTGTTCAACAAACTGGAAAGATTCCAGACTATCTTCAGATAAGTTTTTCAGATGATTTGGTTTGTTTCTCTTTCTGATGTTTTTTTTTTGTCTTTCTAGAAATCTTCTCTTTCAGTTTCTCAGATTCCTTTCTTTTTAGAATCTTCTTTTTAGAAACTTTCTCAGCAGAAATCATCACTTTTTCTTCAATCCTTTTTTCCATATATCTTCTTTTCTTCTTCCCCAAGATTATCTCTGATCAGCTCCATCTTAACCCCTTCAGATAACTTCTTTTTAGCAGTTAATTTGTCTTCATCCCAAAGATTTCCCTTTTTTAGCTCTTCTGATGTGTCTGATAAATTCCTATCTACAAATATTCCTTGCATAGAGATGTTAGAACACTCACACTAGACCTCAGATAAAGGAATGTTGGTACCTAGATAATTAACAGAAATAGTATCAGAAGAAAAATTATCATCATTAGTGTTAAAATTGACCACTTCCTCATCAAACTCCATTGAAATCATGCCATTAAAAACAATAATTTTCGTTTTTACAGTTTTAGAAAATGGCCTTCCCAAAATGATAGAATTTATATCTAATACATCTAAATAACCCATGTCCAGATTATAAAAATCAATGGGAAAAATCAGATTTTCCACTTGGACAAGAACATCCTCCAACACACCTTTTGGGTGTACTGTCGGGTGGTCAGCCAACTGGATAATTGTCCCAGTCTTTTGTAAAGTTCTCATTGTTAATTTTTCAAAAACAGAATAGGGAAGGAAATTGACTGAAGTTCCTAAGTCAAACATGGCTTTTGGAAAATTATGGTTCCCCAATTTACAAGGAATTGAGAAAATTCCTAGATCCTTGAACGTTGGAGGTAAACCTTTTGCAAAATTAAAGAAATATTTTCGTTAGCTTTGACAGTTTCATTAAATTTGAAAATTTTCTTAGAAATACATAATTTTTTCAGAAACTTGGCATGTCGAGGGATGTGTTGGATAACATTTAAAAGTGGAATATTTACCTCAACCTTAAGAAAAATTTCCATGATGTCCTCAACCTCTCTTTCACGCTTCGTATTCTTTAGTCTTGATGAGAATGAAGGTAAATGCTTGTCTTCTTTCAGATTCGACTTCACTGGTGTCAGATTTTCTTTTCTTCCAGCTTTTTAGATCCTTCTTCAACCAACACCTCTTCATATTCTTCCTCCTATTTTTCTGACTCTTTTACATCTTCTGCTTCTTCCAGAACTTCTTCATATTCCTCTTCAGCTTTTTTTTTTGGTTCTAATCCGCCTGGGCTTCCATAACTTTTCCCACTTCTATAGGATAACACTTAGATTGTGCTTCAGATTGTTTTCAGTGTGCCTTGGTAACTTTCCTTGAGATTCCAGACGACCCACAAAAGTGGCAAGTTGAGACACCTGTTACTCCAGATTCTTGATACTAGCTCTGGTTTTTGTCTGGAACGCTTGGGTGCTCATGGAAAGAGTCTTCACTATATCTTTTAAGGCCATGTTGGAACTACTGGGTTGCTAATTTGAAGATTTGATACATGTTCTAAAAATTTTGATGTTGAAAGTTCTGTTGAAAGCCCGGCTGCTAATAATTTCGTTGCTGATGGAATTCGGGTGGCATCTGATATTGTTGTTTCTACTGAAAATTATTCTGATAATTGTTTTGATATCCTCCAATAGCTTTGAATGAAGCAACATCCTCTTGCAGTAACTGACACATATCTATTGGATGTTCAGTCTTCAGGCATATATCACATTGTTTCTTCGCAACTGCCTTTTCTTTTGTCAGAAGCAGGACAACCTTCATTAGCTCAGATATTTGGGCTTCCTGATGAACATTGTTGACTTCTTTGACTCCCCTTAGTTGATCTGGATACCACTCGTCTTTAATGAGCATTTTCAGCTTCTTAATCAGCTCCTGAATTTTAGTTGGTGTCATATCTCCTAAGGAACCACCACTAGAAGCATTTATTAGGTGCCTCTCCATGGGTGTCAGACCTTCATAAAAGCAACTGTAGAGCTGATAATCATTAATCCTATGTTGGGGGCACTGAACCAGAAGTTTCTTGAACCTTTCCTAATAAGTATGTAAAGCTTCTCTTTTTCCTTGTTTGATCCAAAGGATTTCTCTTCTGAGACTAGAAACTGACGTTTCTAGAAAATATTTCTCTAAAACCATCTTCGTGAGTTCTGTCCAAGTATGGATTGAACTAGACGGGAGTTCATATAGCCATTTTTTTGTTGAATCTTGAACTAAAAAGGGGAATGCCCTTAACTTTATCTGATCTTCTGTAACATCATGCGACTTCATTCCTGAACAAACCACATGAAATCCCTTGAGGAAGTTATGTGAGTCTTCGTTTTCTAAACCTCTGTATGTGGGAAGAAGATGAATCAGCCCATATTTAAGTTCGAAGTTTTGGGCTTGCGTAAAAGTAATATAGAGGGGCTGCTGATTCACTTCTTGAGTGGCCCACTCTTTGAGAGTCATTTCTGCTTCGTCTCCACTCATGTCTGATTCTTCAGATTCAGATTCTAAAGAATTTGTGGTGTTAGATTTAATGGAAAAGTGTGGGAAATATGTTTTATAGGGGATGTTTAAAGGAGAAGATGGGTGTACTTTTGGAAAAGACTAAAAATTCGGATATGGTTCGTTCCACAAGGGACTGCCTTATGGTGTGTTGATTTCTGGTGGTAGGGAGGACGATGATGAACCAAAGAAACCCACTGATTGTTTATGTTTGTTGCTTCTTTCTTCAGTTTGCTTGCAATTCTTTGAATTTATGGAAAAAAACTAAAGGTGTACTTGAACGAAAAATTATGGGCATAAAACTATTAAAAAGAACTGTGTCCCCGGCAACAACGCCAATTCCTTAGACCGATTGTCGCACCCGATTTAAACATATAAAATTTCACTGCTGGTTTCACTAAAAATATAGCACATAAGAATCAGGGTCGAATCCTCAAGGACACAACATAATGGTCAATACCTTTTTGTATCAGGCACATTCTAGTCAAAACAGAAATTATAAAAGAAGATTTTTAAATTAAACTAAAATCTAAAAATTGTAGTGAAAATAAATTAAACTAAACGAAAATCAATATAAAAAACGATTTCAGTTCTGCTGCGACTTTCTTAATGATGCGATTAGTTCAGATTTGTTTATTTGAGATGCGTGATATCTAAGCTGGTATAGAGAAAAACTAACAAGCTCTAGTATGATCTCTTTTACCTAAATTAGTTAACCAAAACAAGATCTTTGAAGTAACCCTAACTTTTTACTATTTAATTAAATAAGCTCTTATTTAAATGAGAAAAATTGCATTAGCTTCTGTGTAAAATTGTCATAAATATCCAATACTTCTCACAAGCTTGGAAGCATAAAGGTATGATTTTTACAGTTTATATCAGAGTTAAATCCCAACACGGAACCAATCTGATACTTTTTACTTTTTACCAGTTGACAAGAACAATAACAGATTCTATTAACTGATTAAATGGAATGATAAAACCCTAGTTAGTTGATCAAACTAACAAGAATTTGAAACCAAACTTTCATTAAGCTCAAAACTGAAAAATCCAGATAGAAACACAAAACGTAAACCAGATTTGAAAACTATCACCGGAAAAGTAGTAGTCTATACAGAACTGAAAACAAAGGTGTAGTCAGACATGGCTAAAAACAAAACTAGACTAATAAAAAGAAAATTTACTAATTAATCTTCTAAACTACATAATTGCGTTGATTTGTAGCCTTCAGATCTCCAAAAGTTGTTGAACAGTATCAAAAATCGTTATCAGAAGGGTATTTTGTCGTCTAGAATCGTCACTTTTCCGCATTTGATAATGAGGGTTGTATTTATAGGCTTGGCGGAAACTTTCAGAGAAAGAAACTAGTAACATGTGATCACAGGTTGGTCCTATGCGATCGTAGGTTTTCTTAAAAATGTGTATCGGGCCGATATAATGATGGAAATTGCTTATCTAGGCTTTTTTGGACAACATGTGGTCGTAGTACACGTATATTCGATCGTAAGTACTTGAAAATTCTACATGATTGCGTCTAAATGAAGCCCGAAGCCAAATTTGAAATTTCTGGAGTTGCGACCCAAAGCTGCGATTGCAGGTTCTTTTTTCTTTTCCATCTGAATTATCGACACGAAACATGCTCGAAACTGTTCTGCGGACAAACATGCGACCACACCTGCGATCGCGTGTGTAAGATAGATGCGATCGCATATATGAATTTTTGGCTCGTTTTGGATGTGATTCTTTGGTTTAAACACTCCTTGTTTTTCCTTAGCATCCTTCTTCAATTCTAACTCCATTTAAGCTCCAAACGTGCATCCAACTGCTCCCAAAGCACAGCTCCACTCGAACTATATGAAATTGACACAACAAATGTTAGTAGTACGGGAATTCTGATAAAATACATGAGCTGAACATTATTTAAGTAAATGACATGCAAATGTACAAAATATGATGCTAGATGATAATACAAACTACCCTAAAAGATGCATAAAGTGACATCTAACACTCATCCTACCCATTTCATTTACTCATGGATTCACCTCAGGCTCTCATCCATCTTTGAATCCATAACCAATTTCCGAGAATTTTTCTTTAATCTCCTTCTTTCATTTTTTATACCCAATTAATTTTATTTAACACCCATTATTTTTTTAAAACCCATTTATTTTATTTTATTTTTATTATTTTTCTTTTTACCAAATTATTTTTTTTAATTATATCCATTTTTTATTTTAAACCCATTATTTTTTACCCAATTTTTTTTTATTAAAACCAATTTTTTTTTTTTAAAACCAATTTTTTTTTTTTAAAAAAAAACCAATTTTATCCCCATGGTTCATGACTTTATTCTTCTTGCTGAATACGAGTGAAGACACATTTATTTATGAGATTATTTCTCGTATGTTGTTCCTCTTTTCGAGCGACTCACAATAGCAGCCTCCGATTTATATGCTTCGGAGATTCGGATCCACATATTTTCATTCGGAAACTTGTCTGATCAACAACGTTTTCCGAAGTTTGGATCTTTTATGAGGTTCACATTTTTACTTCCTTAGGACTAGTTACATATGGTCTCGGAACATCATTTGGACCGATTAGAGGTTTAGACCAGTTCACTTCGACCTTGATTGATGAGTCATTGCTTGTGTTTTGGGAGTTCGGGTTTGCATTTCGGTTATCAACATCATTTCAGTTCAGCATTATGGTTCTTTAGCAACGGATTATATCATATATATTCTACAATGTTTGTTCAGTTCGATAATACATCACTAAGTCTACCCATGACCAAAAAAATAATATCATTGTTTTTACGGGTAGATGCTCACATCAAGGGGGAGCGTATGATGCTCCATCATATCCGGCGTATTCTCTTGCGCGATTTCATGATTATTTTTTATCTATATTGCATGTTCGATAAAAAATATAGGGAGAATCATGAGCATCCATTATATGTTTATTATTGGAGTTTTGACGTTAGAGACATTTGAAGACGAAGATCGATTTAGTATTGTGATGTGACACTGATTTTTGATATCCCGATCAAATTTTTGGCATTGCTAGACCATATCTTCGAACTCATATTATTTATTATTTAGACTTCACTTTAGGATGCTTAAAATTTTCAGCGGATTATTCTTCAGAGATTAATTGGTGCATTATCACTGGAGTTTGAAATATTGAAGACGTTGTGTGATTCAAAATTGTGCTCTTCGGTTTAACAGTTAAGGGGGAGACTATGAACATGATCGGTTGTTAGGAACCGATCAATTTCGAAGATTGGGATTTCATATCTTATTCAAATTTGGGACCTCTGTATGTCCTTTGATGCTGGAGATTTCATTGTCAGATTTCGAGATCACGATAACTTCAACTTTTCTGAGACACTTCAGCACCAAAGCTTACCCGTTGGATGTTCTGCCTTTTATCACTGCATATTACTTTCACCATATCCGAGCATTTAGGGGAGATTGTTGGAGCATGAAAATGCTCTACAATGATGAGTGATTTATTGTGGTAGAATATTCCCTTGTATGAGAGTATATTCCCTCTATTAGTATATAAAGTGGAGGTGAGTGGTCATTTGTTAATGTATGCACCCATGTAGACATAGATTAGAGAGAGTGTTGGCTGGAGGATTCTCCATAGCCATGTGAGTTGTTCATCTAACATTTGATATCTCTCTATCTATCGATTATTAGTTTACTCACATGTTTTAGTTCATCAGTGTTCATACGATTATCTTCTTGATATTATCTTTCTGCACCAATCCAATCGAGAAAATGGGATTCAACAAGACTAAATTGTTCGAAGTTCAAAGAGCAGACCCAATTAGTAGTGTTAGATGAACCTTCCGCGGTAAGTATTGAAGGATCACCAAAGTAGTGTTTGAAATGAACCTTCCGAGGTAAGTATTGAAGACATTAGGTGGAGAAATGCCTGACGACTGAAAACCATTTCTAAGTGTTGCAGTTAGAATGGGATTTCATTGTAAGTATTGAATTGAGTGAAGATCAAGAAGGTCGGGATAAATTGGAAGCCGAGAATATCGAAGAATTAGGGATAGAAGATCGAGAACATTGTCGGTGGAAGAAACATGGAGTCACCATGTTTTTCTACGAGGGCAAGTATCCATCAAAAGCGGTGGAGAACAGACGTAAGAAAGTGATTCGGTGGAGAAGACATAAGATGAAGGAAGGCGGTACTGTAAAATCAAAGAAAACCACACAAGGGACGTCAAGTGATAAGTTCAGTAAATTAGGTAGCAAAAAACAGCAAACCTCAAACATTATTGTTCCTAACAGTTATATATATATATATATATATATATATATATATATATATATATATATATATATATATATATATATATATATATATATATATATACTTTCATATGGACTATTCGATGCTTTAAAACAAAAAATCCATTGATAAGATCATGTTTGACACTCATCAGCTAAGAATGATGTCTAAATGCTCTTTTACCTACGGGTGAATTGTCAGATGACCCCCCCCCCCCCCCCCCCCCCCCATCTCATTTAGCTTGATTGTTGAGTGGTGTTACCTAATGACTGTTGTTTCTATAGATTGATAGTTTGATGTTTTTTGTTAACGTTTTTTTCATTTTCAATCTGTAATCAACTACTTATTCTGACAGCTTGCTAGTTCATTTTACTATATTTTCGACTGTTCAACTTTTTCAGTAAAACGACCCATAAATTTATAGATTTTCATGTTTAATCCAATACTTTTTTTCCAAAAAATACCAACAAGTTTCCCAATTTCTTTTTATTTTTTTGAAAGTTAACTTGCAAAATTGAAAATCAAGTGAAATTAAAATAAATAAATAAAATTGAAACATTGTAGGTCTTTTGTATAAAAAGAGAAAAGAAAAAAAGTGTTCGCTTTAAACCTAAAATCATCAAATTTGTGTGAATTTTTTTTTTAATTTAACCCTTAACTTGATCAAATAATATAAGTTAATTTGATTATATTTTATTTATAACGATATAACGACTTGATTAGAAAATAACATATAAAGGTCATCAAAAATCTATCCATCCAACTGGGCCCATTGACAAATAAATTTGACCCAAAACACGCCTAGACTTTAGACGCAAACTTTGAGTCGGCAGATTGTCAGTTTCAAAGCATTCTAGGACTTTTATCTGAAGGAGATGCTTGGTTTAGTATGTCGGGAGTGATCATATCCAATCTATCGAAAAATTGCTTTCATCTCTGTGTCATATGAGTTTTACCACTAATTCACTAGACATTGGAAATAGTTACCACTCTACATCATTTATATATATATATATATATATATATATATATATATATATATATATATATATATATATATATATATATATATATATATATATATATATATATATATATATATATATATATATTTTAAAACATTAAATTAAATAAAAAAACATTATTATAAACTTAAATATTCATTTTACTAATTAAAAAATCAAATAAAAAAAATTTTAAAATTCAATAAATATTTAAGCTATATTAGAAATTGAAAAAAGATAATTGAAAGGGTATGATATGTAATTTTCGAAAATTATTATTTAAGCATAAAAAATTTGATTTAGAGTGGAAGGTGCAATCATCCAAGACTTGAGGGACCAAATCTGTCAAGTCTTTCTTTTTGCTGTCTTCTTCCTCCCTACGCATCGTCCAACTATTTTGTCCATTTTTACTCTGGAACTCCAGATTTAAAGCATCTGGTACACTCTTCCAAAAAAAAAAAGGAAAAATAAAACTTCAACGTTCGTAAAGAAAGAAGTACAATCAAAGAGAGCATTAACCAATCAGCTTCGCCGTCTTCTTTCGTGGCCGGAGTCACACCACAACACACCCACTCTTCATTGGGGCGGTGTTCACGTGTGAGTAGAGGTGCCACATTAGCCTTCACGCGTGGTTTTCTCTTCCATTCTGGATAGCCTTATTTTTTGAGTAGCCAAAAGTTTTTTTTGGAAAAGATAAAAGGTAAAAGATGTTTCGTAAAAGCACTTTTAAAAGTTACTTTTGGATTTTGGATATAAAGAAAATGAACTTTTTGAAAAAGTCAGGAAAACCTGACTTTTTGCAACTTTTAGAAAAAAGACTTTTGACCTCTCAAAAGATAAGTCAAACACCCACGAAAATATTAAAATAATCTATTCCTAACTATTATTTATGTCTCAAGTAAGACTTGAATCCATCACTTCTCAAATTAAAAGATCATTCGTTACTACTAGACCAAAGACCATTTGGTAATAACTTTGAGTCTTAATTGACATCTCGCGGGTTAACGATTTAATACGATGACAAACTATGTTTATGGTATATATTTTATATTTTGTTTTATATAACTATCATCACTTTTTAATATTAATAATGTTTTTAGAAAATAAAGTATTATGAATGTTTTAAGTTACCAACAAATGATAAATGTGGAATTAAATAATCTAACCATTTTTATTTGTTTTCTAAACTAATAACTATAAAAAAAATTATTTTTAAAAAACGATCATTCGGTCCAGAATATCATTTCGAAACAGTATTTCGAAGTAGGTAAAACAGGTATAGAATATGGTCTCTTTATAAATAATATTTCGAACTCACTTTCATTTTGAACATCATTTCAAACTCACCGTCATTTCGGATAACGACGCAAACAATATATTCTTCTAGGAATGAAGAGATTCAGTTTTTAAGAGTATCTCTCGATTATTTTTATAATTATAAGCTTTTATTTATGATTATATGTTAAAAAGTAGATTTTTTTTTTTGTTTTTTGTATAATTTGATGCAATTACATAAGTATTAATCGTTTTTCTTCGAATTTTAGTGGTTTTCAGGTTAGTGAAGGATTATATATGGGTATATGTGTGCACTAGAACAACAAGTTGGAAACAAAAAAACCAATTCTCCGGTACCACTCCGAAATATGAAGATCATGTCTGAAATATGTAAAACAAGTCTAGAATTACAACTGTTCCAGAATGTTTTCTGGAACATAGGTATGTAAGTCTGGAACATGCAATAAATGGCTAATTATAATTTCTTTCATTGTACCATGACAGAACATATGAAACAGTTGTCACTACAACCTACATACCTAAATTGGGTCGGGAAATCATGTCAAGTTTACATATATCATAACGTGCGACCATGTTTAGGGCATCATGTTTTGGTGCTTGTGCTAACACGCTGATGGGTGTCAAATGTCACCCTTTACAATGTCACCTTTACTATGTCATTATCTTATGTGACAGAAATGTAGTATTTATCATCGGGTTGACCAGAAGGAGCTTCTATTCCCGGTACATGACTAACAAGTTTTCTTTGACATGAAAGCTTCCTGTCTTATTATTGGCTTGCAGTTCGGGAACTATTTCCCTGCTACTTCATCATCGACATGGTTCAGACGACATGTCTTTGCATTTGTGTTGCCTTTAGAGTCAATGAAAGTTGTTGACAATATTCAGGTGTTCAATTACTCACTTCATCAATTCCAATATGGAGACATTGTGCGAGTCTCCTTATTGTATGTGTTAGAGCATTTGATTTTATGGATGATACCCTTGACAACTAGTTAATGATGAATATGTTGCACTCGTCTCTAATTTAGACTAGTTTAATAGGTATAAAGTTATATATATATATATATATATATATATATATATATATATATATATATATATATATATCAAATGATACTTTCAATTTATAGGTATTAATTATAATTGTTGACAAAGATACCAAAGGGGTAGAGTGATATAAGATTTTATTTACAGATAGTTGTCTGCTGTCTTTGATAAGATTGAGGAGCATTTAAACCCCACCGAGCCAAGACTCAGTAGTAGACCTACATATAATCTTCAAGGATTTGTCTATGCATTTAAGGTATGTCCACTATGTTTCATAATAGTTTTTATGCAACAACTACGAATTTCTTAGCCAGTTGGGTATTGCCAACTTCTATCCAAAAAATAGGAGATCAACATTTTTGGCCATAATCTTAGCCTTCGTGTTTGGCCACCAATATAGAGCTTTTAGTTCTTTGGATTTTCGAAATTTCGGAACACATATTTGGGTCATGAAATATCTCATTCCATCATCCTTAATCTCTAGTTGTCTTTCCATTCCTTTGATGCCTTCTTCTTTAATGTTTTCTTCCAGTAAAGCCTCGAGTTGAGCACTTCTAATTGACATGTGCATATCTACATATATATTTTACATCATATCTTAATACTATTAGCTATATTTATGCATATTATAGAACAAAAGGTTCTTATTATGTTTAATGTCTGTTATGTAGCATAAAAGATTTTCAATCTTAAAATATTTTCTGAAAAGACACCAAGACGTGGACATCATCAACACGTCATGGCAAAAATTTTAACCGCGAATTGAATATGACTACACCACGATGTGGCATCCTTAAACCACGTCACGACGACATTATTTTGCTCGATCTTGATGACTATTTGCTCAATACCATGACGTGGCGTTGCTTTCCACGTCGTTGAAGCGGTTCAACACATTTTTCAAGAATGGTTCTTTGATTTCATTCGATATGACACATGTGCATTCATAAAAAGAAGGTCCAGAAGTACTGTTTCCAACAATTATACGAGAAGTCTAAGCTTTCCACACAAGTCTCAAAATTTGATCTCACCACTACTATCCAAGGAGAGTCTGTTCCAATTCTTCCATTTAAATTTTTTTATGTTATTTAATTTTTTTAATATGCAATGGGGACATTGCATTATTTAAGTGTGGGGTAGGGGGTCGAAAAAGTAAATTACTAGAAAATTTTAAGTAAATTGCTAGAAAATTTTAAATTTTAAATTTTAAAGTTTTGAAAATTTAGAAATAGATCTAAAAAATTGAATCTAGTATTAGCTTTAACTTAAGTTGCTAGTGTTGTGTGGGATGATTCGATGAGAGCTCAAATGTTTAACCGAGCCAACATATGTTATAGTATATTTGTGGCTTCACATTCCTTGTGAAAAGTCATGAGATATGAAAGATAATCTGGTAATTTATATGACATGATAATTTTTGCAGCCTGTACCTGAAATCTATCCAAAAGATTTTATGTAGTCATTGCACTTAGACTAATATCTCTAACCAATAAAGGTTGAAGTTAAACTCCCTTGCTTAAGCATGTAGGATTTGAGCGAAAAAAGTGAGAAATTAAAAAAAGAAAAGAAAAAAAGAGAGAAATTACCAAAAAGTTGAAGAATTTTGGAGCTATCAAGTATGAAGATCAAAAGATTAAAATTCTAAAGAATTAAAAAGTGAAGATACCAAAAATCAAACAAAAAGGTGGTGAATTCATAGAAATCAAAGAATAATTATTAAAAGAAGTAAAGAATTCCGAAGAGCTCTATTGTGGTATCAAAAGTTGTAATTTTTCTAGATTATGTATGCTTGGGTAGCCTAATAAAAAATACCTTGAGGTTAAGAAAGATTTTTTAGGATTGATTCAGAGGAGTTTTAGAAATGAGTGTCGTATAAGCTAAGGGGTGAAGGTTCATAAGGATTGTGAGTAGCTAGTATTGGGGAAGTTTTTAGGAACCTTAGACACAAATATACACATTGAGGTCTTGGTATAATTGATGAGTTCAAAAAGGATTGTCTTATGTGATATTGGTGATGAAAGTTAGACTTAAAAAATTAGTTTTACTTGGGGGCAAGAAAAAGATAAGTGTGGAGTATATTGATATGTGCATATCTACATATATATTTTACATCATATCTTAATACCATTAGCTATATTTATGCTTATTATAGAACAAAAGGTACTTATTATGTTTAATATATGTTATGTAGCGTAAAACACATTCTCGGAATCAATATGGAAGCTTGAGGCAGGAATGAAGAGCTTAGGCAAGAAGAAGACACACGAAAGATGTTGTTGGATAGCTTGACCCTTCATTCGTATTTTGGCCATATCTCATGACTTGTAACTCCGATTGATGTGATTCAAAATGATCTGGAAACTAAAAACAATTTTGGACAACTTTCATGTTTTGAGAAAATGGTGATTCTCGATAACCACAACGTGGTGATCCCACCACGATGTGCTGAATGGAATCTTCGCGATTCTTGGCGCTGGCTTGGAGAATACGGGATATACACGAAGACCTTGACGTGGTGCCTTTACCACGTCATGGTGGCCAGATTTTAGGCAAGTATATATATATATATATATATATATATATATATATATATATATATATATATATATATATATATATATATATATATATATATATATATATATATATATCCAAACATTATGACGAATTGGGGGACTTGGAGGTGACGTTTTGGAGAAGTATTATGAAAAAAACCTCTAGAAAATCCTTAGAAGAGGAGGAAACAATTGGAGCTCAAGAGTTGAAGAGATCTAGAAGAAAACATCATCAATTCATTCGGTTTGATCATGTCATTTTCCATGAGCTTGTGTGTTTTATTTTAAATATGAGTAGCTAAACTTCTTTTCTTTCGTTTAGTTAGATGAAACCCTAATAACTATGGCTTAGTTTATTAGTTTATGGATTTATAAAAGTTGGTTTGGAGCTTGTGTTTGATTAACTTACCTAGCATGTAGCACCTGATTCCTAGTATGTAAAATTTATCTAAGTGTTTTGCATTTTCAGCCTTGGACTCGGCGAGTTGTAGGCCCGATTCGCCGAGTAGAGACGGGATTTGGAACACGTTTAAGTTGGCGACTCGGCGAGTCCCCGCTGTCTGATGAAACCCTAAATTTCAAGGGTTTGCACCCTATTTAAACCAACCTTATGCGCCCCAACCTCGCCCCCTTCACCCTCAAAGCTCCCTATATCGTCCAACCCTTGTTCCTTGTGAGATTGAAGTGTTTTGGTGTGTTTCATGAAGATTTTGAGAGAAGAGAATAGTAGATCAAGAAGAGAAGAAGGAGGTCAAACATCTTGGTGTTATTTCAAGTGATTCCCTTGAGGTATAACTCAGTTTCCCTCTGTTTTTATGCTTGTAGTCCCTTATAGCTCCATTAAATTCCTCTTTGAGCCATTTCCAAGCTTGGGGATGATTTAGGATCTGTAATAAGTCGATTAACCTTTAGATCTAGGCATGATTGAGCTCCAGGAGCTCGGATCTACTGCCTTTATGGATCCATATTGCATGAAAGCCCTAGATTTACTCTTTTAGTGCATTTTGAGCCCTAAAATCTTCATTGGTGTTTATTTACACGTAAAGTTGGAAACTTTACGTGTTAATCGAGCCCTAGAAACCCAGATCTATGTATGGCATGAGATGGATTCGTGCAAAATCGAGTATATAGTATTTGCATGTGAAAGACTCGGCGAGTCGAGTCGCGAGTCCCCGAGTCTTCCCCCTTTTCGTGTTGCGGAGTGGAGTAGTGAGTCATGGGGTGTAACTCAGTGAGTCGGAAGCCAAACTCACCCATGAAGGAGCTCGGCGAGTCAATGCCCTGACTCGGCGAGTTTAAGGCAATCTTCTTGCCCTAAGAACAGACTCGGCGAGTTGTTCATACAACTCGGCGAGTCTCAGCATAGAATATTCTTCAGATGAAGATGAACTCGACGAGTTGTTCATACAACTTGGCGAGTAGGATGAAGGACTATTGGACTTTGGTTGGAAGGAAAACTCGTCGAGTCAATGCCTAACTCGACGAGTAGAGACAGGATTATGGTTAATCGAATGGATAGGGACTCAACGAGTTGGCAAGCCGACTTGGCGAGTCGAGTCAACTAAAAGTTGACTTTGACTTTGACTCTTGGTTTGGTTAGGGGTAAATGGTCATTTTACCCTAAGGTTGGTTAGCAGTATTTGACTGAGTATTTTGTGGGAATTATAGCCGGAGGATTTCTGGGGCAGCAGCAGCAGAGGACAGTCAGTTCCCACGCAGATCAGCAGCTACTTTGAGGTGAGTTACCTTCCAGTAGCGGTGGGTCTACGGCCACAATGTCGGCCCACCAATAGGAGTTGTATGATGGATGATTGTCTTTGTGATATTCATCTAGGGTTTCTACTACCTGTGTTATGTTTATGTGCTAGTATGATATGATGCTATGTGATATGTGTTATGTGGTAGCAGTAGGGGGTGAAATAGTCCCCAGTATCCGGTCGTAAGGACCAAAGGGGAGGCCAGCACCCAGATATGCTAGACAGTATCCGGTCATGAGGACCAAAGGGGAGGCCAACACCCAGATATGCTAGGCAGTATCCGGTCGAGAGGACCAAAGGGGTAGGTTGGGCACCCAGATATTCCTAACAATATATGTATGTTATGTGATTATATGGTATGTGGTACTGATATGGGCATATTTAGTTATAAAAGTCATGCATTATCTTAATACTTTATGTTGATTTTATCTCATTTAATGAACAAAAGGTGCTTAATTAGTTTATAATTTCAATTTTCAGCAACAATTACATGCTCGAAAGGAAAATGAAGCGGAACTAGCGATTGGAGGCTTGGATCTTGGATTTTGAAGAAAGAAGGATGTTGCTAGACAGCTTGACCCCTTGTCAGTGTTTTGGCCATATCTCATGAACCGTAACTCCGATTGACGAGATTCAAAATGTTCTGAAAAGTAGACACAATTTCGGACGACTTTCATGTTTTGAGAAAATGCTGATTCGTAACGTACTCGGTGAGTAGGGTCGATTACTCGGCGAGTTGTATCGAACTTTCACGATTCTGGACGCGCTTACTTGCCGTACACGGGTTTTAAGTGATGTACTCGGCGAGTAGGTAACTGGACTCGCCGAGTAGCCTATGTTTTGTGAAAATCTATATAAAGGGACTTTCAGATCGATACCCTAGGAGGGAGAGAAACCCTAGGAGGCTGAGAAACGATTGGAAGTGCTGCTAGGTCGTGAGGAACTGAAGAATCAACCCTACATTCAATTGTGAAGAGAATCAAGACAATTTTGGTTTATTCTTAGTAACTTTTTGATTTGAATCATGTTTACATACTTTGATTTCGTTTTTGAGTTTATGTTTACTGCAATCATGAGCTAAAAACTTATTCTTCTGTTATGGTAGACAATTTTGTGAACATGGATTGATTATTTGAGTAGGATTAATTTTAATTGGTAATTATGTTTTGTTAAGCTTGTTAAAGAACCTTATGTGTTGACAATAACTATTCTCCTATTAATAAATCAGTAATTAAGTTGTATGAACATCTCTTAGTTATTAATTTCATATGATTTATTGTGACCACATAGTTGTATGTCTAGGAATAACGAACGTGAAACTAGAATTAACTAGAAGATAGGTAAGTTAATGTGTAAGCTTGTTGGATGAACATCGACAAGAGGTTAATTGAAGGGCCAATTTAGTTAACCACTACAATTCTTACTTAACCCGAATCAATAATCTAGGAAACCCGTTAATTTAGACAACTGGCCATTGCTTGAGTTAATTTGTTTTCTAAGAATTAGGAATAGCGAACGTGAACCTAATTATCTTAATCGGTAGCCAATGAAGAATTAATCTGATACATTAAAATCATCCATGGGAACAAATGAGTCGTACCTAAACCGAAGTCCTCTTTACTATTGAATTTAGTTGGTAATTAATTGTTTTAGTTGCTAGTTAGTTAATTTGTGTGTTGGTTATTCTAATTAAGTTTTTAGTCTTGTAAAACTAGAGAAAAACCCCCCTTTTTGTTATTTGTTTTATTTAGATAATATTAGCATTTATTTTAATTGTTTACCGTTCCCTGTGTTCGATACCCTACTTGCTTGAACTATATTACTAATCGATAGGTATACTGCCTTTCGTGTGTTTATTTTGTGTCTAAGTTAGTAGGATTAAAACTAGTTGGTTTTACACACATCAGGTACAGTGGGGGAACTCACTAAGCTTCATGCTTACTGTTTTCAGTTTTGGTTTCAGGTGCCTCTTCTTTGAAGGGGAAGGAGCTGGCGCAGTAGCGGCACATCACATACATGCTTTGTATTCTGCACTATGAGATCTTCCTAGGAATTTGTTCTTTGACATTATTATGTTTTATAAAATGTTTTTCCAGATACGCGATATCTTTTATGAAAGGACATGTTCGGTGAATGTTTTATTCTTAATGTTTTGCTAAGTATATGTTTTAAAAATGAATTTTTTGGCTCGTATTTTTGGGATGTTACATAGCATGTTAAAGTGTTTCTCTTTGTTGCTTTAGTTCAAGTTAGGTGTAGCTTAGTGACTATTAAATTTACATGAAACTTGTTTACCTAGTGATTTAGTGACCGTTAAATTCCTAGAGCTAGGATTGACCACATCTTAGTTAAGTGATAAAAGTAAAAATTTAACTGTGTTAGAGAGCATAATTGTGACCATAATTATGTTTAACAAATCTTACATAGCCCAATTTTGATTAATAACTAATTTTGTGTGTGCTTGTGTAGGACCTTACAAAGTAGTACATGAATTGGTGAAAATATTAGTAGATTTGACCAAATTTCTAATTACATATAAATTGGTAACCAACTTTATTAATCCATAAATAAGAGCTAACTATAGGAAAAAGGTGGATTCGAAAGTAAACGAAAGTGTTTGTAATATATTGATTACAACCATTTTTGTTGAGTGTTTAAGTTTGTTTGAACTTGCAAAATCAGAGAAAAACCTCTTTAATGATTGTTTGATTTTAGATTAATTTAGAGTAATTATTTTAGTTAATTAAATATGTTCCCTGTGTTCGACCCCAACTTACTTTACCACACTACAATCCGACTAGGTACACTGTCTATGTGCATTTTAGCTAGTTAAGTTCGTTAGGTTATAAATCTATCACTAGTGGGTAATTTTTAGCACATCACTAATCTGCGAAGTTAGGTTATAGTGAATAGTCATTATAAGTGCTTTGACTCTACGAGGTTTAATTCGTTCTTTATGGCTCAAGGTGTCAACTACGACGTTAGCCTTTCATGGATGATAACGAATCTCACAATCATAGTCGTTTAGCAACTCTAACCATCTTCTTTGTCTCATGTTGAGCTCTTTCTGATCGAAGATGTGCTATAGAATCTTGTGGTCCATGTAGAATATACACTTTGTTCTGTAATGTAATCACACAAAATCTTCTGGGAAAAAACTACCGCTCCCAACTCTAAGTCGTGAGTGGTGTAGTTGTTCTCATGCACCTTGAGTTGTCTTGAGGCATAGGTTATGACCTTCTCCTTTTTCATTACACATCCCAACCCCTGATTTAAAGCATCACAATATACTATGAAGTCACCAGTACCTTTTGGAAGGGATAATATCGGTGTGCTACATAACATTTCCTTCAAATTTTGGAAAGCTGTTTCCTGTCGGTGTACCCAAATGAATTTTATTTCCTTTTCGGTTAATGTTGTGAGGGGTTTGGATATACAAGAGAAATTTTCTATAAATCTCAAGTAATAGCCAGCCAGTCCCAAAAATTGACGGATCTTTGTTAGGTTATTGGTACTTTGCAATTCTTTACCGCTTCGATCTTGGAAGGGTCGACCCAAACAAATGTGTCGCTTACCACATGCCCAAGAAAGTGTACTTCTCTTATCCCAAATTCGCACTCAAAGAATTTTGAATATAACGTTTCTTTTCTTAAAAGTTCTAGGAGCACTCGAAGATGTTGCGCACACTACTACATTTTATGGCTTTGGTCACTCGACGCCGGAAACGAACAATCACCCATACGATATTTTAAGTCGTTGAAGGTCTCCATTGTATGACTATTCAAAACTATATTGCGACACCTTCTAGTAATTAAGTAGCTGAAGTGAACTGAAAGATTTTGGCGGAACATTCAGCCACTTATTAATTGGGAGGCGTGACTATAGAAGATCGAGTTCGACACATTAGTTACTCTATACATAAAAAAATTGACAAATATATTGGAGTAAAAAATGTGACAAAAAAGTTTCCAAATGTCATAAAGCATCACATGAAGTAAATGTTCATGTCGCTAACTCATAAAATAGAGTTTGTCTCACATGGAATCTGTATAGCAAAAATTCTGTACATGTGGTCTTATAAGTATAAATGTGATTGAAGTTGGATGTGTGTTATAACTTGCCTACCGTTTATGTGTATAGTCACTTGTTATTTCAAAGTGGTTGTATGGATTTCGAATAGCCACACCATATCAAAAATGTGTATCGAATGATTTTTATTAGTCACATGATGAAATATTCATGTGGCTATTCTTTAGAGCAAAAATGATGAAAAAGTGTTAATCATTAAGATATTAGTTACATTGAGTGTTATTTTTTGTAAATCAAGAGACAATATATTTGTAATTTTTTTATGTGTATAGCCACACAACAATTATAAGCTGAGGCTAAGTGAATTCCCTCAAAATACCACATACCACAACATATACAATGCATACACATATTGGCCTTTAGCTTATAGGTGGTCCGCACCTTCGCCTTCAACATATAGTTGGTTCGCCCTATGTACCCTTCATCACGTGGCTGGTACACTTTCCCTTGGCCTTGAACATAAAGCTAGTTCGCTCGAGTCTATTGGCCTTCAGCACAAGGTTGGTCCACTTTCACTTGGCCTTGAACATAAAGCTAGTTCGCCCGAGTCTATTGGCCTTCAACACAAGGCTAGTCTACCCTCAACTCCATGTATACATACCAACATATAACAATAGTCCACATAACACACAATACATACTGGAGTATACGATATTCTGAGAAGAACTCACCATGAGGGTTTCTTAGATGTTTGACAACTATCTTGGTAATCCAATCCAGCGAGTATGCGTCTAACAAGTATCAAGCTATAATAGTATAGTTTGTTAGTCCCCATGGCAATCCGATAACATAAGCTAGACCCATCACTAATCCCAATGAATACCGATAGTTATACAAATAAGGATCAGCCAGGCAGGATAGTTGGGAGGCAAAATCATTTCGGCATATAGCTTTTCTAAAATCCAACAACAAATCCAACATGCCCATTTCCCATAAGTATATCAATCAAAATTATAACTGGAACTACTAATAAATATCATTTATATATCCATAACAACAACTATGAATATAAATATAAGTTACACTAGAAGTGTAGCTTAACTTACCAGGATTTTAACGAAAAGTCAGGAATTGCACTAGAAGAACTCTGGCTTGAGGGCTTCTACTATCCGAGGTCTTAAAGATTCCAAATCTTTGACGGAATACTGAAATCTTAGGGAAAATGAGGCTTAGGCGGAGAAAACTCAAGGGAGAAAGTTTTTAGGAGTGAGTAGATCGAATGAGAGGTTGATTGTTATTTATAGGGTGAAACTTTTATTTGCACGCAGCACACCAAAGTGCACACCGAGCACTTGGTAGAACCAGGTGATGTGGCGATTCCTGAGTGGTGACACATGGCAACTTCTGAGGGGTGTGTCAGTGCACATTGCGCACTCTGTCGTTCCCAAGTCCACTCTAATTCTTTTCGATGTTTCCATTAAACTTTTACCATGCTGATAATCTTGTTGCGCAAAGTCTTCCTATCTAGGACTGCTACTAGTTTTCCACGAAGATCAGACACAAGTCTACATGAATATCCTCCAAAGGCACAATTGTGGATTCATCTGTAATGCACCTTAATTGGATTTACTGTAGATGTACTTAAGCACAATGAATAAAATTACATATGGATTTACTATGAACTTGACCGTTCACAATCTTTGATCTAAATTCTAGGATGTCACAATTGTCAACGACAACATACTGTTCATCAAACAGTGCAATTATTTCATTCTTGATGGTTCTAAACAATTCAGGAATCATCTCTCTTATAGATGCTACTACGACTGTCTCTATCCAATCACATATGTTAGTCTTGCTCGTACCTAACCTGTCCGATCCGAAACTAGAGTCGCTTGCTTGAGTGATCGTTACGATGCTAAAAATGGAAATAAGAATATTTTAATACAAACTCATTGATTTATATATGGATATCAATCAATCTTTTCCAGGTCCTTAGTAACTTTGCAACTCTTCTTGATTCTTGTATGCATCATGTGCTTCCGGTAGTACATGCCCATACTACTTTTTACAGCTATCCATACTAGATCTAAGAATTGTCTCAAAGTTTCTCAACCATCACACTCTTTCTATTTATAGGCCTTTTCACATACCTAGTGTCATAAGGGCCAAACTACATGTTTTCATATAATTTTCACTAAGGTTTCTTCTATCCATGTTCTTGTATATATATAGGAAGTCGTTCCTAATATCAGATAGTCCCTTGTGTATGCATGTCATATATAGTCCAACATTAGATAGTTAGTCTAATAACTAATTATAATCTAAACCCACAACCAAACAAGGAACATGAATTAAGGCTGGATTAAGCATTCTAAGGCTATATAATCCCAATTAGGCATAATTCTAAAGTATACACTTAGTAACTATAGGATATTAGTACATGCTTCAAGTAGCACAAATAAGAAATTCTTGCGGCTAAAAGGAATTCAAAATATCATGAAATTCTAATTAATAATTGTTGAAAAGATCCTTAGCCATATTCTAGCATGCATTTCTAACAGGTCATATATCAACAAATATATAACAATATGAGTATTTTTGGAATTTGAGAGAACAAAATAGATCTGATGCGCAGGGACAAGGTTTCAAAACTCAAACCTTGAGTGAATGCTTAAGATCAATGTCTGCTTGCTAATAAATATTCAAGTCAAGCCTGGAAAGACCAGTCAAGTCTTAGATAGTATATTCAACAAATGATCAAGAGATAAATGAAGTATGAGAATAAATGATCAAGGTAAAGTTAATAAATGAAGAACAAGAAGAATGTTTGAAGGAAGTTTGAAATAACTTAGTAAATGCCAAAGCTGAGTGAATGATCCATATTGACTTTGCATTGAAAGCTTCTATAAATAGGAGTGAAAGTTATAGCGAATTAACCAGAAAGCTTACATAGGACTGGACAATAGAAATGTTTCTGACATTCTGATTGTCTAATATTACAAAGACTAAGTCCTATGAAAAGTTACATCAATACAAAGACAACCTTTAATAAATGCACCAAGACAAAAAAAAATTGTGACTTCGGATCTTCATCCATTCCGGACATGAGAGTCACTCCGGAATGTCTTCAGCTTCTCATATTCTTCTCTTCTTGTCCGGATAGATTCCAGACCTCTTTTCACAGTTGACTCAGGACCATGTTCTTCGGAATTCAAACTTAGGATTGCTAGAGGTTCACTTTCAGGTTCCAACAATCTCCCCCTAAGTAAACTTAGCAATCCATACACTTGTACTGCTTCTTCCTTGATGAAAGTGTAAGCCCGAAACAACCATTCTTTGACTTCAATATACTAGGCCAGTTAACTTACAAATTTGCTTTGACCTTTTCCGGAGCTTTAGACTTTGATGCTCGAGAGATGAACTTCTGAAGTGCTTTGGTTGGGACTAGGTGTTTGTCTAGGACATGGAAAAAGTCCTTCTTTTTTGTCTTCTTGGTAGTGTAGACAAACCCTAGAACCGGATCATCAATTGGACCATCTTCAAGCAGTTCAACTTCCGGAAGAACATAGGTGATCTTTGTAACGAAGTCTTCAGTCCCGTAGAGAAGAGCCAAATCATATTCGTATCTGAAAAATTCTACGACGTAATCTTTGAGGAAGCTTAGTGAGGCATGAAAAGCACACATGCCGATATCGTTGTTTTACATTCCTCGAAAGTGAGCAGCCAGAGTCAGGATGTCGTTCGGATTCAAGGAAGGGAAGTCCGCATCAGTAATGGTTCGGTGAGTAGGCTTGTTCAAAAATGTTCCAATTTGATCGAATAAGTTTGATGAGACTTTGTTGGATGATGAGATTCATCTCGTCCTTCTTCTTATCTCCATCTCCAGTCTTTGGATTTGTTTCTCATGACGCACATGGGTCTGCTTAATAAGATCGTTGGTAGAAGACACCAAGTCGTCATGGACTTTGAAAATGGAGGTGATGGTGTCAAAATAATGTTCAACCGAAGCATCATATTTGGCTTCAACTTCTTCCATTGAGTGCTTAAGCCAGATAGAGATTAGTTGATCAAGTTGGGCTTCTCATTCAGCAACTAAAGGTCCGGACTGTTGTGAAATAGACTGAAGGATGACATCAAGTTTGGAATCAAGTCCGAAAACTTTTTGATCAATTTTCGTATTGAGCTCTGTTATGGATGTTGCGATTAAGGAAACCTTCTTCATAGTATCCGATACGTTGGTCTAAATCTTGAGGAGAGAGAAAGGGTCAATGTAGTCACCAACTGGTGATTCAGAGTTAGAGTCTGAGGATTGCGGCGAAGCTTGTCGTGATGAAGTATTTGTGGATGGACCAGGCTTGGTTGCGACATCATCTTCATGCAGCTTGGAGTGAAGTCTACCATCCGAAGTCAAAAGCAGACTTGGAGGTTGATGGGTTAGATTGAAAGCGGATGGATGACATGAAGTGGGGGTCCGGTACTGATTTACCTTCATCAGAGAGCATGATTTCTTCGAAGAGTTCTTCATCCGGATCAATTTGGAAGACGTTGGTGTGCGTGGTGATTGGAGGTTGTTCTAAAGCCAGCTCTTGACCAGCATCATCATCGGTAAGAGGAACATTTGGAAGACTACTTTGATAAGCTCTTTTATACATTGAAGTAAGAGTGGCCTCTACCCGAGCTCTTGTCAGATCCGGACGTCTAGAAACAACACTGCTGACATAATCTTCCCATTTGGGATCATTAGCACCTGGTCATCATGTACACCTTCCGGGTATTAGACTAGTTGAGGCATTGAGAGTCGGAGAGACTGCTCCAGCTCCAAAATGCTTAAGGTCCGGAACATGGGCTCCGGAGTGTGTGCTAGTGTGAGAAACTAGAGGGATATTGAATGAGACTCATGGGCATGTTCCAGGGGGCTGCAAGGAACTATGATCAACACCAACATCACCTTTTTAGGAAGGTGAGGGTGGATTATGTGGATACTCCCCGTGTGTGTGTGTGCATGTGATGTTGAAACATTGAGGGGTACCTTAGATAAGTGGGCTGGCGGGGTGTTTCGATGGCCAGAGTCAGCCTGAGTGTCATGGGCATCTTCCTTTTGAGAGGAAGAGCCTGGGTCTCTTTTGAGGATTTGTCTTAGTGGGAGAATTCTTCCGTTTGGCAGAGTTTTTAATTTTGGATCCGGACACGGAAGGTTTGGCCTTTTCCGAAACAGGCTCAACGGAGATTGGGGCAGGTTGTGTTGGGTCAAACACAACTGAAGTCTCCATATGATGTTTCAAGTAAATGGATTCGGAGGGAATTGAGGCCAACATATGGTCCCGAAGTTGTCTTACAGGACCAAAAGAGGATTGGTCCTGAAGTCTATAAGCCTTGACAACTTTAAATGAGATACATACCTCCGAAGGAACCACGAAAACTAGAAGTGATTCGGAAATCTCCTTGAAGAGTTGTTGAATCGTCAGAGCCCAAAACCTAGGGCTTGAAATCTCGTTATCCTTCATTTTGATGGAAAATTTGTAGAAATCTTTCCATAGGACCTCCGAAAGATCAATTCCATTAGCACGTCCGGAGTAGATGCTATAGACCACATGTAGCCGGTTGTTGAGGGTGCCTGTACCACCATGCTTGCCGGACAACCCTCGAATAATGAAGTGCATTAGCACCGTCCATAGTCTAGAGACAACTGATTTCTTGAAGTCTTTGGCCTTGTAGTCTTGATTGTAGCATATGTGATTCAGAAAGGTCTGAAACTCTTTAGTAGTAGGCTCTTGAACTCTGAAACCCTGGGGGTTTTCTTTCACACCCATTGCCTTGAGAAAAGTAGTCTTAAAATAGGCACAATCTTGTCACTAATGATCTTTTTCTGCAATACACCGTCATCAAATTTGATGCTTGTGAATGCTCTGTGGAGATGATGAAGTGGAAGAGGTGGTTTAGGAACTTTGGTGAGAGGGACAAAGATTGGATGATTCATGATAAACTTGATCATAACCCTAACAGATTCGTCATAATCTTCAAGATTTAGGGAAAACAGTTGCGTCGCGTCCCTTAGAAACGGTTCAGGGGATGTTGATTATGAAGAACCTTTTGATCGTTTCTTTTTGGCAATGGATTTCCTGGGATTTGAGGCGGTTAGATCAGTTTTTGGTGGGAAAGAATAGGAAGCCATTGTTGCAGAGTGATGAGAGTTTGATGAACACGAAAATACTGAGAGAATTTGAGGGTTTTGGAAGTATTGGGCGCGAAAAGAGGTAAAATAATTAATCGATGGGTATTTATAGGTAAGGGAAGTGGGTCGGGTCAGTGGTGGTAATGATGAGGATCCGAGTTCGAAACGGGCTGCATTAAATGGGTAACTGCTTTAAGGGGTTGAGTTGTCCTGGGAGGGGAAAGGTTGGGTTGATTATAGCTTAGAATGGAAAACCCTAAACAACGAATAGATGGTTGCTTTATGGGGGTGTGTTGACGTGTTACGAAATTCGAGGAAGATAGGATAATGATCTTCTTAAAAAGTAACCGTTGCAAAAATGTTTTGCCATATTAACCTTTGGAATTCTGGATGAGCAGTTCCGGACAGAGTATAATCCGGAGGATAAGAAGTTGTGTTCCGGAACATAATTGTTTTTGAAAAGTGGTCTAGAACATGGTTGTTTTTGGTTCCGGAGTAAAAAAAATTCAGTGTGATTCCGGAGCAAAAATTTCGGAATAATGATTTTAAAAATTCCGAAGTGGTTTTGAGAAAGTTTATGGAACATGATTTGGAAATCGATTCAGAGTGAGATTTAAGAAAAGTTTCTGGAGTAAATTTGTGAAGACATTCCAGAGTGAATTTTAAATTTTAAAATTCCTAAGTGTAGAATGCACTACCTTTCCGTAGTGGAATTCCGGGATGCGGTTATCAAGTTTATTCCGAGATGAAAATTTAAGCACCGTGTCAATGTGGTCTTCAATAAAGAATAGTCAAGATGAGCTGTACAACCTGAAACTCAAGCGATAGTTAGAAATAAAGACAAGTAAAATGATCCTATGTATCCTGAGAGAAGATAGTTCCGAGATGAAAAATTGAGACCGAAACTAATTTTCTTTCAAATACGTCTATAAAAGAGAGTAGGTCGCTTGAAAGAACTAAGGATCTAGTATCATCATACCCATCTTGTTCAGAAAACCATTGAATTTGGTTTCATCTTATGCCTTAGTAAAGACATTAGCTATCCCATCATCAGATGGAACAAAAATGATTTCAATGTTACCATTTAGAACATGATATTTTATGAAATGGTACCTTATATCAATGTGCTTAGTCATTGAGTACTGAATTGGATTGTGGGAAATCACAATGGCACTTTGAGAATCACAAGAGATAGGAATGTGTTGAAAGCGGTAACCATAATCCAAGAGTTGAGATTTCATCCACAGAATCCGAGATGTACAACTGGCAGCAATGATGTATTCGGCTTCGACTATAGAGAGTGTAATGCAATTCTGTTTCTTGGATGACCAACTTACCAAACGACCACCTAAAAATTGACAGCCACCTAAAGTGCTTTTTCTATCAAGTTGAAGACCACCATAGTTTGAATCTAAATAGGCTTGAAGTAGGAAGCTCTCATTTGCTGGGTACCAGATTCCGAGACTCTTTGTACCTTTGAGGTATCGGAAAATTTGTTTCACAGCCAAGAGATGAGACACTTTTGGGTTTACTTGAAATCTGGAACATAGACATGTAGAAAACATGATATCCGGATGACTTGCTATGAGATAGAGCAGGATCCAATCATTCTGCGGTACTTCTTTTCATCAACTGAAATGCCTGAAGGGTCGACAAAGATCTTGTGTCCGAAGCCCATGGGTACCTTGGCTGAGGCACAGGTGTCCATTGAGTATTTCTTGAGGAGTTCCAAAATGTACTTCTCTTGAGAAGATTCCTATGTTAGTTTTTTTGACTTGAAGGCCAAGAAAGAAGCTTAACTCCTGATTCATGCTCATTTAGAATCGATTGATCATTAGTTTAGCAAAGTCAGCAACCATAGATGAATCCGTAGATCCAAAAATGATATCATCAACATAAATTTGTACCAGCATGAGATGTTTTCCATTTGATATTTGGAACAAGGTAGGATCTATAATTCCTCTTTGGAAACCGAAGCGCTTGACAAAATTGGTGAGAGTCTCGTACCATGCCCGAGGAGCCTGTTGAGTCCATAGACTGCTTTCCGGAGTTTGTAACAGTAGTTTGGAAAGGAGAGATTTACAAAACTTGGGGGCTATTGAAGGAATACTTCAGTGTCGAGTTAACCATTAAGAAAAGCACTCTTAACATCCATTTGGTAAACTTTGATGCCTTTGTGGGCAGCATAAGCAAGAAAGATTCTGATGGCTTCAAGACGTGCAACAGGAGCAAAGGTCTCATCGTAGTCGAGCCCTTCAATCTGTGTAAATTCTTTTGCCACCAATCTTGCTTTATTCCGGATAACAACTCTTGCGTCATCTAGTTTGTTGCGAAATACCCATCTCATACCAAAAATGGGATGATTTGGAGGAGGAGGCATGAGGGTCCAAACTTCATTTCGGTCAAATTCTGCCAGTTCTTCTTGCATGGCTGTAATTCAATCAGCATGCTCTAATGCTTCCTTGATAGATTTGGGTTCAACCATGGATATAAATGCTGAGAAATGACATTCATTTTGAATACTTGTAGCAGAACGGTTCTGTACACCAACATTGGGGTTTCCAATTACTTGGTTCGGAGTATGATCCTTTGTCCAAACGTGTAACCTTGGGAGTTCTTGTGCAGCCATTGATCCGATGTCAATAGTGGAATTGATTTGCTCCCCCTGAATGGTTTGATTGTAAGGATGATGCTCCCCCTACAATTTTGAACCAGATAGATTGACATCGTCATCAGAAGGGAACTTAGAGAAATGTTCATTTTCATCAATGTTGATAGGATTGGGGTCATTGAAATCAGCAGCTGCATCTTGGAAGCCTTCCATATTTGATTCAAGAGAGGGATGAGCATCTTCCCCCTCAACCTAAGAAGGTTGAAATGGTTCAAAATCAAATGGAAAGAGGCTTGGGGTGGGTTCAGATCAGAGACATTTTGTGAGATATAGGCTTCCGAAGGAGAGATTGGATTGGGAGTAGATTGTGTTCGGAATTCCGAATCAAGTGCGGTTTCAGAAGGACCAAAGAGAGTTTCAAAGTCAACTTCAAGAATTGTTTGAGGGTTCGGACATCCTGGCGGAGGAGCATTGGACTCCATAATGTGAGTTGAAATATGGGTTGGGCCAGAATTTCGAACGAAGTTGTCATCGAAAGTAACTCAAAGCTTTCTTCCGCAACACGAGTTCTCCGGTTAAGAACTCTGTAAGCTTTTGATTTTGTGGAGTACCCAAGGAAGATGGCTTCATCAGCTTTAGGTTGGAACTTGGTAAGCTGATCACAGTTGTTCTTGATGAAGCATCTGCATCCGAAAACATGTAAAAACGAGATTGTTGGCTTCCGACCATTCATTGCTTCGTATGGTGTCATGTTGAGGCGTCGATTGATGATACTCCAATTTTGAGTAAAGCAGGCAGTAGACATAGCTTCAGCCCAAAGGTAGAGTGGTAGATTTACGAAGTTCAACATATATCGAGCAACTTCAACAAGAGTTCTATTGCATCTTTCGACTACACCATTTTGTTGTGGAGTCTACGGACCTGAGAAGTTATGATTGATTGCTTTTTGAGTGAGAAATTTCTCAATGGTGGAATTAGTGAATTCCGGTCCATTGTTACTTCGGATTCTCCTAACTAGGAGTTTGATAAGAGCTTCTATTTCTTTGATAAAGTTTATGAGCTCTGAGGCTGTTTCAGATTTCAGCCTTAGAAAGAGGCCCCAAGTGAACCTTGTGAAATCATCAACAATCACAAGAATGTATTTCTTGTCATGAAGACTTTGTACAGTGGAAGGTCCACAAAGATCAATGTGTAAGAGTGCTAATGGCTTCGAAATGGATTTTTCGATGATAACAGGATGACCCTTCATCGATTGCTTGCCACACTCACAAGTACCACACAAAAGATCATTTTCAAATTTAAGAAGAGGTAAACCTCTCACCATTTCACTAGATATGAGATCATTCGTGTACCGAAAGTTTAAATGAGTGAGCCTTCGGTGCCATAACCAACTGACGTCAGGAACAACTTTGGTGAGAAGGCAGAGTTGCGGTTTACCAATAATCATGTTGATGTCGAGCGGGTACATGTTCTTGTTGCGAAGCGACTTGATTAAGCATTCTTTCTAGTCTTCGGTCTTTACATAGCTGTACTTTTTGCAAAATTCCACACGTCGATTTGAATCAGTGTGCTGAGCAACACTTATCAAATTATGTTTCAGATCAGCTACATAAGCCACATTTGAAATAAAGAAGTTTCTATTGGTGAGAATTCCATAACCATGAATTTGGGAGTTGGAGTTGTTGCCATATGTCACGTAACCAGCGTTTGGAGAAAGTTTTAGAACTTGTAGAAAGTCTTTCCGCCCTGTCATGTGCATGGAGCAAGCACTATCAATATACCATATTGTTTCTTGCTCCGAAGCACAACGTTCCTGCAAAATTAGTGAGTAACGGAGTTTTTAAGCTCCAAATTAGACCTTGGGACGTACACATGGACTTTGGACTTTGATTGTGGCTTAGGAACAATCTTCCGTTTCTGGATGGTATTTTCCGAATTCTTTGGAAACAGACAGAAGGCTAATGTCTTTTCATCTATCTAGTAGTCATAGTCAATGACTTGGAGTTTCCGGACAATCTTCTTCGGATCTTTAACTTCCGAAGGGTTGGAAACAGTTGTATCCTTTGAAATTGTTGTTTCATCAATAAGAGATTTAACATTCCACACAAGATTTTTCTTTGAAGATTTTGAAAAATTCGTTTTCTTTGCATTTGTGGATTTGTTTGATGATACATTGGTTTTTGAAAGATTGGGTTTAAAAATTATGCCATCAGATTTAGCAATGAAAACAGATGAAACAGTCCAAGGAGAATTGTTTTGGATGGTGATGACATTCACACAAGATTTAGGTTGAGCAGAACTGACTACGTTCTTGGGTTCTACACAACTGAGAGATTTAGAAGGTCTTTTTAGGATCTTAGAGGGAGCAATGAAGTTTTGACTATGGGTTGATGCATGAGAATTCTGGGATACACTTGGTTTGGAGTTTTCAATGAACCTGGAATAGTCTTAACTTCCTTCTTATGTGCATTTCGAGCTTCTACTTTGGGATCTACAATATCCTTCGTATTCAACATTGGTTTTCTATTAGTGTGAGATGATGATTTAGAAGTTTGTCCTACAAATGGATTTCTAAACTCAGGAGTAATGGGAACCAATTTCGTTTTTGAGACTACTAAAGAGTCAGATTCATAAGAATCAGAAGAGACACAACTTGATTTTTCAACTTTATCATCTAAGGATGTCCATAAAAACTCAGAGGTATCAGTTTCAGTTGTCAGTGGAATGATTTCTTCAACCACACAGTTGTGCATATGATTATTCCTAGGGACATAATCTATGCAATTTGAAAGACTGTGATGAAATTACGTGGTCCGATTCAGGTCCAGGTTTATCAAAGGCGGAAGTGACGTGGAATCAGGACACTTGACAACAATTGGTTTGAAATCAGGAATTAAGGACTCAAATGGTCTGCAGTCTCAAGAGGTGGTGACAAGGGAGAAATAGGAGTGTCCGAATGTTTGATGTTCGGAACCTCTCCCATGAATGTGAAGTTTTGCAATTCCTTCAAGGGACTAGCAATTGGTTTCGGAAACTTGCTTCCGAGACCAGGAGCTTTAGACCATGGATGAAGAAAATTATGAGTCATCCGAATGTCCGCTTCAAGCTTGTCTATGGAATTATGCACCACATCTATCTTAGCATTGAGACATTTGTTATCATAAATCAAAACATTTCGTTCGAAATAGGTGATTTCACATTTGTCTTTTAAAATGATACATTCATTGTTTGACATTACAAGTTCACACTCTAAAGACTCAATTTTCAACTTTTTATCCTCGAAACGTAACTTAAGACGATTTCATTCACATTCCTTCTTCTCACTTGCGTCTATGGAACACTCATAGGCTTTATAGATGGTGCTCGTGTCTGTTTGAATCTGGGTTAGATAAGGTTCATAGAAAGACAAATAAAAATTATTTTTAGAGATCATGGATTTTATCTACTGAACGATGCTTCGACCAGGTGGATCATTGGTGGCCATGTAGCAATAGTGAGGTTCAAGAACATCATCTTCAGCTTCTGACCCAGAAGACCAATATCCTTCATCACATTCAATAGTTTGTCTTGCCATCAGACACATATTCCTTCTAGTTACCATGTAATCATCATCCCCAGATGAAAAATATCCTTCAACATCTCTTGAAACTGTTGTTACAAAGGCTTTTTCGCTTTCAACCATCTCTTGAGCTTTTTGGACGTAGTAGGAAAAATCCTTAATTTTTGGTTTCTACTGAGCATCAGCCAAGCAATATTTAGCAAAATGGTTTGCATGTCCACACTTATGACACATAATTTTTGGTTTGTCCGATTTGGAACTTTGAGAAGGTTCCGAAGTAAAGTTTGGCTTAGAGAGGTTTGGTTTGTATGCGGGAGGATTTTCCGAAGATTGTTTAGGTTCCGGAGCTGAGTATGGTTGAAGATTGTTGTGGTGAGGAGCATGGAATCGGTTTTGATATGGTTTGTTAGAGGGGTTCAAAGGGTGTTTGTATTTCATTGAGAGTAAAGCAAACTCCTGTTGGAAACGGAGTTCAGAGTCCATAGCTTCGGAATCATCAATAGGATAGATTTTTGTGGGTAAGGTGGGTGTGGGTGATTGAAAAGATGCAACAATGGATTTAAAAGGATCCGAAGTAGACAAGTTCAGAATGGTTGGTTCGAAAGAACTGATAAGGGAAAGAGGACCTCCGGAGAGTTCCCTTATGGTTTGAGTAACATTAGATTTGTGTCCTTGAAGTTCATCAAAAAGTTGATAGAGCTTCAACTTTTTCAAGGAACCATTGCCTTGTAGACAAGTTTTCACATTTCCCCATCCTTTGCCAAGACTATTTATGAATTTGAGATTGTACTCTAAAGGAGTTCAGACAATCCCATGAGCAGTCATGTTGTTGACTACGATTCGGTAACAATTGGAGGCTAAGGCCACTGATTCACCGGGAGTGATAGTGAAAGTATCGAAGTCGTTGACAACTGAGGTGAGGCGCTTGTCTTTCATATTTTCTGAACCTTCAATCAGGTCTTGAAGAGTGTCCCAAATCCCTTTGGCTGATTTACACAATTTGATGTGCTCAAAGAGTGAGGGAGGAACACCAAACACCATTTCTGAGAAAGCAACTTGGTCAGCATGCAACTTCTTAATATCATCTGCAGTTAGAGGAGCTGGACGAGTTTCATCTTGACCCATAAGCTGAGCAAAAACATCTCTCACAACTATTCTTACAGGAACATGAGGACCTTCTTTGACGGATCTCTAGATTTCTTCACCTTTATCTTTGGCTAGTAAAAATCTTTCCATTATAACTTTCCAGTGATCATATTCTTCCCCAACTAGTAATGGGGCACGTGTAGGGCCACCCACACTATTTGTGATTTGCATTGAAATCATTTGCTGAGGATTATAAGTAGCCATTGAAGTTAAGATATCTTCAAGATAAAGTGGTCTATAGAAGAACTTTTATCATTATCACATAAATGGTTGAAATACAAAGGTAATTTCAAACTGATGAGAATATTATTCTCTTAGATCGATAGATTCAACAAATAATAAATAATAATTACAAGAATGGAAAACGATGAACACAATAATAAATCAAAGGTGTGTCGAATGATTAATATGCTCTATCTCAGAAGAACTTAATGTGAATTGCTACTGTAGAGATAGGCTAGGGTTACAATACTTGATCAATAAAATAAAGATTCAGAAAAACATCATAAATATAATGCATGCATGCACTATATATATATATATATATATATATATACACACACACACACACACACACAAAACCCTAGATAGATCACGGATGGACAGGCGTAAACCGAGAATACTTAATGGACCGAACTACAAAGCCCAATGGCACAACTCCTTAGTCTCAACAATCTCCCCCTTTGCGCCAATTGAGGTGAGAGATCACTTCAGTTGAGTAAGAGCAGATGACTTCACAGTCTTGAACAACTTCGGTATGATGGCAAGTAGAGTTTATTGAAAGTTAATATACCACCGAAGCATATCCAAAAACAACTTCTTGTCTGCATCACTGTTCTAATCACACCGGTATATGATTTCAAGAATATGCTCCAAGCAAGCGGTGGAGAACAGATGTTTTTCAGCAAGAGCGAACAAGCATTTTTGACCTTCGCCCCTGGTGAACAAAACGGTGTGAAACTGTGAATCGATCTTCCTTTTTATCATGACAGACATGTCGCTTGCCTTCCCAATCGGCTTTATAATGGGCTTCTTTCTGATGGCAGAGGCGACCTCTTGATCCATTTTTGCGACTTCAAGAATATAGCATACCAACATTCGCTTGATAAGGTCAATGATAGGCCCATATTCTTGTTGATTGGTCAACAAGATGTTGTTCAGAAGGATCCAATCATGAGGATTCAAATTTGGTAGATCAGCAGGGAGATCATATGGACTGAAACCTCTGACCCTCGAGTAACCTTGAATTAGATGTTGATGAACTTTCCTGCTGAAGTAGGTTTCAATACCTTGACAGTGATGATCTTCTTATTACTCCACATCAGGTATTGCGGTTAAAAGAACAAAAGATAATATTCGAGCAAGTCTCGATCAACCTTTGGATCAGGAGAAGAGATGGCGATTTTTGAATCAAAGCAGTGAAATATAAATGCCTTTAGAGTGATTGACATGTCAAACTGAGCATCTTTAGAGTTTTCAAGACCGAAGGAAAGAAGCGGTTCAAGCCAGTGTGTGATTGGAGAGTTGATTGCCTCTTTCAGAAGTTTTTCCCTCGTCCATATAGGGAATAAGGATTTCCTTTGTTCCAAAGCTTCGTTTTGTTGTATTTCCTTCTCCATAGCAATCCCTGCGATACGGATTTTCTCTTCAAGCTCTCGATCATTCTGCTTGATTTTGCGATCTTTGATTTTGAAGCTTTTTCTTCTATATTTTCAATCGAATCTTCTGTTTCATCCTCATCATCATCACCAATTATCCTCTTACTTTTTTCCTTCATACTTCCCGAAGCTTTCTTACCCTTTGGTTCAGTAGTGACTTTCGGTTGAATGACAGGTTTGCTTATAGGAGGTGGTTGAGATTGATCTTTGCTATTATCTCCCCCTTGTTTCGGAAAGACCACAGGCTCCAGAACACCCTCAATCCTGCTCAAAATGTCCAGAGCAGGTCTTAATTTCTCAGTCGGGTGGCGTCGAACTATAATAGTAAGAGAGGAGTCAAGAGCTTCAAGTAGATCTAGAAGAATAGAATGTATGTCACCAATGTTGCTTTTGATGATAGCTCGCTTTGTCTTGAGATCAGAATTCTCCTTTCAGACCTGGGTGAGTTGCAAAGCTTGAGTTTTGACCTGAGTGGTTTTGAGAGCCAGCTCATCCATGACCTTGTTTTCTATGGCTAGATCGTTTTGTAGTTTGTCCAGACGAGAGGAGATGGACGATAGAAGGTCATTCTGATCTATTTTGAGAGAAACACACACTACCTTAAACTTTTGTTTCTCACCTTGAAGTGACTTGGAAAGAGAATCAATAGCATAATTGAACTTGTTAGCGTTGGACTCAATAGCTCCCTTAAGAGAGTCCAGAAAAATCTTGGCATCGTCAATCACATGGGCCACCTCTGCAGATGCATTCTTACAAGATAAAGTAGAGGCATCCATAGCCCTGGTTTCCATCTGGATGGAATCATCATGCTTTTTAATGGAAGTTTCAATTAGGGCTTTGATAGCAGCATCAAAATAAGTAGAGGTTGAGGAAGTGGAAGATGAAGCGAGCAACCTGTTAAGCTTCTCATTGAGATCCTTTAGGTGTCGCTTGGTGATGGGAGCCTCATCATCATCATCACTTAGAACATGATATGGGTTGTAATAAGTAGAGTTAAACTCCATTTCGGCTCCGCGAAGAACTGTATCAGATTCGGTTGAGGGAGGGAAGATAAAGGTTTTGAAGTAACAGTGATTTCGAGACCTTCAGTAGCCACCCCCGTATCAGATACGTTGACAACAACTGGAGGTTCGGTTGTAGTAGTTGTGGTTGTTGCTTGTGTGATGATCGGAGGTGGAAGAGGAGCAATTGAAGCGGTTGGTGTAGTTGAAGTAGGTTGAGATGTAACCGGTGGGGGAAGAGGTGCAATTGAAATAGGTACTATAGTAGGAGATGGAGAAGGAGGTGGAGTTGGAACAGATTCGTTTAAATATAACTCAGGAGATGGAGAACGAGGAGGTGTATTTCCTCTTGGTGAGATCTCAAGATGAACATCTTCGCCTTCATTGGACTTCGATTGTTCTTGATCCGACGGAACATAATCCGAATCACTAGATGAGGCAGCCTTCGGTATCTTAGCCATCTTTTTAATCTTTCGCTTCTTGTGGACAAAAGAAGGTTCGTTTTCTGCCTTGCTCTTTTTGGGCGAGGTTGCTTGAGATGATTTCCCTTCTGCATCCTTCTTTTTCTGATCTGGTTTCTTTCCCCTCTTTGCTGGTTTATCAACCACCTCCAACGCACTTTGCATTTCTGGAGTTAGTTGCCTCGGTCCTGTTGGTGTCAATTTCCTATAATCAGCTATAACCTTGCTCTCGGCTGTAGCACACCTGTACATCGATGCAGGTATGGAACCGACAAACACAAACTTTGTGGGATCAAAGACAATGATTTTTTGTTGTGTGGAAGGTCGCAATAGAAGATTTCAATACGTCCTCCATGACCGGAATTTAAAAGTGCTCCATTGCTTTGCGAGTAATTAACGTCCAAAATCTTCCACAACAAGTTTCAGAGTGTTTGGAAGAAGAATTGAGAATTTGCACCAGTTGAGACCAAACCAAGGATCCATAATCTAGATTGATCCCATGGTAAAGACCATAAAGAATGGTCATAAATCCCTTGCTGGTACCATCAGACCCAGCAACCCATTTTGCTAACCCTTTGAATAGAAGTGTAAATAAACCATTCCACTGAGAAGGCAAACAAGACTTCTTGAACTTCGTCATAGTGGTAAGCACATCGGTGTAGCCCATATTATGGAATCAGCCCTAACAGCGAACAAAAACGGGCTTTGGACACAGAGGACTTGTGATTGAAAATCTCAAAGTAGATTATTTCCTTTCGTTTATCGTACGAAGCAGATGAATAGACTTGAGATAATAGAGACATTGGTATCGATTCAATCTAGGTTAAAGCAATAACCAGTGGTGAATATTTGAGGCATTCAACCACGTATAGCATGTAAGGATCATAAAGGAAGGGATTCAGTTCGATAATCAGGTTTTGGTTTGGTTTGATGGTCAGAAGAGAAGAGGAAGCGGTTTGTTCATGAACGGAGATGATTCCGCCATTGTTGCAGGAACGAAGAAGATGAACAGTAGAAAATCACATGTTGTATTCTTGAGTAAATTTGGAAGTGGGAAAAAGGTACAAGGGGTATGAGTGACCCTTATATACCATTCCGAGGAGAGAAAAAGTATCCACATTAATGATGATACAATCTTTTGAATCGGTGCCTGCAAAAGCACGATTTGAAAGCTTGGTTTCCCTAGAAATACATCACCAGGCGTGGAATTAGGAACCGTTCAAATTCACGCTCCCTTTGCAAATCTTATCCATTGACTCGGTTTGAAATCTTATCTTGTTACCGCCTCTTCAACTTCAAAAACGTTTGAAATTTGTTTACCAATTGTGACTCACCCTTCGCTTTATATAATGCTAGTAATGTTCGCCTCTGAGCATTAGATTTGAAAAATTGCCATCAGTACCAAGAACAACAATTGTGAAAATCATAAAGACCTTCGTGCAAGAGTGTGCCAATAAAGAAGAACTAAAACAAATTATTTTTGTGGAATTCAAGTGACGTCTACTGAGACGTGAAATAGTGGATCCCATGCACGAATCACTTCCTTCAAATTCAGGAGAGACTTAGAAGTGTTTATGTGGTTTCCCGATGAAATACGATCAAATGTTTGTTAAGAAACATTGAAAGGCATCTTTTCAAATTTAAGCTATAAAGGGTGGCTTAGCTTCAACCGAACTTCGGTACTTAACATAGGAACGAAAGTTGGATGAAATACTTGTGAGACCGATGTGGCCTTTAAAACAAGTAGGTTCGATTTATTTTCAGTGACTTGGTGATGGTTATAGAAATCTCAAAAACAAAAGTAAACTGGATCTTATGGGAAGAAACACCTTGGTGTTTAGACAATTTCATAAAGATCGCACAAAAATCAAAAAGAGACTTCTTCGTACCGACCACAAAAGTGGTTTCGTTTAAAACATGAGTGAAAAATAGAACAATTAATTTTTCACCATCAATTCATTATTGGTGTTGGATTTTGGGTTTCACTTAGTACGTGGTGAAACGAAACTAAGATCATCAACACAGATGTTGTGTAACCATAAACCTCAGTTGTAAAGGTTGAGAGTCTCAAGGGTTACTATTATGAAGCGAAAGGAGATGGAGAAATAATAAGAGGTGGTTAAAGAACCGAAATTACCACTGCTATTTAAATAGACCAAGCAGATAACTCTAAACTCGATATGAGAAGAGTAAGGTAGCTCATGACTTGAAAGATATTATCAGCCTCATTAGGAAGAAATGAATGGTATATATCAAATCATTAAGGCTTCACTCATAGTCTTGGAGGCTTCGGTCGACATGCAGCAGCATGCTTCTAGGGACACTTAGCTAGTACATAGTTAGAAAGTTTATACCTGCCCCAGCTCCATAATGAGATTGCTTCTCTGATACGAAATTTAAAAAAAAATATTTTGGATTTTAAGAGTTTTCTGAAAAGAAATAAAAACAGAAAAGAAAATATTTTTGTGTTTTAGGAATTTTCTGAAAAAGAAATAAAAACAGAAAAGAAAATATTTTTGTGTTCTAGGAATTTTTTTAAAAAGAAATAAAAACATAAAAGAAAATATTTTTGTGTTTTATAAAGATATACATAATATACAACAGATAAGTGAGTTCCAAACCAGAAGATGAAACAATCGCTTGCTTTAAAGAAAAAATTATAATAAGCGAAATAGACCGAGCCTTCGGTTCATTTCGGTTCCCGAAAATGAGGAGCCGAAATAGACGGAGCGTTCGGCTCATTTCGGTTGCTAAAAAAAACATAAAGAAAGCGAAAGCAAAAGTTATACTTAATGAAACGAGTGTGGTTTTGGAACCGACTCAGGTTCCATCATTCCTAAGCCTTGTAGTATTTTATTGAATGATGTTTCAGGCAAGGCCTTTGTAAAGATGTCAGCCAATTGATCAGAGGACCGAACGAAGTGAATTTCAACATTCCCGTCTTCTACGTGATCCTTGATAAACTGATATTGCATTGCTATGTGTTTTGTCTTGGAATGTTGCATTGGATTATGACAGATCCTAATGGCACTTTCAGAGTCGCAATAAAGTGGAATCTTCTGCATGTTAAAGCCATAATCTCTTAGTTGGCTTTGGATCCAAATGACCTGAGAAGTGCAAGATGCTGCATCGATATATTCAACTTTGGTTGTAGAGAGAGAAACACATGTTTGTTTCTTGGACTGCCAGCTAACAAGTTTACCATCGAGAAATTGACATCCGCCTTTAGTGTTCTTTCGGTCCATACCACATCCTCTAAGACCAACATCAAAGAATGCTTGTACGAAAAATCCTGATTTAGCAGGATACCACAGACCGAGAGAAGAGGTTCACTTCAAATATCTGAAGATATTTTTAACAGCTAACATATGAGGTTCGCGTGGATTAGCTTGGAACCTAGCACAATAACAGACAAAAAACATTATGCTGGTCGACTAGCTGTTAGACACATAAGAGAGCCTATCATTTGTCGATAAAGAGTCATATCAACAACCGGTTTCTCCAAAGATGGTGTTAACTTTGTTCCAAACGCAATGGGAACCTTTACTTTGGAATCACCCATCATGCCAAACTTCGCTAGCAGTGTCTTCGTGTAGGCCTCCTGATTGATAAATATGCATTCGGGTCCCTGTCTAATATTCAAGCCAAGAAAAAAGTTAATTGGATCCATTGAGATCATCTCAAAATTAGTCTCCATCAACTACCTGAATTCAACTGTTAGGCTGGGATTCATGGAACCGAAGATGATGTCATCGACGTAAATATGAACGATCATTAAATGGTCACCCTCTTTCTTACAAAAGAAGGTTGGGTCAACCGAACCTTGTTTAAACTTTGGCATTTTTAGAAATCGAGTAAGGGTTTCATACCAGGCTCTAGGAGCTTATTTCAACCCATAGTCAACTTTATCTAGAATATAGTAGTGATCAGGGTACCTTTCGTTCACAAAACCTGGTGGTTGCTCAACTATACGGTCTCCTCTAGTTCACCATTCAGGAATGCGCACTTGACATCCATTTGAAAAACCTCAAAGTTTTTATGTGTCGCATATGCTAGCTAGATTCGCATGGATTCTAACCTTGCCACTGGAGCAAAGGTTTCTTCATATTCGATACCTTCTTCCTGACAATATCCCTTTACAACTAGCCTCGCTTTATTACGAATCATATTCCCTTCTTTGTCCATTTTATTTCTAAAAACCCATTTTAGGCCAACGACAAATGCATCCTTTGGTGTGGGAATAAGTCTCAAAACTCGATTTCACTCGAACTCATGGAGTTCGTCTTGCATTGCATGTACCCAATCTGAGTGATCGAGTGCAATATTAACCGTTTTTTGTTCTATCTTTGAGACGAACGAGTTAAGCATGCAAAATTCAACCTTAGAGAATAGATCAGTTCGCTTCACTTTTATTTGAGACCGAGTAAGAACTCCTTCAGATGCTTCACCAATTACTTGAGTTTTAGGATGATCTCTTGTCCATTTTGTGACAACCCGAAACTTCTACCTAGTACATCTAGTCAGTTAATATAATTTAAACTCATTTCTATTAGCTCCTAGCACTAATTAAGGGTTCATTTAAGTGTTCTAAGTTTGAGTACAACCAAGGTCGAGATTAGGAATAAGTCAGCAAGTCGTATAGTGTTGATATCAGGCCATACACCCCTTTTAGAGGAGTGTGCAGCCACACACATGGGTGTACGGCCGTACACCCCCCTCATGCCCACACACCCACCCCTATATAAAGGTTAAACCTCTTTCCTTTCATTCCTTTAACACCTTGGCAGCATACAACACCATTTCTCTCAAGCTTCTTCAACCACAAACCCTCCAAAGGATTCAAAAACGTGAGTAATCCATCCCTTAGCTTGTTGTGCTTGAAGAACCACTTAATCTAAGCCATGAATCATTGAGTCCCGTCATGTTCATCATCTATTTGAAGGATTGCATCCGTACAACCACATAAGGTGGCCTCACACTCCTAAAAGACCCTCCAAAGTGAGAGTTGGACTTCCATATTCGAGTTGTACATGAACCTAGCTTTGCTACACCTTAGAATTAGCATTTTTGGACATCATCATGTAGGGTGTACGACCGCACACACTTGTGTATGGTCGCACACACCCTTGTGCGGCAACACACTCCTTGTGTGCGGCAGCAGATTGCCGTGTGCGACCACACACACACATCCTATGACCACAAACTCATTTCTAAGACCCTAAACTTGTACTACAACTTAGTATGGACCTAGAAAACTTCATGGATGCAATTATGGACCTTGAAAAAACCTCAAAAGCACCTTCCATCATGAGTGTATATCCGCACACCCATTGGGCCGCACACCCATGTCTGTACACACCTTTAAGGTGGCCATACACCTCCCTCATGCAATCCTTTAAGGTTCTAGCACTTAGTATAGGTAGTCCCAAGTTTTTAGAGTGGTTCTCGATCACATTTAGTAGAGAAATACCTTCATTTGACTCCTTTATGTGTCATTACATGTTAATTAGGATCAAATCGTGTTCAAGGCTCCACTTGAACATCCGGCATTCCGTATCTATCTTTCATTCAAGTCGCCCGAGGTGAGTTCGTACCCCTACTCCTTTCCGAGTTTTTCATGTTTTCAGGGGGGGGGGGAATACAAGCAAGAGTACAAGGAAACTTGTGCTCAAAGTATATTATTTTGTTTAAGATAATTATATTTTCAGAATGCTTTTATAATGGAAAACAGTTTTTACCAAACGATTAAGAAATCAACTCGTAGAAACAGTTTTCAAAACTAGGGTAACAAACTTGTGAATCATGTAAGGATTCATGCAAATCATAAACAAGATTTTCAGTATTATTACTTATAAATTTGTTAGTCTAAGTTGGAGACATGTCTTCCTTGGTAACACTCCCACGGAATCAGATTGTAGGGCTAGCACTTGTAACCAGAATCTCTTGTAGGGAGAGCGTGACTGTTGTGTATAGATCTATATGGGACTGACAACCCCGCACCTTGCTGCTAGGGGTGCAAACGAGCCGAGCCGAGCCCGAGCCGAGCTAGGCTTGGCTCGGGCTCGTTTAAGTTATATGAGGCTCGAGCTCGAGCTCAGCTCGATTCGATCTTTCTTGTACTGAGCTCGACTCGAGCTCGTAAAGAATTATACAAGCTCGGTTCGGGCTCGGGCTCGACTCGTTTTTTATCTGACGTGGCTAAATAAGCTTAAGCTCGACTCGAGCTCGTTAAGAAGCTCGTTTACGAATACCCTAAATCCATAATTCTCCTAATATCTTTTTATTTTAATATATATAAATAATAATAAATTATATTATATAAAGGCTCGTTTAGGCTCGCGAGCCTAATCGAGCTTAATGACATAGGCTCGAGCTTGAGCTCGTTTAATAAACAAGCTTAATATTAAGCTCGAGCTCGACTCAGGCTCGTTTAAAATCGATTTCGAGTCGAGCTTTTAACAATTCGATCCCGAGTAGCTCGCGAGTAGCTTGGCTCGTTTGCACCCCTACTTGCTGCTAGCTACAGCCGGACCGGCAGGTCTACAGGTGACAAAGTCATAAAGGATACCGGCCGTTGCGGGCCATATCCAGTCAGTTATGGTTATTAAACTCACAACCTAGATAACAGAGATTTACTTTTGTAATAATGAATCAAGTGATCTAACCTCAAAGTAATAACTGATTTGATTGATAGAGGGTATTAATAATACCTTCAGGATTTATTTCACCACGTATTTATTAGTTTTAATTATGTGATAAGTCTAAGATACCTCACTGGGAGTAACCAATGTTTTTCAAGGAAACTACGTTTAACGATCTAAGTATGGTAGATACTTGCACACTTTATTTTAGAAAAGATAACCAAAAACCTACTTTTAGGGAAAATATAGGATTTTCCCGGGATAACTCGGCGTTTCATAAACGGATTGTTTACCAAGTAACTAACGGATGTTCATATTCATTCCATGACACCTTGGATTGTACATATCTTGTATGAATCTGTAAGTCATGGAAGGGATGGGTTTTCAAACACACTTTTCATAAGAAAATATAGGATTTTCTTGAGGAACAGTTTTCAAAAGAATCAAAGAAACATTTTCCACCAAAACTAAATGCTTATGAACTCACCAGCTTTATGCTGATATTCTTTCAAAACTGCTTGTATTCTCAGGGAATTAGTAGACAGGTACTTCCAGGACTTTTGGAGAAGTCGCCGCGTGTGACATCCCCAAAATCACGGCCAGAAAAGACCGATTTTCATTTATGCTTTTAAATAATTTCAGAGTAAATCCTTTTGATTTTGAAAGAGTTGCGGAATTTGTTCCCAAAACAAAACATGATAAAATAATATTTATCAAAGCATTTCATCAAGAGATGCATTTTCATTATATAATCAAAACTCGGGATGTAATGTTCCGATACAGACCATAAAGCATAAACGATAACATTACAAGTCATTCAACAAATATATACATATACAGACTTGTAAACAAAACAACTTGATGATTCAACCATCTTATGCCCTCGCGCCACTACCTGTAATACAAATAAAACTGAGTGGGTCAGGCTTGGGAGCCTGGTGAGCCTATAGGGTTTTCAACCCACAATAAATAAGTTATATTTAATTTCACCAACCAATCACTATCCCGATTACCCATTCCCGTTATCCTCACTTTACGTCCCTAAAATAACATCTATCTCAAGGGACCTAATCTAGGATTTTCATCGGGACGGACATCACTGCTAAGGGGTTTCCTCAACAATAGATATCCTAAAGGCAACCATGAGGGGGATAGAGTACACCAGTGAACACATCATTCACAACACCTACAGGTTATGAACCTGCTAGCGTTCCACTGGACTGTCTAGAAAGAGTCCGTGGTCGTTATCCATACTCCGCTGAATAACTAGATCAACAACAACAACAACATCGAGGCCTCTCATCTGTTTATTACACACCAACTATCTACCCATGTTCTACCCAACATATTAGTAGATAAAATATATACTTTCATACATAGTTTGAAACCTGTATATCATTTTCATTCAATATATATTCCACATAACAGATGAGGCATACCCACGTAACACGTATTTCATAGAAAGCAATTCAGATCTATGAGATGGAAGAGGGTGAACATACACACATAACAACAAATTCTACACATAACACGTATTTCGTATATAATACTCCATAATCGTGCGTTAGAAGAAAGTAACTACACACTCACACATATAAACAACAATATACCTAATACACTCGAACCATACTTGTATTATTATCGTGTTTATGAAAGGTAGTATACACTCACTTGATCAGAAGACGATCGGACAGCACTACAACTTGCAGAAGTAGTAATCCTCAGCAGATCTGGAAGATCTTCACAAAAATCGAACTTCTCGCGGGCAGAGCTTCGACTCGGGAACCGCACTTCTCGGGATCTTCGGGATCTCGGGACTTGCCTCGGGGCTCGAGAATAATACCGGGGCTTCGGGTATTTTTGGCATGCAAAACGATGCAAAACGGGAGAGAGAAGAGAAGAAATTAGCAAAATAGTCGGCTGCCCTCGCATCCTATTTATAGGAGGCTGGAGCCTCGGAGTACGCGGGGCGTACTAGCCTCCGAAGTCGTCACTGCATGCGTCATCCGAAATGTTGACACTCTTCGGAGTAAGCGGGGTGTACTCGCGTATGCGGGGCATACGTCGGATCGGACCGCTGACTCCTCTTCGGATAATACCGGAATTAAAGATTAAAAATAAATACAAATTATTTAATAAACTTCGGAAATTCATATCTTCTTCATACGAACTCCGTTTTAGACGTTCTTTATATCCACGCGAATGTGAGACTACGATCTACAACTTTCGTTTAGACTCCGTCGGCTAATTTCGACTTTATTTTTATTATTTATTTTTAATAGGCCGCGACAGAAAAACTTCGTTATAAATTCATAACTTCTTCGTTTGACGTCCGTTCTCGCCTAACTTTTTATCGCTTCGATACCAACAACGAGACCTTCGATCCTCGTTTAGAATGCTTCGGCTAAAAACCGCTCGATCTCAAATCGAGTATTTCAGGCTACATACCGCTAAGTCGAAACTTCGATAAATCATAACTTCCTCATACGAAGTCAGATTTGGGCGTTCTATATATATTCGGAAACCTCGTTTCAACTACTACAACATTAACCAAAGATATTAAGTTCATTTTACACTTAAATTTTGACGCTTATTTTTATTCTTAATTAATCAGACCACATAATTAAGCAATGAAGCACAAAACACATAATACTCAAATAATACATTCTTATTATTTCAAAATGGGTTACAAAGGTTAAACTAGACTATTACATTGCTAAAAATGGCAAGCCCAGAAACACAGGCGTTACACCGTGTTAGATTCACGTCTTTCTATTTTACTTTTGATAAGACCAAAGTTTTTATTAAGACAGTGTAAACCATTTTCATATATGTATTCAATGTTTGGTTGTGTTTACTATGCTTGCTATGATACAACTGTTGTGATACTACACATGACGTCAACCACCCCCGAACGTTTCCGCCATTCCGGTTTAGGGGCGTGACAAATTGGTATCAGAGCCCTTGTTTATAGCGAACTAAGTATACCAAACCTTACATGGTATACAACTATAAATACTAATGGGCCTAAGTGCTCTAAACTAAAAGCATACTTTCCAAAAATATAAGTATTTTTATAACAAAGTATATAAGTATACCCGAGTACCAAAATCCGTGTCATAAGTAGAACAAAACAAAAGTATTTGGATGTTGGATATCCGGTTAAACTTGGGCAGTTATGTAATCATGTCTAGGGTCAATATAGCCTGACCAACATGTGCCTGGGAGTGATTGTGGTGTTGCAGCAAGCCTAAAACTTACCTAGATACCAGAAGAGTTCTAGATTCAAGCATAAGGGTTAAAATACTATAGGAATATTTTAGGATGCTATAACGACCGAACCAGAAACTCACCCAAGGATCCATTCTTCAAGAATCAAGAAGGTAGCTATAATACATTGGAAGTATTATTAGAATCGATGCCTATTAACTATCCCTTACCACCATCTCGCGTAGATAGCGTGGCCATATTCCATCTCCCTGGCAACCCGTACTTTCCCAACCATGGAGATGATGGATGGCTCGAACCAACGCTAGAAGAGAACCATGAGATTCCTTTGGACGATGACTTCGCCGAATCATTTCCTGAAGAGACTGACTTAGAACCCGAAGTCGAGAACCTACCTCAAGTAGCCTCGATACCAAATCCTAACCCCCAACCTGAGTTTGAAGGCCCAACGCCTATGTGGGTCGGAAGCCTGGATAGGTGGAGTCACGAACAAGGCCAACCTCGCCTGTACAATGGGGATTTCCGCTCCTATAATGTGAACAAGGGAGGCTCCGCAGACAGAGCCCTTCCAATCATAGTCTGCCGAGTGGCCTGGAATGTTGAACTAAATGTGGCGGTCATTCAGCAAACTATGGAGCTTGAGGCAGACTCGGATGCCAACATAAACTGCATTCACAATCTTGAAGTTAGTCATGGGAGAACTATGAGGGACAATGAAGCTCTGCAATGAGAGCTAGCTACCACTCGAGTTGAGGTCATAGAGCTTCGAGAATGCCAGACAGCATACGGGAGCTGTCTGCTTGACATGGAGCGTTAGCTTGCTAACTTAAGGATCCGTTCTAGGAGTGCCCATCGCCGATAGGAGAATATTCTACTCATCCTTCCTTTTTGGTCTAAGGAATAACTTTCATATTTATGTTCTAAGTAGCTCTTTTCTATAAACATCTCTATCCATCATGTTTCTAGGACTCCTTCCCTGTTAGAATGACTTAGACCTATTTTTAGGTCAAGGGTTTCGAAATATGTGTAATCTCAGTTTCAGTTATGATGGTAACAATCATATTTCAGCTAAAGAGTATCTTTGTCAAAAGTATACCTTTGATCGATAGCATGCAAGTTAAGAAACTTTATCAACGTCCTATCACTGTTTTGGCCTCAAGACATGTATCATAGGATGTACTTAGAAGATCATTCCTTTTCCCTATCAATTTCATATCAGTCTCCATAAAAAGCTACGATGTCATAATCGGCATGAGATGGTTGAGCCCCAAATCATGCTGATGTCCTTTGCATTTGAAATGGCAACTCGTGTCAATCTTTCCCTCTGACGAAGTCCTCACTGGTTATAGTGATAAAATTTGTTCGAACCTTCGTATCATTTCCTGTGCCAAGGCCCAGATGTATCTGCAAAAAGGGATGCCATGCATTCTTGGCTCATGTTGTCGATGAGACGTAAAAAGTTAAAGGCCTCGAGAGCATCTTTGAAGTCTGCAACTTTCCTGATGTCTTCCCTAAAGACATTCCTGGGATTTCTCCCGCGTGTCCAGATTGAATCCCGTATCGACTTGATCCCCAAAACTACCCTTATAGCGAAATCTCCATATCGTCTAGAGCCGACGAAAATGTGAGAGTTATCCAGCCAGCGCAATGAGCTGAACAACAAGGAGTTCATAAGTTTATTGTATGTAAACTTTATTGCGTTCAAATCATTGTCTATTCTTGCTAGGACCACATCATGGGGATGTGGGTCAAATCAATGAGAGTCAAATAATAAAACGGGAAATCCCAATGTATAGATAAACATTTAGGATACATCTAGAGGCAACCATTGTTGCTCACAAGCTTCTTTTCTTGACATGTAGCAGAATCATGCCTTCGAAGGAACGTAACCAACCCACCAGTCCTCCAGATGGACTCAGCTATGTTCCAAGCTACTGTCACAACAGCGGTGGCAGCCGTCCCAGCTATTCTTAACACCAACAATATAAATGTGGGTGGAAGTGTTAATGGCAATCAAAATCTTGGTGTTAACGAATCTCAACAAAAAGTGCCTACTAGGAAGGTCACACCTGATCTCCAACCTAACATCCTATAACGAAATTTCAAAGGAAGTTGCTCAACCCATAGACCTATTGAGAGGCAACAAATTGGGATAGTCAGTACCCCTGTCAGCCCTGTTGTTACAACACCAACCACACCCTACTTGGGAAATCTCCCGCACTGCAGCAAATGCAACTACCATCATCATGGAGTCTACCGAGTGTTGCATTGCACTAGATGCAACAGGAAGAGGCACACCTCGCGTAGTTGTAGGACCCTAGTCAAGTTCATCACTCCGACTACCAATATTGGGACAAGTCCAACCTGTTACCTATGTGGAAGTGTAGGAATTTTCAAAAGAGACTGCCCAACAGAGAAGAACAATGAGGAAACAGGAGGAGTCTGACCTCAGAGAATGAGGAAGCATCGAAGGACCCTGCCATATTTTGGTACGTTTTAGAAAACCCCAATAATAGTTCATAATTGTGAATACTTTCTTGTCCGGATTAAATCACGAAATCCTTAGAAGATTTAAAGCCATAATGAGCAAATTATGATAGTTTAGTGAAAACGCTAAGGTCAGTTGTAGTTATACATGACTTGTAAACACCAAGAGATTATAGGAAGGTCTAGTAAGAATCTGTTGGGTAAAAAATATGGTTTATACTTTAATTTTCTAGGAAAATGTATTTTTGTGTCTTGGACCGTAAACAGCTTGGTGTTTACGACCGTATACGTGTTTACGGTTGTGTTTACGGCCGTAAACAGCTTTAAGGCCGTAAACCCATTTACGGCCCATGTTCACCAAGCCCATATTCCCTAGTATATATATATATATATATATATATATATATATATATATATATATATGTGTGTGTGTGTGTGTGTGTGTGTGTGTGTGTGTGTGTGTGTGTTAGGGTAGAGGAGTAGATTGATGAAGAGAAGAGAGTTTATGGCCAATAGAGAGAGAGAGAGAGAGAGAGAGAGAGAGAGAGAAAGGAGCGTATGTGTTAGTGTGTGAATCTTGTATTTGGATCTACATTCTAATCATCAAATAATACAACATTCATCATCTTCTTCTTCTCCTTCTCTTCTATTTGATCTGACATCGTCCGTTTGATTGAGATTCCGCACCATTAAACAGATCTGATTGATACACAGGCATTTTGGGAACTTACAATTGTTATCAGAGCTAGGTTTGTATCAGTCAATTTTGTCAGATCTGGAGCTTATTTGATCTTATTTTTGAAATATTCTTCCGTTTTTGGATAGATCTCTGAAAAATAAGGGGGATTTGTTCTTCATGTTTTTCATAAAAATGGGTTTTTGATCGAGTTTTGGAGCAAAAGGGGCAAAAATCGGTGTTTTTGGTCGTAACCAGCGATGGGGTGGCGGCTAGGGTTTCCGTAGTTTACGGCCCGAGCTTACTGTCCTCGGTTTACGGCCCCGGAGCTTGCGGTACGAGATTACGGTCCGAGTTTGCGGTCTTCGGTTTACAGCCTCGCACCTCGGTCTCGCAAGCAGCAGCCTCGCAAGAAGCAGCCTCGCAAAGCATCTTAATTAAAAAAGGGGGGACGCGATTTTGAGGGTCTCGGGGATCGAACCCGCGACCTCAAGCTCAACAAATCCACGCTTTAACCAACTCAGCTACCCATTCCTTTGTGTCTTTCCTTCGAAACTTAATTCTTAAAGAGTCCCTCTCGGTTCCAACTTTCAAAATTTGACTCTTTTAACCCAATAATTCAATTTCTTTTAGTTTTTTTTATATTTCTTTTCATCCAAAATAAATATATATATATATATATATATATATATATATATATATAATAATAATAATAATAATAATAATAATAATAATAATAATAATAATAATAATTATAATAAAAAAATTAATAAATAAAATTATATTTTGATTTTTGACTTTTCTTTTTAACTTTTGATCTTAAATTTTGACTTTGACTTTCAAGTTTGACCTTTGACTTTAAACTTTGGCTTTTTCGTTTAACTTTTAAATTTTCAAATTTAGCTTTTCGGTTTGACTTTTCAAGTTTGACTCTTCAAGTTTGACTTTTGAGTTTAAATTTGACTTTTAAGGTTGACTTTTGAGGTTTATAATCAAAGGGTTTGACTTTTAAGTTTGATTTTGGCTTCTAGTTGTGCTTTTTAATGGCTTTTAAGGTCTATGAGGGAGTTGAAAACATGAAAGAGAGTCGTCAGGATATGTTAAGACAAAATTTCAACATTTTTTATTATATCCATGGAGAAACCCTCGAAACTCAGTTGCAAAGATTTACCACACTCACTACTGAGATGAATATAGCTGAGATCTTCTTGACCAAATCTGAGATAAACAAAACGCTACTGATTCACTTCCGAAATCGTGGGATATGAACGTAGTTGTCATCAAGAAGACAAAAGATCTCAATCGTCTTAGTATTGCTGATGTAATTGAAGAGCTTGACGCTTTGAAGTGTGGAAAAACAATGAGTTCCACAAACATCCCGGTCAATGAAGTTTCATGTACCTCATCTTGTGAAGATACGATTAAACTTCTTCGTGAACAAAATGATTTGCTAAAAAGGGAAGTCGAGGACCTAAAATACGAAGGATATCAACTTAGGAATGACATAAACCCCTGAAGGCTGAATTAGAAGCAAAAACCAAAGACTTTAGGAAGCTTCAAGAAGAGTATAGCAACAAGTGTGAAAATTATGACTATATTAAGAGACAACTTGCTGCTGTAACTGAAGAACATGACACATTGAAAATTAAGTGTGGAAAAACATATGTTAGTTTCAAAAATTATACTGCGTCAAGTCAGACAGTTGAGTCCTTATTTGAAACTCAATTAAAATTCAAAAACAATCAAAACAAGGGTCTAGGGTATGATAGTGTTCCTCCACCTTTCAATCAGAACTACACATCCATCCCTATGACACAGGAAGAAATTGACAGGGAGGCACATCTTCAATATGGTAAACCAGCTGGATTTGTGTCAGGAGGTGTTCAAGTTGAAAATACTAATGCTTCTACTTTATGTGCAGGTAAAGTAGTAGAGGATGAAAACAAGGAGAACACCATTAAACACACCAACATCTCCTTGAGCTTTGAATCTGTTGCTTCGAACTCAGCTGCTTCTGATCAATCTGCTGTTGAGAAATACAGACCACCAATTCCAGCGCAACAGAGTGCTTGTTACAATTATGCTTGTGGGAACAATAAGAGACAAGGCAAGGATACGCCACCAGGGGCAGGAAGAAATAACTTCATAGTGAAGAAAAAGACTTGTTTTCACTGTGGAACACCTGGACACATTGCCAGAAATTGTCCTAATCGCGCATACGTTCCCTACTATGCACAAGGGTGGCAGAACGCGCCAAGAGGGAGATACTCCAACAAAAACCCCTCAAGGTCACGTTCAGACAATGGCGACTGGAATGCTATGAAGTCCAAGAATTCAACTCACAAGGCCAAGAATCTGAATCCCAAGGGCAAGAAGGAAATGTCAGCTAACAAGCCCCATCCAAGTGATGCTCCAGTGAAACAAAGACCGGTTAAGTCAAAGTCATCTCAACGGCCAACATCAAGTTCAAAAGCAAGTACTGAGCCACCCATCAGATCGAAAAAGAAATGGGTTAAACCCGACTACAGATGGGTACCAAAGGTTCAATCTTCTAAATCAATTAATGATTCTAATATTTCTACATCTTCTGTTTGTGATAAATAGGATATGTCGTGGGAGAGAGTCCCATGCAAGGATGAAAAAGGTTAACCCAATTTCAAAATGGACTGGGTTCCAAAGACCAACTGATCCCGCTCTGTGTCGGAGCAGCTATGGAGGCATATCATCAGACTTCGGTTTGTTGGTAGTGGCTGTTCCAGGCACATGATAGGGGATATCTCTTAACTGTACAACACTCAGAATATTATTTGAGAGTATGTGTCCGCTGCGGGAAGGGAAGAAAGGAAGGGATCACTCTTGGGGTTAGTGCTTAACGATGTGAAGAATTTTTGGATCTATTCTGAGATTACGCGTGCTGTTCTCAGACCTTCTGGATGCAGATTCAATCGGTGAATTACGGTTTGCATTTTCTTCTCTATACTCCTGAGTTTATCTCACTCTGATTCATTTCTAAGACAATTTTTTATTTTGTTATAGTTTTTTGGTAGTTATTATTGGGAAGTGATATCAAGAATGTGATAACAGGCAGTCTAAAACATGTGTAAAGGACTGAATCTGAATTGTCTAGACTCTGTGATCAATGTGCTGGTAGGCACGAAGGATTTGACAGTGTAGATTTAGTTAGGATTGTTTGGACTGACCATACGACACTCAAGTAGATTGAGAAATGAGATAAACACGGGAACCCACAGGATACACTAAATTAATATGCATCTAGAACAGTGGTTCAACTTTTCCTTGATGTATGGACTTATGTCCTTAATTATGGTTCTGATAGGGCGACTGGGGGGTTCTGATGAAGTAGGTATGTAGGAAATTATTTTCTTGCTTTCTATATGTCAGTCATATGTTGCCTCCTCTGCGTGATCGGAAGATCTGACCTGGATTGCAACATATGCAACTCTATTTCTACGCACCACCAAATGGATCTGATTGATACACAAGCAAATTAGGGACTTACAATTGCTATCTGGACTGTAACATATGCAATTCCATCTCTCTGCATCTTCTCTTTATGCAATTCTTTCTATCTATTAGCCATATACTGTCTCCTCTGTGTGACTCATAATCCGACCTGGTACACAGTATATGCATCATTCTCTTCTCAATTCCTATAAAACTTCAGTTAGTTATATGATTCATCCTCTGCGTGATTGGAAGAGATCCGACCTGGATGTATATCATATGCACTCTAAATCTATTTTCTCTCCTAATAATTGTCTGATCACCCGGTATAAGGAGTATTCTGGAAGTCCTTGATGGATGGAGCATAACAGGAAGTGGGAAACACATTCTAGTACAATTAAAATTTGAACACATACAGATTGTCTGTAGATCTCGCTGCTCAATTTAGGAGGACAATAATATCCCTGGTCGTCGTCAGCTAAATGGTCCCTAGGAAATTTATCTAAGAATTTAGGATCAAAAATGTCTTGTCTTTCTTAGCTTGTCCAAAATTTATCACAAATTTTTCGTGTTTAAGTGGATCATAATACCGACGATCGACTAGACATAGACATGAAGGTAGAGGTACCGACAAGAGGATTAACGTTGTCTCACAACTTTGGTCCCAAATATTTTTGTTTTTGTTAAATTTGTTCATAGTTTTCCTCTATGCACAAATTTTAGGGGAGAATTAAAAGAAAAAAGCAAACAAAAATCAGAAAATTCACAATGAAAAATAGTGTTATTTCTGTTTTATTTCTTGTTCAAGAAAATCAAAAATCCTAAAATATTTTTGTTTCTATTTTATTTCTTTTTCAGAAAATATGAAAAATCCAAAAATATTGTGTGCTAAAATTTTCTTTTAGTTTTGTTTTGTCTTGAAAAGTGAATTTAGGTGAAGATGAAACTCGTGGAGTTTGTGTCGAAAATTTCTGAGCTAAAGCTTCATCCGTGATCAACGAAGAATTCTCATTCGAAGGAGCAAGAAATGAAGATTATTCTTTCAACATTCAATCTTTCAACCCCAGAAGCAAGTTGAAGCAGGAATTGAAGATTATGTGACGGATTGCATTGAAGCCTCCTCAATCAATCTGCTGCTATCTATGAACCTGCTAAAGTGATCCAGAAAATTATTTCTCTTTGATGTTCTCTCTGAAGGTTATCAAGCTGAAAGCGCTATCTTTGAAGAATCAGTACGTCAAGCCTCCTCACCCGACGTGCGTTCAAAGCCAAATTCTGAAGAAAAGCCCAACCACTTAAGATGAAGTCATTTATTGAAGATTCATATGTTCATCTTGAAACTGTGAAGAATCTGAAGATTGAAGCTGAAGCCAAAGCTCACAATGAAGATTGATAAGAAAAGTCAGCTACTTTTTAGGGGAGCTTGTTGGGTCATTTAAGAAAAGAAAGTTATAAACCAAGGGGGAGATTGTTGGGTCAAAAATAAGGTTTATACTTTACTTTTCTAGGAAAATGTATTTTTGTGTCTTGGACCGTAAACAACTTGGTGTTTACAGCCATATACGTGTTTACGGTTGTGTTTACGGCCGTAAACCCATTTACGGCCCATGTTCACCAAGCCCATATTCCCTAGTATATATATATATATATATATATATATATATATATATATATATATATATATATATATATATATATATATATATATATATAGGTGTTAGGGTTGAGGAGTAGATTGATGAAGAGAAGAGAGTTTACGGCCAATAGAGAGAGAGAGAGAGAGAGAGAGAGAGAGAGAGAAAGAAGCGTATGTGTTAGTGTGTGAATCTTGTATTTGGATCTACATTCTAATCATCAAATAGTACAAGATTCATCATCTTCTTCTTCTCCTTCTCTTCTATTTGATATGACATCATCCGTTTGATTGGGATTCCGCACCATCAAACGGATCTGATTCATACACAGGCATTTTGGGGACTTACATAATCATTTCATAAAAAGTTCATGATTTCGAAGTATCAGAACCCTCGTACTTGCGGTACCCTACAAATTCGAATCAAACACAACAAAGACCAGAGACATTCACCCAGGGGCATCAGTGTCCTAACAAGATGATCCTTCCAAACTAACTTAACGCGCGACACTACAACGTCGTCCCGCTTAGTCCGACTGAATCTATGTTATACCAAGCCCTTTTGTCTTAAATCGTTCAATTGCAAAACTCTCGTCGCTCGTAACTTCAAACTAGATGCGAACATCGAAAATACATCTCTCTTCAAAACCCGAAGGTATTCATGAGAAGATTATGAATCAGAACCAGCGGATACGACAGTGAAGGTTCGCTGAAACATCCAACAAGAGTCGTAGTATAAAAAGGAGAGACTCACTTGTGTCTACCTTCGGGAAGTAATCCGTTTTCGTGGGATACCTGTAATCATTACCTCCGATCGGGTTAGCAAGTTTACCATGAGAATCTGGCAATTGCTGCAAAAGGCTTTTGGAACTAAGTTAGATATGAGCACGACTTATCACCCACAAAGAAATGGACAAAGTAAGAGAACAATTCGGACAATTGTAGATACGTCGTGGGACACTCATCCAACCTTAGTTGAACTTTCTTGCAACAACGGCGACCTTTCGAGCATCATAACTGCGTCGTTCGAAGCCCTCTATGGACGTAAGTATCGATCCCCTCTGTGTTGGGCCGAGGTGGGCGACACGCAACTAGTCAAGAGTCAAGTCCACGACAGTACCCTCACGAGTCCTGAAATCATCCAGAAGGCGACTGAAAAGGGATCGTACTAAAGGACTAGGCTGATAAGAGACAAAAACCCTTGGAATTCCAAGTTGGTGACCCTGTCCTTTTAAAAGTCTCACCCTGGAAAGGCCTGATACGCTCCGGAAAGCGTAGAAAGCTAAATCCAGGAATATGTTGGACCGTCTGAAATCCTTGCTAAGACCAGTCCCGTAGCATACAAACTCCAGTTACCTCGAGCGCTTAGCAGTGTTCATCCCGTCTTCCTCATGTCGGACCAAAGAAGTGTCTGTCCGATGAGACACTTGCGATTTTCACTTGACGACATCAAGCTAGACAAGAGTCTACGCTTTATTGAACACATGAATCGAGAATTCAAGCTAGCGAAATAACATCATATCATGATAGTGAAGGTCCACTGGAATGACAAGCAGGAACCTGAATTCGCTTGGGGGCACGAGAATTCAAGGAAACAGAAGTACCCTCATCATTTCCAAGTCCACGAGTTACATCTTTATTCTTTAATTTCGGGACAAAATTCCCTCTAACGGGGGGATGATGTGACAACTCGAAACTTCTACCTGGTACATCTAGTCAGTTAATCTAAGTTAAACTCGTTTAAGTTAGCTCTTAGCACTGATTAAGGGTTCATTTAAGAGTTCTAAGTTTGAGTACAACCAAGGTCGAGATTAGGAATAAGTCAACAAGTCATATAGTGGCAAAATCAGGCCATACACCCCTTTTGGAGGAGTGTGCAGCCGCACACATGGGTGTACGGCCGTACACCCCCCTCATGGTCACACACCCACCCATATATAAAGGGTAGACCTCTTCCCTTTCATTCCTTTAACACCTTGGCAGCACACAACACCATTTCTCTCAAGCTTCTTCAACCACAAACCGTCTCAAGGCTTCAAAAACATGAGTAATCCATCCCTTAGCTTGTTGTGCTTGAAGAACCGCTTAATATAAGCCTTGAATCATTGAGTGCCATCATGTTCATCATCTCTTTGAAGGAGTGCGGCCGCACACCCACATAAGGTGGCCTCACACTCCTAAAAGACCCTCTAAAGTGAGAGTTGGACTTCCATATTCGAGTTGGACATGAACCTAGCTCTACTACACCTTATAATTAGCATTTTTGGACATTATCATGTAGGGTGTACGACCGCACACACCTGTGTATGGCCGCACACACCCTTGTGCGGTAGCACACTCCTTGTGTGCGGCAGCACACTCCCGTGTGCGACCACACACACACCCTAGGACCACAAACTCATTTTAAGACCCTAAACTTGTATTACAACTTAGTATGGACCTATAACACTTCATGGATGCAAGTATGAACCTTGAAAACACCTCAAAGCACCTTCGATCATAAGTGTACGACCGCACACCCATTGGGCCGCACACCCATGGCCGTACACACCTTTTAAGGTGGCCATACACCTCCCTCATGCAATCCTTTAAGGTTCTAGCACTTAGTATAGGTAGTCCCAAGTTCTTAGAGTGGTCATTTTAGATGTTTTTACATATACCCTCTTTATAGCATGACTTTCTGAATGAAGCTTAGTAGCAATTCAGCTAAATTTTGTTATACATATAGTAATTAAACTTTTAATATATATATATATATATATATATATATATATATATATATATATATATATATATATAAGGTGTATTTTAAAACTTTGCAAAATACAAGGTTTAAATATTAATTATCTAAATTAAACTTGTAATTAATATTAAAACTTATTAATATTTAATCTTTATCTTTTAATTAAACAATTAATTAATTTAATTTAAATCATTTAGGGATTAAATAATTATTTTTATTTAAACAATGATTAAAATAATTCTTATTTAATCCTAATCAAAAACCCTACTAATTTTCGAAAATTAGGCTTTAAGGTTATCTTGTTTTAATTATTCATATTTTAAGGCATTTAAAATAATAATTTAGGAAACAAGATAAACCCTAAGGAGCCATTTTTTAAATTAAGGGGGTGGAGGTTAGGGTTTCAAAAACCCTAGCCATTTACGAAAATTCATGCATTTAGGGTTTAATTTTTATAAACCGTAATTTTGATGTATTCACTATTATGCACAATCAAATAGAAAACTATGTCTATGATACCACTGATAGGTTCTATAGGTTATAATTTAATGCATGAGGCGAAATAACCTAACCCTTAAGTTTACATACAAACTATTTGGATCTAATTTTTCTCTATTGATAGAAATAATCTTTGAATATCAAGAACCCTAAGGAAAGCCCACAATAATCGAAACTCATGTTGGGTTAGGGTTTACATACCTTTTGATTATTATAGCAAATAATAAAATCTAATCCTTTCTTCAAAACCTTGGAAAGCAAGCACTTGAAATCTAATGTCTCTGATGGTTTGTACCTAAACCCTAGTAACAAGAAGACTTAAGCAGAGAGGTTGTGAGAGCAAAATCCTTGGTCTTAGGTTATGAGGAGGAGTGGACTAAAACAAGGCCCCAAAGGGTTTTATTTATAGCTGATATATGGAGCCTTGGAAACCTAATTTGAATATAATATTAATATTTCAAGTTAGTTAATCATCCAACTTCTTAACTATCCATAAGGATTATTCTAGAAACCCTAAAAGGTTCCCCCAAAACCGTCTCATCCTAAGAAGGTTCTGGAACATCTCTTGTTCAACGATTGAATAATTACAACTTAAGTCCCTGCACTCTTAATTAATCGAATTAATCAAAAAATTAGTTCCAATTAATTTTTGATTAATTATTAATTAAATAATATTATTTCTAAATAGTATATTAATCTCATAACATATTAGAAAATTATTTATTACTGTTTATTAATCACATAGTAAATAAATAAATCAACCTCGGTCTCCAAATGTCATTTTACTTAATTACTAGTTTTGAGCGCAACCCAAAAAGGACTTTGATTTAAATAAAGTATACACCAATTTAATTATTGCGTAGACCCCTTAATCCAACAACATGCAAACAAGTTAATACGTTAATCTTCATAGACAAATAATTTCAAAAATTACAACATGTATTCATCAATCTCAATCAAGACAAAACCCTCTTTCTAACATGAACCTATCATAACCCTTACTTCAAAATACAATATTATGATATCTAGCATGCAATAGAACCCTAAACTACAAATCACAAACAAACACAAACATTCACAACGTACAAATCAACTTCAATTGGCATCATGCATCGTACAAGATTCTAGATTCATTCCAACCCATCAAAGAAATGAAATTTCCTAATAATTACTTAGGTTTCTGTAGTGAATTATGAGCATTTGATTTGGCATGCGAAATTAAAAGAACATGAAGAACACGATGATTTGGGTGCTAAAAGATGAATTCGATCATAGGAATGAGTACAAAAAAGGAACTACAAGATCTAGGACTCCATAAATATCCCACTCACTAGTCACTATGAACTACATCTCTTAAGCACACCTCTACAAGTGGTATGCAACCCACGATATATAGAGGTGCTTACATCTCTCTCTCTCTCTCTCTCTCTCTTTCTCTCTCTAACTCTCATGTCACAAGGCATCAATACCACATGCAAATGAGTTTACAAGAGTCAAACCATTATAAAGTCATTCATGAATAACTTTTCACCCCACCATTCTCCCCTTCAAAGTTAGGAATGGATGACCCGCTTCAATCTTCCAAAAATAAGCAACTTCACAAACCAAGCCTCAAGTGTGAAAAATGTAGAACTGAACTTTAAGTCTTCAATTCTTCAATAACCTTCCAATCTGGGTTCTAGAGTGTGATTCATTACAAACCGAGAATGAAAAGGTAATTAGGAGTATCCAAACCTCTACAAAATTACCCAAATTTGAGCAAAAAAGCACATCCCAAAAATCATCATTAAGTCCAAACCCATCATGAACAAGGACAACCCAAATCACTTTCGAATCTTAAATCTAATCACTTCATAAACTTCAATTGCTCAATGTCACATCAGTCTTTTGTATTTCGAGAGAATCGAGTAAACGTAATGAAATTAGAGTACAAGTTGAATCTAGAACACAAGTTGTAAATAAAATTTGTTTGGCTCAATTGATACTTCTGAAAGATACAAGAGTGTTTTAGAGTAATGAACACAGAGGACCAAAAGTTACTCTATCTCTAGCACCTATCCCTATTTATAGGAATGACAGAAGTAAGAAAAAAGTACATAAGGACATAAACATGAAAGCTTCGAATGTAAACAACCCTTACGAAATACATATATTCGAATCTAACATATAGACTTCGAATCTTAACAAGCTACAACTGACTTTGATTTCTCATAACTAAATTCGACCTCAACATTCTCCCCTTTTGTGAGCATTGTTGAACTAAAGGCATTAACAACTTTGTAGCTTGATGAGTACTCTTAGAATCTCCGTGTACCAACTTATTGTCTTTTGAATCTCTGCTTTATCTCCTTTAGTATTTCTTTTGCAGTTATTGCCACGAACAAGAAGATTCGTGTACTGAGAATTCATATACTTTTCCACATCAAAAACTTGGAATAACAATTTTGTAATCTTATCCTTCTTATTCTTACCAACGAATACAACACCCAAAGGTTTAACACATATTTCTCCATCTTCGAAATTCATCATTCTTGTTTGACCTTTTAGCAAAGATTGCGGCACGGTAACTTTTCTACCCATTGCTAAGGCAAGTTCCACATCGGTCATGACAAGACAATCATAATAATTGTCTATAAAAAACTTGATATGTGCGAACCCAATCAGAAAATCTTTTTTTCTGGTCAATTGAAGCTTCGATACATCCAAACTTCTCAAGATCTTCGCAACACTGATGAAATCATTGAGATCTCCACAACTATTCTCCCTAATGACCAAATATCCTATTCTCTTTTACCAAGTACTACATGAAATCTTAGCTTCAATATTTTGTATTCTTCCTTGTCTTCAAACTTATCCACAATCTGATACTGAGCTTAAATAAACATCATTTCATTGATAGGAAAATCTAACTGATTGAAATCAGTACTTTTAGTATCAAAGCTCTTTATAGGAACCTTCTCAAAGTCAAGAGTGATCCCATTGAAAACTGTATCTTTAATAGTTTCGTAACAAAATGGCTTTGTTGGATCACCTTTCTCAAGACTTGGAGGATCATTCTGTCTTTGTCTTAGGATGTTGTTGATCTGCCTTTGTTTTTCCATTTTCATTTCCAAGGCAATATTTTTGTCTTATTTAGTAGGATCAAACTGGATACCCTTCCCTTTGCCTTCCATTTCTTCTTTTGATGATGGTGGCTTCGAACTTGAACCCACAACACTTGAACCAATGACTATGACTTTAGTCAATGGCTTCAAAGTTACTATCGTAGAGGTTGTTGACATAGACTTAGGAAGTGAAGTCGGAATCTGTGTACTGATCACCTTCCCAACAACCTTTCCTTGAGAGGTATCCTTCGACGAACCAGAGCCAAAACCTGTCAAAAAACCAAAGCTAACCCCCTTTTCTCCCCCTTGAACCCTTATTTTAACAGGTGGGGCATCAGTTGGTATCAAATCCACCAATTTAAAAAAAGGAGAAAGTTCAACTTTTAAATTGGACTCCAACAAAGAAAACATATTCGAAAACGAATCCAGAGATACAGAAGATTTTGGAGAAGATTCAAGCTTCGAAACAGACTCCTTCAAGCTTACCAAAAAATCTTCCATCTTGGGGAACACTTGTGAATCCAAAGTTGAAAAAGTAGGGAAATTTGCAACAAATTTGCGAATGTCCTCAGAAACAATATCCAACTTTTGATGAAGAGAATAATGACTTTGTTCAAGCTTAGTCACCTCCTTCGACAATCCAGGCTTAAGAGACTTGACCATGAGAGTAACAAACTGCTCCACTTTCTAGACTTCTTTGACAAAAAAAGTATGTCTTTCTTTGGCAACTTCACGAATCTCTTTGACCTCATATTGAAAATTCTCAAGATGACGTTTCAACCATTCTTCATGCTTCATTTTAATTTGTTCCATGGCAGTATTCAGTGTTGGGATTAAAACACTAATTGTGATTTGATCAACACGATGGGGAAAATAAGAACAAACGCAAATAAGAAGATATGTCGAATGATCACTTGATTTATTCAAAACATGAGGAATAGATTACACTTTCATAATAGACTAAAGAACGTAACTCTACATAAGAAACCTCACAATGTTTGGCGGCTACATTTTGCCTCGCCCTTAACCCTAATTATGAATAATACATCACTGTTTATAGGGAAAAGACAAGTCTTGGGCTTTTAACCTACACTTCATCAAGGGGGGGCCCATTGCCATAATCCATGGAGTACTTTGAAACCCTACAATCTCCCCCTCAAAGTATGGAATGGATGACAAGGCTTCAACTTCCAAAACAAGGATCTAGCAAATAAGAAATGATCTCGCAACGAGGAATATTTGAAGCAATCCACGAATCTTGATTCTTCAATAGTCTTCAAAAATGGATTCTAGGATATATAAACCAAGTGCTGAAGTAATGTTTTTAAACTTCATTTTCTAATGTAATCCCAAAGATCTTCATGAAAGCCAAACCCGCCATAAAACCCATTTCAGAATAAAGAAACAAAATCACTTATTGTCTTTGAAGAACTGCCCCCCCCCCACCCCCCAAGTCACAATGATCTTTAAATAAGCTAATGATATAAGCCACCAAAAATTATCATGTAACAACCCAAATTTTAAGATTCGTAACGCCACTTGATCGAGAAAATACTAGAAGTCGGAGATATATCAAGGCCTCAGAAGAGCTTGACGAATAAATGCTACTATAAAGGCTACTTCTCTGTAAGATCTTTAGAAGAGCTTGATGAAGAACTGCTACTGTAAAAGCTACCTTCATAATTCTACCACAAGCTTTTATCAAAAATCTTCAAATTTGAAAAGTCACAAATCCAATTTCGAATGGCCATACCAAATTCTACCCCGATTAATAATAAAAAACGTGATTATAAAGCCTTCAAATGGTCATGAGAATGTTCTTGAATGGATAAAAAATTACTATTCTCCCCACGACAAAATGATATAAACGATGAAGTATAAAATACGAAATAGTCGAAAACATTTGACGTTATCACAAAAAACGACTTTCCGAACCGCCAAGACTTGATGGAATCCATAATTTTCTATTCACGAAAAAATATGTGCATTAAAAAATCCAAAATTGTTCACCAGCCTTTAAATTTGCAAGTTTTTCGATAAATGGGCTGAAACTGTCACACTGCTGAAAGTCAGGGGACTAAAATAATAATTTTGCACCATATTCCCCTTCATCTGTAACACATTCTGGAAATGGTCCAAAACTGTCAAGCTGTGAAAACAATAAGGACCAAAAGTGTCTATTTGCTGAAGTTGTACGGACCAAAAATGTGACATTGTTATCTACTTCCCCAATGTATCTGATAAACGAATTGAACGGCGAATTCAAACAATCGTTCGCATACAAAACCATAGATACGATTCCGATCAACATGGATCAAAGCCTTTCGTTCCGAGCACATTAGAAATATCGACTGTGAGAAGTTCGATGCGAATCAAAGCAACCCAAACCCAAGCACAGGTTCGCTTGTGAATCACAGTCAACGAATTTTCGTGGGTGAAGAACGAGTGTGAACCCAGAATCACAATCCCCGAACCCTTGACCTTTCGCTCCGAATCATTCGACCACAAACACGATGCAAATCTCCAGTAAAACCGAATCCAATCACAGGTTCTTGAGTGCGAATCCGAGCCCAGTCCCGCCTTTCATTCTGAATCCATCGATTACACACCCAAAGCGAATCACAGTCAAACCGAATCAAGGTAACATTGAACGATCGTGAAAATGAGTGTGAACCCAGAAAAACAATCTTCGATCGTTCGCAGGTAAGGTTTTTCAAGCCAATTTTGACTTTTGCATTGACCACCAAGAACATCCTTTTCATTCGTTCGCAGGTAACTCACCATTCTTTCGATTTTGACAGTCTTCGTTTTTCATCACAATCCTTCTCGTTCCGATTGTATTCCAATTAATTCCGATTTTTCTAAGCACCGATTGAAAGACCCGTTCACAAATGTTAATAAAACAACCTGTGAGTTAAATTAATCATCCGAAACCCAGTACATCACAAACACCAAATCATCATTCGCAAATTAATTTTCAGATCAAACTCATTTTCAACCACAATTGCAATCGTTCTTCATCCGTTCTTCATTGATTCTTTAAACTCAGATTATCAATTCGTCAATAAGAATTCCCCAATAAACATCGGTAAATCATCTAATATCCTTAATCAGTGTTCTGTTTAGCACCATCGATTCCAATAAATTCAAACAAGAATCATCGAATCAATCTTCATATTCAAATCGATATTGAGACAAAAAAAATTATCACAAAAATAACAAGCAATCGATCAGTCAAGAGAATAAAACTTGAATTCAATAATCGATCTTCAACAAATACATGATTTCGATCCTTGTTAATGATTTCGATTCACTGATTTGAGGATGCGAAAAGGACGATAGAATGGCAACTAGCCAACTACTAAACAATGTCAAAGCATTTACAATTAGTTCAAAGAATTTTGATATACACAGTAACATCACGATGAACACTAGTAAACTGGATTTGGTCTCAAGATGAAACAGATGAACAGTGACGAACAAAATCAATGGGCCAATGGGAATGAAATTGATCCATAAAGGAAACGATTAATTTTAACAAATCAATCTATCAGGATCAAATCAGAAAATATAAGCACGAAGCAAATCGGATTAAGGAAAATATCAGATGAACAGTAAAAAAAAAATAAGTTTCTATGAACAGTTGCTTGAACATAATTTTGATTCCAAGACGCCAAAACACCAATAATCTTCAATAACTTGTGCAGAAAATCATCAAACGAAGAACTGATACTTCAAAATTTCAAAGATCTTCAAAGATCCGTTCTGATACCATTTGTTGGGATTAAAACCCTAATTGTTATTTGATGAACAAGAAACGGAAAATATGAACAAACACAAATAAGAAGATATGTCGAATGATCACTCGATTTATTCAAAACATGAGGAATAGATTACACTTTCAGAATAGACTAAAGAATCTAACTCTACATAAGAAACCTCACAATGTTGGGCGGCTACATTCTGCCTCACTCTTAACCCTAATTATAAATAGTACATGACTATTTATAGGGAAAAGACAAGTCTTGAGCTTTTAACTTACACTTCATCAAAGGGGCCTATTGTCATGATCCATGGAGTACTTTCAAACCCTACATTCAGTCTATGCTCTTGAGACTTCAATATTACATCAACTTCGATCCCAGACACAACATTTCGATTTCTAGAGTCAGCTTGAAGTTGTAGCTAGGAATTCAACTTACGATTCAAGATCTTGAACTGCTTTTCTGACATAAGCATATGATCAGGAACGTTATCCTCCACGTTATCAAACTAGATATCTACAAACAATACCATAACGTCATAATCATCTTGATCAACCTTTGGAGTAAATTTGGTACCTTTGGTTGATTGTGAAGGAAAACTCGAGGTAATAGGTTGAGTTAGAATATTGTGATAAGTGGGTGAAGTAGTAGAAGATGGTAATAAAGTGGGTGTAGGTGTAATAAATGGAGGTAAGGAAGTAGAAGTGTCTATGATGGTTGTTTCGATAGTGGAAGATAAGATAAGAGAAATAGGAACAGTTGAAGTTAAAACATTCGAGTTACGTTGGGCTTCATGAGTCGACACCCCGTTACCCATGTTGACATTCGTTTCCACATTAGATATGTTTACAGGGGTGTTTGAAGTTCGAACCTCCTCTGAAACAGATTCAACAATCGAGACTGTGGGTTGTATGACATTGGTCTGCTTAGGGGTGGATTGATTTGATTGATCACCCAAATTAGTAGATGTGTCCACATTAGATGCTTTTGTAGAGCCACTAAGACTTCCAGTTTCCTCGAAATTCGATTTGACTGGAGTGTCCTATTGAGGTGAATCGAAGCCAACATTATCATTGCGAATAAGAGACTGATCACCATCATCTTCGAAATCTATTTCCACTACAACCGCATCAAGTGGATCTTGTAATTTATTTTGCTTCTTCTTAATCTTCTTAACCATGTCGTGAGCTCTTCTTTTCTTGGAAGCCGGAGAAACTGGAGCTGGGATTTCGCGAATAACGACACCCTTGCGATTAAGCTGTCGTTTCCGAATCCTCTTTGCTTTTGAAACATAAACCTCCTTAGGTGAGGAAATAGACTTCTCAGGAACATATTCAATAATAAGCCTTGGTTCTGGTGAATGACGATGCCTATGGGTTGGCTTCTTCGTCCGTTTTGAAACACCAGTTTTCGAGGGAGCCACTTCCTTTTAAACATCCTGGACAATAGGTTCTTAAACATGGTTCGTTACCTACTTCTAGACAGTGTTAGGAACAGATTTAGGTTTTTTAACCTTTGAAGATTTCTTGGAGCTTTTGCGAGGTTTTGAAGTTCCTTAAATTCCTTTTGGGAACAATACCCCTGTTTCGGCAACATTGTTTATTGTCTGAAGGTAAGCAACAAGAACAGGGTTCGTTGGATCAACCTTACGTAGCATAGCATCTGGAATCCTGGCAACATTGGAAAAGACCATTGATTCATCTTTAACAGTCTTCGGATGTAGATAAATTTCAAACTCAGCTTTGGTAACATTAGCAGGAACAAGAATCCCTTCCTTCTCCTAAACTTGTTGCAAAATCAGACTCCAATATCTAGCACACGACACACCATTGGCAACATTGTGAGATACTAGCACCAAACTCCTCCCACAATTGAGTAGCATAATCAACGGTTAGATCATAATAGAGCCCAACAATCATATCATACACTTCAAGTTTTGCTTTATCCAAACCAACACTTCGACCTGTCAAGCATCAACGAAATATACCAAAGAGAAAGTTCCACACACATGGTAAAAAAAGACTTTTTAAACTGATTGAGTTTGCTTAGTGGGGGTTGATGACCCATCTCTTTTAACATGTGAATCACTTGTTCAATGGTAACCACATACAAAGGTCCAACATTGGGAATCTTCAAGATTTGAGAGAACTGTTTCTTCGTGAGCTTGTATTTCTTGTCGTTGGTTAACTGGAATGTAACCACTTTGGATGTTTTGTTAAAGACAACTATAGAACCTGTCAACAATAACCGTGTCACCAAACTCCTCCCACAATTGAGTAACATAATCAACGGTTAGATCATAATAAAGCCCAACAATCATAGCATACACTTCAAGTTTTGCTTCATCCAAACCAACACTTCGACCTGTCAAGCATCAACGAAATATACCAAAGAGAAAGTTCCACACACATGGTAAAAAAAGACTTTTTAAACTGATTGAGTTTGCTTAGTGGGGGTTGATGACCCATCTCATTTAACATGTGAATCACTTGTTCAATGGTAACCACATACAAAGGTCCAACATTGGGAATCTTCAAGATTTGAGAGAACTGTTTCTTCGTGAGCTTGTATTTCTTGTCGTTGGTTAACTGGAATGTAACCACTTTGGATGTTTTGTTAAAGGCAACTATAGAACCTGCCAACGATAACCGTGTCATCAGAAGCGATAAAGAAGTAGTCATCATAGTGGAAAGAATTCAAAGATTTAGAGAAACAATCAACATCTGCAGTTCTTCTGGGCATTTTGAACCATGTGGTTGAACCCTATAATCGGAACCTTGGATCTTCAACATGGGCTGAGATGTAGCTTCATCAATGGTTTGAGAAGGATCAACATGAACATTGGTTGTCGCCATTGTTAGGGTTTGAAGGTTTGAGAGAAAAGATAAGTATAAGGAAAGAGAATTTGGGGAAAATCTTCAACCAAGATACGTAAAGTTTGAATTGGTGAACCCCAATATCCTTTTATACTTAACACACAGTTTGAATTTGAAGCAGTTATCAATAAAATTATGACACGTGTATCCTTTAAAATTGGGCCTATAGCCGTAAAAATCTCCACGTCTAAAAAGTAATGAGCATTTTTTCCTGGAAAACAGTGAAGTAACCAAACCGTCACATCAATCAATCGTTTTTCTAGTCCCAAGAGGACAAGAACCGTCATTAAAACTTCAAGGATTTCCTGTGCAAATGTAGGTTTGACTTTCGAAATCTAGGTTTGAGTTGGTATTACTCAAAACCTCAAGGATTTCTTGTGCAAATGTGAGCCAAAAAGTGCAATGAGAACAATTTTTTTTTTGGTTCTGTGATGTCAGTTAAAGAATTGATATAAAAGCAATAAGACCCCGGGCAAAGATCACTTCGTTCTACATCAAAAGAGATGTCAAACAGCTTGTGTGGTATCCCGTGAATTACAATCGAATATTCGTAAAGGAATATTGAAGGGCATCTTTTAGATAGGCTTCGAAAGGTAAGCTTAATTTTGGTCATGAACAGAACTTAACATAAGTGTGAATGCAATGATCAAAATGTATTGTATGACCAGTGTAGTCAGTGACAAGAAAAGGTGAGATACAATTGTAAAGTAACAAGATTTCAAACTGATATTCAAACGAAAATCATATTCCTAAAAAAAGTGAAAAAGTGGATCTTGTAAGGTAAAAATGTCTTGGGTATAGAACATTTTATTAAGACCACACATAATGAAAGTATATGATTTTGAATATCATAGTGTGGTACTGAAACAAATGTTTCGTTAGAATCTTGAACATAAATTTCACCATCAATTCCTTTAAAAGTTCGGAATTATGGATTTTACTATCATCATGGACTCATGAATCAAGATCATTAACACAGACTTGTGCAGTATCTACATTCTGATTGGGTTTTACCAGAGATGTCTAGGATACACAAGTGAAGTGTGTGAACCGTGAAGAATTAAGTTGATGAAAAAGATTGGCTAAGAAAGAAAATGTACCTCTGCAAATGATAAGGACTATGCAGAAATCTCTTAACTCGACATGAGAAGAGAAAAGGTAGATCATCGACTAATGCGAATATAACCTAGTTGAGAAGGACCACTCATAGTGAGGTATCTATTAA